>NC_080071.1:14661903-15004479 GCF_949987535.1 Balaenoptera acutorostrata | reverse complement strand
ACATTCTCCAGGATAGATCACATCTTGGGTCACAAATCAAGCCTCAGTAAATTTAAGAAAATTGAAATCATATCAAGCATCTTTTCTGACCACAACGCTATGAGATTAGAAATGAATTACAGGGAAAAAAACGTAAAAAAGACAAACACATGGAGGCTAAACAATACGTTACTAAATAACCAAGAGATCACTGAAGAAATCAAACAGGAAATAAAAAAATACCTAGAGACAAATGACAATGAAAACACGACGACCCAAAACCTATGGGATGCAGCAAAAGCGGTTCTAAGAGGGAAGTTTATAGCTATACAAGCCTACCTAAAGAAACAAGAAAAATCTCAAGTAAACAATCTAACTTTACACCTAAAGAAACTAGAGAAAGAAGAACAAACAAAACCCAAAGTTAGCAGAAGGAAAGAAATCATAAAGATCAGAGCAGAAATAAATGAAATAGAAACAAAGAAAACAATAGCAAAGATCAATAAAACTAAAAGTTGGTTCTTTGAGAAGATAAACAAAATTGATAAGCCATTAGCCAGACTCATCAAGAAAAAGAGGGAGAGGACTCAAATCAATAAAATCAGAAATGAAAAAGGAGAAGTTACAACAGACACTGCAGAAATACAAAACATCCTAAGAGACTACTACAAGCAACTTTATGCCAATAAAATGGACGACCTGGAAGAAATGGACAAATTCTTAGAAAGGTATAACCTTCCAAGACTGAACCAGGAAGAAACACAAAATATGAACAGACCAATCACAAGTAATGAAATTGAAACTGTGATTAAAAATCTTCCAACAAACAAAAGTCCAGGACCAGATGGCTTCACAGGTGAATTCTATCAAACATTTAGAGAAGAGCTAACACCCATCCTTCTCAAACTCTTCCAAAAAATTGCAGAGGAAGGAACTCTCCCAAACTCATTCTATGAGGCCACCATCACCCTGATACCAAAACCAGACAAAGACACTACAAAAAAAGAAAATTACAGACCAATATCACTGATGAATATAGATGCAAAAATCCTCAACAAAATACTAGCAAACAGAATCCAACAACACATTAAAAGGATCATACACCACGATCAAGTGGGATTTATCCCAGGGATGCAAGGATTCTTCAATATACGCAAATCAATCAATGTGATACACCATATTAACAAATTGAAGAATAAAAACCATATGATCATCTCAATAGATGCAGAAAAAGCTTTTGACAAAATTCAACACCCATTTATGATAAAAACTCTCCAGAAAGTGGGCATAGAGGGAACCTACCTCAACATAATAAAGGCCATATATGACAAACCCACAGCAAACATCATTCTCAATGGTGAAAAACTGAAAGCATTTCCGCTAAGATCAGGAACGAGACAAGGATGTCCACTCTCACCACTATTATTCAACATAGTTCTGGAAGTCCTAGCCACGGCAATCAGAGAAGAAAAAGAAATAAAAGGAATACAAATTGGAAAAGAAGAAGTAAAACTGTCACTGTTTGCGGATGACATGATACTATACATAGAGAATCCTAAAACTGCCACCAGAAAACTGCTAGAGCTAATTAATGAATATGGTAAAGTTGCAGGATACAAAATTAATGCACAGAAATCTCTTGCATTCCTATACACTAATGATGAAAAATCTGAAAGAGAAATTATGGAAACACTCCCATTTACCATTGCAACAAAAAGAATAAAATACCTAGGAATAAACCTACCTAGGGAGACAAAAGACCTGTATGCAGAAAACTATAAGACACTGATGAAAGAAATTAAAGACGATACCAACAGATGGAGAGATATACCATGTTCTTGGATTGGAAGAATCAACATTGTGAAAATGAGTATACTACCGAAAGCAATCTACAGATTCAATGCAATCCCTATCAAATTACCAATGGCATTTTTTACGGAGCTAGAACAAATCATCTTAAAATTTGTATGGAGACACAAAAGACCCCGAATAGCCAAAGCAGTCTTGAGGCAAAAAAATGGAGCTGGAGGAATCAGACTCCCTGACTTCAGACTATACTACAAAGCTACAGTAATCAAGACAATATGGTACTGGCACAAAAACAGAAACATAGATCAATGGAACAAGATAGAAAGCCCAGAGATTAACCCACGCACCTATGGTCAACTAATCTATGACAAAGGAGGCAAAGATATACAATGGAGAAAAGACAGTCTCTTCAATAAGTGGTGCTGGGAAAACTGGACAGCCACATGTAAAAGAATGAAATTAGAATACTCCCTAACACCATACACAAAAATAAACTCAAAATGGATTAGAGACCTAAATATAAGACTGGACACTATAAAACTCTTAGAGGAAAACATAGGAAGAACACTCTTTGACATAAATCACAGCAAGATCTTTTTCGATCCACCTCCTAGAGTAATGGAAATAAAAACAAAAATAAACAAGTGGGACCTAATGAAACTTCAAAGCTTTTGCACAGCAAAGGAAACCATAAACAAGACGAAAAGACAACCCTCAGAATGGGAGAAAATATTTGCAAATGAATCAACGGACAAAGGATTAATCTCCAAAATATATAAACAGCTCATTCAGCTCAATATCAAAGAAACAAACACCCCAATCCAAAAATGGGCAGAAGACCTAAATAGACATTTCTCCAAAGAAGACATACAGACGGCCACGAAGCACATGAAAAGATGCTCAACATCACTAATTATTAGAGAAATGCAAATCAAAACTACAATGAGGTATCACCTCACTCCTGTTAGAATGGGCATCATCAGAAAATCTACAAACAACAAATGCTGGAGAGGGTGTGGAGAAAAGGGAACCCTCTTGCACTGTTGGTGGGAATGTAAATTGATACAGCCACTATGGAGAACAATATGGAGGTTCCTTAAAAAACTAAAAATAGAATTACCATATGACCCAGCAATCCCACTACTGGGCATATACCCAGAGAAAACCGTAATTCAAAAAGACACGTGCACCCGAATGTTCATTGCAGCACTATTTACAATAGCCAGGTCATGGAAGCAACCTAAATGCCCATCAACAGACGAATGGATAAAGAAGTTGTGGTACATATATACGATGGAATATTATTCAGCCATAAAAAGGAACGAAATTGAGTCATTTGTTGAGAAGTGGATGGATCTAGAGACTGTCATACAGAGTGAAGTAAGTCAGAAAGAGAAAAACAAATATCGTATGTTAATGCATGTATGTGGAACGTAGAAAAATGGTACAGATGAGCCAGTTTGCAGGGCAGAAGTTGAGACACAGATGTAGAGAATGGACATATGGACACCAAGGGGGGAAAACTGCGATGAGGTGGGGATGGTGATGTGCTGAATTGGGCGATTGGGATTGACATGTATACACTGATGTGTATAAAACTGATGCCTAATAAGAACCTGCAGTATAAAAAAACAAACAAAACAACTAATACTAAACTTTCATTGGGTTATTTGTATGGAAATATGTTAATATAAATGTTTCAGACATTACATGAAATTTCTAAAAATCTTATATTTGTATTTGTATGGAAATATGTATGGAAATATGTTAATATAAATGTTTCAGACAGTACATGAACTTTCTAAAAATCTTATATTTGTATTTGTATGGAAATATGTTAATATAAATGTTTCAGACATTACATGAAATTTCTAAAAATCTTATATTTGTATTTGTATGGAAATATGTATGGAAATATGTTAATATAAATGTTTCAGACATTACATGAAATTTCTAAAAATCTTATATTTGTATTTGTATGGAAATATGTATGGAAATATGTTAATATAAATGTTTCAGACATTACATGAAATTTCTAAAAATCTTATATTTGTATTTGTATGGAAATATGTATGGAAATATGTTAATATAAATGTTTCAGACATTAAAAAAAAAAAAAAAAAAAAAAAAACCCCACAGCTAACGACATATTTAATGGTGAAAGACTAGATGCTTTCCCCATATGATAAGAAAGAAGACAAGGATATTTACTCTTGCCACTTGTATTTAACACTGTACTGAAGGTTCCAGCCAGGGAAGACTAGAAAAGAACTAACTCTCTTTGCAGATGACAAGATATTGTAAGTCCTAAAGAATCCACTAAAAAATCTATGTCTGATGTATGAGTTCAGCAAGGTTGTGGAATACAAGATCAGTTGGAAAAGGTCAATTGCACTTCTATACACTTGCAATAAACAATCTGAAAATGAAATTTTAAAAAAATTCATTTACAATAGCATCAAAAATAAAATACTTAGGAATGAATTTAACAAAAGAAGTGAAAAATATATTCTGAAATATATTCAAATATATTTGAAAGAAATTAAGGATTTAGATAAATGAAAAGACAACTCATGTTCATGGATAGGAAACTTAATATTGTTATGATAGCATTAATCTCCAAATTGATCCATAGATTTAATACAGTTACTCTCAGAATCCAAAAGTGACTGCTTTGTAGAAATTAACAAGCTGATCCTAAAATTCATATGGAAACTCAAGAGACCCAGAATAGCTAAAACAATCTTGAAAAAGAAAAACAAGGAAGACTCACTTCTCATTTCAAAACTTACTACAAGAAACAGTAATCAACAGTATGGTGCTGACATAAGGATGTACATATAGATCAATGGAATAGAATTGAGAATCCAAAAATAACCCCCCACATTTATACTTAATTTATTTCCTGCAAGTATGTCAAAATAATTCAGTCGGGAGAGAATAGTCTTTTCAACAAATGGTGCTAGGACAACTGGATAGCCACATGCAAAATAATTATTTTGGACCCCTACCTCACACTATATAAATAAATTAACTCAAAATGGATCAAACATCCATTTTGTACAAGCTAAAATAATAAAATATTAGAAAAGACAAGATTAAATCTTCATGACCTTGGATTTAGCACTGTTGTTTTAGATATGACACCAAAAGCACAAGCAAAAACAACAACAACAAAATAGATAAATTGGACTTCACCAAAATTAAAAACATTTGTGTGTCAAATGATACTATCAGGAAAGTTAAAAAACAACTCATGGAATGAGAGGAAAATATTAGCAATTCATATATTAGACAAGAACTTGTATCTAGAGTATATAAAGTACACCTAACTCTCAATAATAAAAAGATAAATAACCCAATTTTAAAATGGGCAAAAGATCTGAATAGACATGTCTCCAAAGAAGATATACAAATGGCCAAAAAGCACATGAAAGGATGCTCAACATCATTAATCATCAAGGAAACGCAAATCAAAACAACAATGAGATACCAACTCACACCTACTTGAAAGGCTGTAATCAAAGAGACAGATAATGAAAAATGTTGGTAAGGATGTGGAGAAATCAGAACCCTTATAAACCACTGATGAGAATGGAAAATGGTGTGGTTACCTTAGAAAACAGTCTGATAATTCCTCAAAAGTTAAACATGGAGCAATTCCACTTCTAAATATATAGCCAAGAAAAATGAAAACATATCCACACAAACACTTGAATATTTACAGTAGTATTATTCACAGTAGCCAAAAGGTGGAAATGACCCAAATGTCCATTAAATAATGAATGGATAAACAAAATGTGGTATTGTGGTCTATCTATACAATGGAACACAATGAATATTACTTGGCCATAAAAAAGAACACTAATTAATACATGTTACAACTTTGATGAACCTTGAAAACATTATGTTAAGTGAAAGAAGCCAGTCGTAAAGGACCATATATGTTTCATTTATATGAAATGTCCAATATAGTCAAATCTATAGAGGCAAAAAGTAGATTAGTGGCTGCCTACAGTAAGGGTATGGGGTAGAAGGATTGAGGGGTGATAGCTAAAGGAGAGAGCATTTCTTTTTAGGGCAGTGAAAATATTCTAAAATTGATTCTGATAATGATTGCATATATCCATGATATACTAAAAACCATTGAATTATATTCACTTTAAATTGGTGAACCGTATGTGACTGTATCTTAATAAAGCTGTCACCAAAAAAATTTAGATGTAAATGTGGCAAGGTCAGGTCAACAGCTTTTGAGCAGAAAGTGATAATGGTAAATGTAATATGTCTTGAAAGTTAGTCTAAATAAGGAAAAATCTAGAAAACCAAGGTGAGGAGAATCTGTACTTTCTTGAGATTGCACTTAAGGAAGGGGAATATATGAATTTCAGTAAAAAGAGCTTTAATTTAAATTACTTTATTGCCTATGTACTTAGCAATAGAAAAGAGGTTAGTGATTTTTGCTGCTTATATACACTTAGTTTAGCTGAATGTATATCATGCAAATCTTAACCTAGAAAACAAGATATTCTCAGAGGTTTGGAAACATGATGTCTCTCTAATAACCAGGGTCAAAACCAGATTGTCATAGGTATGAACACTAAGAGACATCTTCTTGGTAATGCATTCAGACTTTCTTCCAACATAGCTACAAAACTAGCATAAAACACTGAAACTTATGTTTTCAGTATTATGACTTGCCGTGGATAGGTCAAATCATAAGCCTTGTATTTTTTGTTTTGAAAGGAATATAGAAATAGACTTGAATGCTTCTTTGAAAATGATAGCGTTTTAACTTTGATTCATTGGCATATGATATGAAGTAAATATGGAGCTTTAGGAATACTTTTTATAATATAAGATCCTGGTCTGATTTTTCACATCCAGCTGTGTGATGTAGGTTTGATATTTAAAAATAAATTTGTAAAACGGAAATCAATTCATCTATCATTTGGAGAACCTAAGTAGATATGAAGAAAGTAACTTTCTTTAAGAGCCAGAACACCAGGCTTTATAGGAACTTGGAATCTATAATCAGGATTCCTTGATCTATCAGGAATAATCTCTTTCAAGGGACCTGAACCAAGGTTCTTTTTTAGGATCTTAGTGTATCATTATGTGTACATGCTACTAAAATCATTATCTAGTGCCAAAATTGTTTACTGCTTCATATTGAGTGCTTTACATAAGGAAGAGGTTTCTCCATAGAATAGAATTTGGATAATCTTTGGCTAATGAAGACCAGGAATTATTTTCATTGAGAACACTGGTGTGCTCCATGATTGAACATAAAATAATATCAAAAATTTTGTGGAAGAATAATGCCTGGAAATTCCTGTAACCTGGCAACCCACTTCTATTTTCCCAAATTACCACTTAAATGTCTTTTAACTGATTTTATCTGGAATATTTTCATGGTGATTATTAGGCAAGACAAAGTGGCACCTGAAATTAGGATATGACAGTAGGGCTAAGCAAATCGTAAAGTTTGTGCTCTGCTGTAGTTTCCACACATACTTCCTGACTCCCTTTCCCTCCTTTTATTGCCTACACCTCCTTGACCTCACATCCATTTTAGACTTCATGCTCTCTGTTTTGGAGGAGAACCTCTGACAAATGAATTCACATTAAGATGCCAATGACCTGAAGTTTCCCATCCAGAAATCTTTGTATTTTTAAAAAAGCAGTCCCCTTCCATGGAAAAAATATAACTTCAGACTTATATGAGGAACATATTTCAGGTAAAATCTTGGCACATAAATTCTGCTTAAGAAGTTAATTAGTTCATCACCCCCACATAATAAAATAATCAAAATTAAGCAATAAACCTAACTATTAAATGTTTATTTTGATATAGCTGTTGAGTGATTAAATAAGCCTAGAAATAAAGATAGCACAGAGATACGGTTAAAAGTAGAAAGAAAAAAGTTATCATGGTACATTGCCAACACTTTTTCCACTTAGCAATCAAGAACAGGGCACTAAGTGAAGTGAGTTTCTTCCCACTTATTCATTAGGAAGGGGAGAGAAGACAATGTTGAATTTCTCATGAAAATCAAATCAGTTCAATCACAAGGAGTGGATATAGGGAGAAAATAAATTAGGTTAGTGATCTGTGTTTTCCAATCCGGTGTGTGAAATGGTTTCACACTCTGGTTTTATTTTGAATGTCCACATTACCAACAAAGTTTTAACATCTTTTCATATATTTGTGAGCCATTTTTGATTCATCTTGGTGAAATTTCTGGTTCTTTCTGTAGGCCATCTTTCTATTGGAGCATTTGTATTTTTCTTATTTAGTCATAGGAATTCTTTAAACATTTTGGACAATTCCTTTGTCTGTTAAATGTGTTGAAATTGTCTTCTCCCAGTTTATGGTCCATTTTTTCACTCTCTTAATATGTCTTTGATGAAGAAAAGTTCTAAATTTGAATGTAGTTCGTTGATTATTTTTTATACTTCTCTGTTTTAAGAAATCTTTTCCCACTCTAGTGGTATAAAGATATTATCCGGGCTTCCCTGGTGGCCCAGTGGTTGAGAATCTGCCTGCCAATGCAGGGGGCACGGGTTCGAGCCCTGGTCTGGGAAGATCCCACATGCCGCGGAGCAACTAGGCCCGTGAGCCACAATTGCTGAGCCTGCGCGTCTGGAGCCTGTGCTCCACAACAAGAGAGGACACGACAGTGAAAGACCCGCGCACCGCGATGAAGAGTGGCCCCCGCTCGCCGCAACTAGAGAAAGCCCTCGCACAGAAACGAAGACCCAACACAGCAATAAATAAATAAATAAATAAAAATTAAAAAAAAAAGATATTATCCAATACTGTCTTCTAAAAGTTTTATTGTATCGCTTTTCTGTGAGGTTTGTAATCCTTCTTTTCTGCGTGTGTGGTGAGAGGTGGGGGGTAATTTCATCCCCCTCCTCTATAATTATCCAATTGTCCTAGCACCATTTATTGCAAAGCCAATATATTTCCTTGCTCAACTGCAAGATTTAATAATCTCAGTCAGGTATCAAATATCCACATTTGGGCTCTCAATTCTGCTCACTGTTCTTTTTTCCTGTCACTGTGCAAATAACACACCATTTTAAATACTATAACTTTATTAATTAATTTTATAACTGGTAGGTCAAATTGCTCTACTTTATTCATCTTCTTCAAGAGGGTTTTGGTTATTACCAATCTTTGCTCTTTCAATTTAAATTTTAGGATTAGTTTGCTCGAATTCAACAAAAAAGTACCCTGAAATACTGACTGGAATTTTATTAAACCTACACAGCAGTTTTAGGAGAAAAGACATCATTATAATATTGAGTCTTTTATTGATTAACATGGCTTCTCTCTGATAGTTTAGGGTTTTTTTAATGTATGTAAATAAAATTTTATAAATTTATCTTATAGTTTTATACCTGTAATATTTATTGCTAAGTACTTAATATTTTTGATGCCGTTATAATAATTTTTAAAAATTTCCCCAATATGTGATTTATTTATTTATATTTTTATTCAGGAATGAAGGACACATTAATGATCACAACATAAGTAACTCTTTTAATATTTAACTAATTTCATCCTGTAGCTATACATATAGCAAAAATCAAAACCATGTCTATTATTTAAAAAAAAAACAAAACTGAAGTGTTTAAATAATCCTACCGGTGGTTTTATCGCTGAGCAACAAATGTCTTAGGTTTGGTATTTTATATATATAATAAATTTTAAAATTCATTTTTGAACCATTTGTTGATAGTTTATACAAATGCAATGCACTGATATTGATGTATTTATCAACATGCTATATTTTGAAATTAATTCTAATAATTAATCTGTAGATTACTATGAGTTCTATTACTTTGGAACAATCATACTACCTGCAAAATAACGGACTTTTTGTTTCTTTCTTTTCATCTCTATTCCTTTTCTTTATGCCTTTCTGTGTTGTCTAGGATACCCAGTATACTATTGAATGAAATAGTTATTGTGGCTATCGCTGCCATTTGCCTGATGTGAAGAGCAAGCTTTCACTGTTCCACAAATAAAAATTTGATGTTTTATTTTATGCACACCCTTTGTCAAATTTAGAAAGTTCTGTTTCTAGTTTTCTAAGAGTTTTATCACAAAAAAATGTTTTATCAAATGCATTTTTTGCATTTATGAAGATAATCATATGATTTTTCTCCATTAAATTGTTAAAGTGGTAAATTTAACCTTGTATTCCTGAAGTTAAACCCAATTTTGTGAGGCTGTATTATCTTTTTTTAGCTGGATTTGATTTTTTAATAGTCTTAGGGTTTTTGCATTTCAATTCATGAATAGTATTGACTTGTAAATTTTCTTTCTCACACTGTTTTTTAAGTTTTTCTTTCCTTCTACTTAATTTTTTTTTTTTCCTAGCTTCTTTGGTGATTTCAGACTTTTCTTCTTTTCAAATATAAACATTCAACACTACCAATTAGGTCACAGTGGTTAACAATGCTCATAATCAGTATGTCTTTGCTGATTTTTTTCCCAGTTTTATCAATTTCTGAAAGATCTCTCAAACGGTAATTGTGTTAAAATCTTCAACTATAATTGTGGAATTGTCTATTTCTCCCTTTAAATTTTTCAACTTTTATTTATGAATTACACATGTTAGACTGCTTGATATTATTCCTGTTCTTTTTATTTTTAACTCTTTTTTCTCTCTGTTCTTCAGACTGAATAATTTCCATTGATCTGTCTCCAAGTTCTCTCACTCTTTCCCCTGTCATTTCCATTCTGCTTTAAGTTGACCCAGTGACATTTTTATTTCACATATTGAATTCTTGAGTTCTAGAATTTCTATTTTATCTATTTTTATAGTTTCTATTTCTCTGCTGAGATTTGTTATCATTTCATTCCAATGATATCTTCCTTTACCTCACTGAGCATAGTTACAATAGCTGCTTCAAAGTCTCTGGTATTTCCAACATCTGGGTCATCTGGGATCATCCTTCTTTGATTATCTTTTCTCTTACATTTCTTTAATTCTTCAAATGTCAAGAAAATTTGGATTGTATCCTGGATATTGTCAATGTTGTGCTGTGGGATTCAGGACTGTGGATTCTTTCATATTTCTCCAGAGAGTATTGACGTTTTGTTATAGCAGGATACTAATTGGTTAGACTTAAACTGCAAGCAGCTCTTCCTTGCCTAGAGTGGCTGGAAGCTCAAATCTCAGTTCAGATCTTCTATTTTAGGGGAACTGCTTGCAGTCTGCCATATGTAGGTGTTGTTCAGAGGCCGGCCTTGGGCAGAGTTTATACACAGGAATTTGGGGTCCCCTTCTTAGGCTCTCTCTTTTCTGGGATTTTTGTCTCACTTTCTGGAAGCCCTTCTTACTTGGGGTTCTATCCCCCGGCTGCTCAGGACAGAAAGATGGTTGACTTTCTGTGAGAGTCTAGCTGCTCACAGCATGCTTCATCTGTAGTTACCCCTGGAGCCAAGCTATAAAAAAGCAGGAAATTTACCCCAGGCTGGTCATCTTTTCCAAATTTTAATTTCTCTCCAAACTTGCTGCTTTTTGTTCACTCTGCAGAGCTCTCAGGTAGTTAGTTTCTATATTTTGTTATTTGGTGGGAGTTTCAGTCAGTTAGGAGTTTATTCCTCGGTGCCAGGAGAGAAACTTTTCCATATCTTAAGTTACCAAGTCATGTTTTAAGAAGAAATGCTAAATATGCCCTGGCACACCACTACACATTTATTGATGAGGGGGTAAAAGTGCTTTTGCCCACTGTTGTAGCAATGCCACAGCTGGCCAACCTAGTCACTGTCTTTTTAGGGTTGTTCCTAAAGGCAGAATGACTGTGAATAAACTGGGGATGATTCTATCATAATTCTTTCAGATGTCCCTCACAGCATGGTTTATTGTAAATCACTGACTTTCAGTATGGAGAACTGAATTCCTCTGAGACAGCCCAGAAACTCTGGCTTTTTTCATGGTCATCCTGGTCACTGATGGATTTATAATGTTTCAGCAACAATTTCCCAGAGTAGACATCACTTTAATAGCGCTTTCTAGGTGGCAAAGGTCATTTACCTCAGAGACCCTTCAAAAGCATTCATTGGTGTATTTTTTTTTTTTGAAGGATGGAAGGGCAAATTGCCTGAAGGCTGTACAAATCACTGTGGTTAATGTATGGTAGGATAACCAAGGCCCCTAGGAGTACTAATAGCATGTTAGAAGGCATCTAATGATAGACTGTATAGGATGTTGGACATATATTTAAATACCTAACTTGTCAGAAACATTATTTTTTTTTTCATTGTTCCCATGTTTACGAACGAAGTCATCTCAGTAAAACTTGGCAAGTCTGAAAATGTTCCAAGATCCTCAAATTGGCCTGTACATCTTGTAATGATAGTTATGGGTAAGAGATAATGTTCATGATTGTAAAGAAGGTTGTGCCCTTTAGATCTGAAATCTTGTTGGTGGTGGTTTTTTTTTTTTTTAACAGGTAGCTTCATGTCATGTTTAAGTATTTTAAAGGAGTGTTTCTCAAAATATGGCCCAATAACCTCCTGCATTAAAATCTCCTGTGGTGTTGCTAGAAATGCAAATTCCTAACCTTATTTTAGCCCTAGAGAATGAAAATCACAAGTACGGAGGATAGGGGCGGTGGGACCCTTCGATTTGCATTTGTGTCAAGCTCCCCCAGATGAGTCCCATGCACACGAAAGAAAACAACTACATTAGATACTCAGGAGGATATATTTCAACATAAGGGTGCCAGTAAAATGATGTAACAAATTCTGAGAATTTTTTTCTTTTTATCTAATACATTCACTGTATATCTCCTAAGTACAGAACACCATGTTAGCTGCTGGTGGGATATAAAGATGAATAAACATAGAGGTTCCTGTCCTACTAAGGGAAGAGCAGAGTGCCCAGAGTAGCTTGATTAGAAAAAAAGCAAAAGGTTCTAATTGGAGTGTGATATGCAATGAATGTGTCTCAAGTCTTAATGAGTTTCTCAAGTTGTCTGGATATATATAAAAAAAGAAGTCAAGTTAATGAGGGACCACATTATAGATCCATCTCAGAGACTGCTCTGAAGTCTGGGGCCCACAAAAAGAATGGAATTCCAAAAGGTATTTCTTTTAATTCAAAGACTAGTTTATTTTTAAAGTTTTATATATTTTTTTTAAATTTTTTTTTTAAGATTATTTTCCATTATAGGTTCCAAAAGTTATTTTAAAACAAATTTCCTCAGTGTCTCAGCCAGGTTCTGAGAAGCAGAGCCTGAGACTGGGATTCATTCAATCGGTTGATTGGGAGAATGCTTTCCTGAGACACTATAAGGGAGGGAGGGTAGCGGGAGAGGGCAGGGGAAGAAGTCAGACAAACGTGTAGTTCAGAAGAGGTCTAGCCTCAGCCTTTCCTGCCCCTACGTGAAGCATTCTCACAGGAGTAGGCATGTGCCACAGAGGCCTTCTGCACACCTGCACAGCGACCGAGGGCCAGGAGCCACCACCGCCAGCCTCCCAGGCCTCCTAGTCATCTCCTGTCAGCCAAGGGTAACCCTCCCCCAAAGGGTGCAGCTGTGAGCCAGGAGCAGCCAATATTCACGTTAGCTGGGGACGCATATGCTGCCCAGTAAAGAGATCAGGGAGGAACCAAAGCATCTGCCACCCTCGCCCAATGCCTGAAAGGCTTCTTCCTCTAGGCTACGCTGACTCTGCTATTCAACTCTGCAGTCAGACTGCCCGTGTTCAAACCTCAGCTTCATCTCTTATTTGCCATCTTACAGTAGCCTCTTTGTGCCCCAGTATTCTCATCTTTAAAATGTAATTTATAAAGTTAACCATTAGAAGACTGTGAGGAGATAACGAGATAACCTACACCAAGTATTTTCCGCAGTGCCTGGCATAGAGTAAGCACTCAGTACATTTTAGCAACACTAGCTATTATTTGCATTCCCTCACTATACTCCTCATTAAGACCTTGGCTACCTTGTGTCTAGGATTTTCCATCAGCTTCCTGCCTGGTTTCTTTGCCTCAGACACTGCCTCCCCCTCCACCAAAACACACTAAACAGATACACACCTTTTTCAAAATGTCCTACACACACAAGCATATATATGAGTTCTCTTCTTAAAAAGTTCCTTTCATCATATTATCTCTCTGCTCAAAACTCCATTACCTCCATGATAAAAATACCCATTTTAGCCTGCAATTCAAGTTGCTTCACAGCTTGGCTCTTCACTGTCTCTCCAGTTTCATCTATCTCTGTTATTTTACATGAGTGGTTCTCAAAATTTGATCTCATGACCCCCTTTCCTTCTTAACAGTAGGTTATATATCGATATTTACCATATTTGAAATTAAAACTGAGGAACATTGAAAAGATTTACTTACTGATTCATTAAAAATAAAAATAATAAGCACATTATATGTTATTAATAACAGTTTTATGAAAATAAATGTATTTTCCAAATTAAACAAATTTTTTGAAAAGAATATCACTTTTTCATTGTTGCAAATCTCTTTAGTATCTGGTTTAATAGAGGACAGCTGCATTCTGATATCTGTTTCTGCATTCAATATGTTGCTTTGGTTCAAGTATACGAAGAAAATATGGCCTCATGCAGATATGTAGTTGGAAAAGGGAGAAGTATTTTAAAAGCTTTACAGATAATTGTAGATATTCCTCTATGATACAATACTAATATTCAACCAGTGGTAGTTTCTCAAAGATTAGCTACAGTGAGGAATCTGAAACCATATCCACAGTCTTTTCATACTTGGTTACATTAAAATGCACTGGGCTTTTGCACTCTTAGAAGATCTTTTACTTGTTCATGATTCTGATATCTCAGACTCCCTGAAGGGTCTCACGCAACCCAGAGTTCCTCAAACTGCACTCTGAGACCAAGTTCTACATAAGCCCTTTTCATTCTGCATCTCTTGTTTTTAAAACATACCCAGGATTTTGGTTTTTATTCTGGTAGAGTGGGTCCAACAGATCAGGAGACGACTGCCATTGAAAAGACAGTTTGTTACTTACAGTTCCCAAGAGGAGGGGGCACGCCATGCCAGGGAGGGCCACAGGAAGCACCACGGTCAGTCAGGAGGCAAGACAAGTGCGGGGAAAGCATGGGCAAAAGGTTTTATTGTGGTTTTCATGGAAAGGAATGGATGAGGCAGGGTAAGCAGCTGAGCAAATTTACGATTGATTGGATGGTTTTAATAACTTCTGTGGGCTCTGGGCTACAGGTGCGGTCTCTTGTTGTCCGGTACCTGGCCCTGGGGTGATTTAGGGGAGGGGGGATAGTGTCCTGTCCTGCAGGAACCTGATGAAAGTAGGCTGAAGTGGGTATGGACGAGGGATTGATTGGTTTGAATATCAAAGGAGTGCTTGTGTTCGCAGCACATGCATTATGGTGGAGTATCTAGGAACTATATTTTCCTTTCTTTAGCTCTAACTCAATATCACAACCTGATTTATACTTACAGATAGACTATAAGCCTATCTTAAAGGTATAGTCAATAAGCCAAAAAAAAAATTAAAGGTATTTAGAGACTAGCTAAAGAAAGAGATGTATTTTTCATTTGTCTTTGTTTAAACCTCTAGATCCTTTTATGAATACAAAGATCATGAACATTTTATTTTCTAATGGGGGGCAAGAATAGGGAACACGTGTTGAGTGTTAAAGTGGTACAGTCATTCATTTGTTACACTTAGGGTTTCCTTTTGACATTTCTCTAGTAAGTGATATGCCTAGATTCTGCTAATGTGCTAATGAATTTGGGAAGCAAAGGTTATTTCATATTAAGTGGAATATGGAAGATGTTAATCTTATGACTAAAGGTTAGTCCTAAAATAGTAATTTGGTAGTAGATTAAGACTCCCATACAGAGTATTAAGAAGAATAGAGCAATTTAGTTGATTTTTGTGTGATGTTAGTTATCAGCACCTAAGGTTTTTTGTTTTTTTTTTTAAATTTATTTATTTTTGGCTGTGTTGGGTCTTCGTTTCTGTGCGAGAGCTTTCTCTAGTTGTGGCAAGCGGGGGCCACTCTTCATCGCGGTACGCGGGCCTCTCACCGTCGCGGCCTCTCCCGCTGCGGAGCACAGGCTCCAGACGCGCAGGCTCAGTAGTTGTGGCTCACGGGCCTAGTTGCTCCGCGGCATGTGGGATCCTCCCAGACCAGGGCTCGAACCCGTGTCCCCTGCATTGGCAGGCGGATTCTCAACCACTGCACCACCAGGGAAGCCCCAGCACCTAAGGTTTTAATCTTAGACCATGGGGATGTTTTTGGAAGAACACTGTCCTCTATTTTCTCCTAACAACTCATTATGGATATATAATCTACAAATTGATCTTAATCTTCTTTGGAACCACTTAACTTTGAGGACTTTACCAGCCTAAATTTTTTAAAAAAGTGTCTCAAGTTTATTGTCCACTGTATTACGTGTATTTTGTCAAATTATGCTCATTAAATGTACCTCTTATAAACTACAAAGAAATCTTACCCACTTACAATACATTAATATTTAGTTAAGAGGTATATTATCACTTTATCAATTTCTTCATGGTTTTACATGCTGTTTATTTTTATTTTTTTAAATTTTAAATATTTATTTATTTATGGCTGCGTTGGGTCTTTGTTGCTGCACGCGGGCTTTCTCTAGTTGTAGGGAGCGGGGGCTACTCTTCCTGGCAGTGCGCGGGCTTCTCATTACAGTGGCTTCTCTTCTTGTTGAGCGTAGCCTCTAGGTGCATGGGCTTCAGTAGTTGTGGCATGCGGGCTCAGTATTTGTGGCTCGCGGGCTCTAGAGCACAGGCTCAGTAGTTGTGGCACACGGGCTTAGTTGCTCCGTGGCACATGGGATCTTCCCGGACCAGGGCTCGAACCCGTGTCCCCTGCATTGGCAGGCAGATCCTTAACCACTGAGCCACTACGGAAGTCCCCGTGCTGTTTATTTTTTAAATGAAGATTATAATGCTTAATTTTTACTAAATTTTTATAAGCAAATGAAGTATTGCATGACAGCATTTTTGAAAAATAATGCCATGTACATATGAACTACAGTTTATGAACTCTAACCATATTCCTTCTTTTCTTTTTTTTTTTAAAATTTTATTTATTTATTTATTTATGGCTGTGTTGGGTCTTTGTTTCTGTGCGAGGGCTTTCTCTAGTTGCGGCAAGTGGGGGCCACTCTTCATCGCGGTGCGCGGGCCTCTCACTATCGCGGCCTCTCTTGTTGCGGAGCACAGGCTCCAGACGCGCAGGCTCAGTAGTAGTGGCTCACGGGCCTAGTTGCTCCGCGGCATGTCGGATCTTCCCAGACCAGGGCTGGAACCCGTGTCCCCTGCATTGGCAGGCAGATTCTCAACCACTGCACCACCAGGGAAGCCCGCCATATTCCTTCTTAACGTCTATCTTTCTTAAATTATAGCCTTACTCATTTGGCTGGTTTTCAGATAGTAGACCTCATACAGTTTATCACTCTGGTGATTCCTTTCTGGATATTTTCGAGAGTCATTATATTCGTGAAGTGCCATATAACTAGAACCATAAAACATATTTCCACAGCTTTTAGAGTATGGTTTTATAAAAAAGTAAGTAGATGTTTTCTGTATTATTTCTGAATGTCTTCTCCATTTAAAAATCTTAAATACCTTACACAGTGGAGGGTCATCCACTACTACATTTGCTTGTCATGTAAGCTCAACAATGTCACTTGCTATTTATGGCACTTCTACTTTAGCATCCAATAATGTTTAAATTTATTATTCAATCTGTTGAATAAAGCAATTTAGCCTAGTAGAGTGATAAATAGAAATAGTAAAATGTTCCCCTCCCTCCTCAAAAAACTCTTCAATTCTTGCCCCTGATCTTCTCCTATAGGATTGCACTGGTATCTCTAGGAGGGAGACCTACAGTAAGCTTGGATGTGCCCTCCTTTGTTATATTGACCCTATGATAATTACAACTTCTTCCCTTATTTTTTCTTAAATTGGGCCCATCATCTTTATAGAATTCCTTTTTATTTCTAGTCCAATGACTTCAGCTACTGAAATAATCTACGTTGTTTAAAATGTGCTAATTCACACCTGCGTTTATACATTTGCCCTGAATTTCCCTCCCAGATTAAGTTGGGGGGCTTGATGAGCCAGGGCTGGTTTAATGTGTGAGGGTAACAGAATTTGATGTCCAGGAAGATCTGAAACACAGAACTGACAGCAAAGCTGGAGCAAGCCTGGGAGAGAGTTGAACTGATACGAGTGTTGAATTTGCTTGTTGCTAACTGAAGGGACAGTTAGAAGGGACACAGCAGAGAGGAGGATGCTGGGAATGAGGCACATGTTGGAATCAAAGACACTGAGTGCAACAAGCGGGTTCACAAGAGAAAGCAGGAGGGAGATGCCAAGAAAGATTCCTCAAGGGGCTTAATGATAGCCACGGGGATTCCAGTAGGACATCTGAGGCCCTGCCTGTGGGTGGAATCGAGCAGTTCAGGACACTGAGACTGTTCAGGTGCATTTGTTCAGCCAACAGTTGTTTGCACATGCGCTGAGCCAGGTGCAGGTAATACAACGAATACTAAGTTGTAGCTCTTAACACATTAAAGAGCTATTATTTTATATTACATACAACTTTTTTTTTGGTGCAAACGAAGTTTTTTTTAGGACATCTGTCTCTATGCTTAATCTGAGATCTATAAACTATCTTATTAAAATGTGAATATACTTGTGGACAATATGGTGACTCCCTGCAACAAACGTGATTTCTTGTTCTTTACATAAATCTTTGAAATGTTCTTGAATTGACAATTTCCCTTGAATAGAAAGAATAGATAACTTTGACTAAAGTGAGAATAAAATAAGACATTTGGGAAAAAGCGACCTAAGCTGCTGCATGCTAGGTTAAAAGGCGTGTATTAATTATGACCAAGAAAGGGATCTTAGAATTTTGAAGTTTGCTTCCTAAAGCTGTTGGTTCACGCTCAAGATCCTCAAGAAATTATTGGAAACCAAAAATGAAAATATAATCCTACCTGGTATATCTCTACTTGGAATGTTTCACTTTAAGTAACACTACAGTGATTATGGAAAGGATCAAAAAAGGGAACCCAAACGGGACAAGAGACAAAGACAGTTATTTTTTTTTAAATATCTCTTATTTTAGAAAAAGAAAGATTTAAAAATATAGGATCTTAGGGGGATATAAAAATAATAAATTCAGAATAAATTCTGAATACTAAAATTAGGCTGCACCCTTTAAAGCTAAAAGAGGTAAATTTTAGAATAACTAAAAACGGCTACTCCACATATTGAGTGAAGTATGTCAGACAGAGAAAGACAAATATCATATGATACCGCTTATATGTGAAATCTAAAAAAAGGGTACAAATGAACTTATTTACAAAACAGAAGTAGAGTCACAGACGTAGAAAGCGAACTTATGGTTACCAGTGGGTAAGGGGGGAGGGATAAATTGGGAGAATGGGATTGACATATACACACTACTATATATAAAATAGATAACTAGTAAGAATCTACAGTATAGCACAGGGAACTCTACTCAATACTCTGTAAATGGCCTATATGGGAAAAGAATCTTTTTAAAAAAAGAGTGGATATATGTATATGTATAACTGATTCACTTTGCTGTACACCTGAAACTAACACAACCTTGTAAATCAATTATACTCCAATATTAAAAAAAAAAAACCCATCTACTCCATAGCATGCATAAATTGTGTCTGTATATTGCCTGAAAGTGACGTTTTAAACCTCAAATGCATGCTGAGATTTTACCTGTCTTTAGTGCCCAGCCCAGATAACAGCTCTTCTGACTGTACCTCTGCAGAGCTTCACGGAGTGCTGGTCATTGTAGGCATAATAAACATTGCTGAATGACCAGCACAAATGAAATTAAGTATAAATAAATACTATCTTTACATTAAAACTAAAGAGGAGTTAATTTGTTACAGTCTCGTGATGAAGAATAAGTAAATATTGATATTTAAAACAGCACATCCTGGTTTATTGACATTCATTGGCAAAATGAATTTGTCAGCAAATACTTTTTATTAAAGTCAATGTAGGGGGGCTTCCCTGGTGGCACAGTGGTTGAGAATCTGCCTGCCAATGCAGGGGACACGGGTTCGAGCCCTGGTCTGGGAAGATCCCACATGCCGCTGAGCAACTAGGCCCGTGAGCCACAACTACTGAGCCTGCGCGACTGGAGCTTGTGCTCCGCAACAAGAGAGGCCGCGTTAGTGAGAGGCCCACGCACCGCGATGAAGAGTGGCCCCCGCTTGCCACAACTAGAGAAAGCCCTCGCACAGAAACGAAGACCCAACACAGCCAAAAATAAATAAATAAATAAATAAAAATTTAAAAAAAACCCAAAACTTGAAATGTCACATCTTTAAAAAAAAAAAACTCAATGTAGGAAATATACAAATTTGGTATACTATAATGAGGTATTATTCATATAATTTTTTAAGGTAGATAGAAAGGGCAATGTTTTAAATTGGCCAAATTGGGCTCCTGCAATTTGTTTCAATATTTGCTTCTGTATTTTGCAGTTAAGGCCATTCTGTTGATAGGAAGTGAAACAATGCCGCCACCTACTGTGCAGGGCATGGTAATAAAGATGATAAAAGGAGAAAGAAATAATTCTCCAGTTTTAAGTTAGTTATGAAGTAAAAAGCTAATTTTTGGTGTAATTACATTATAGACTCTTCAATTGTATTTTCAATAAACAATATTACTGAATAGAATCAACCAATCCTGCTGATAGTCCTGTGAGCTAGGTCTTTGTGGCCATGGTCCATTTTTTTTTTTGCTTTTTAAATTTTATTTACTTATTTTTTAACATCTTTATTGGAGTGTAACTGCTTTACATTGTTGCGTTAGTTTCTGCTGTATAACAAAGTGAATCAGCTATACGTATACATATATCCCCTCCCTCTTGCGTCTCCCTCCCACCCTCCCTATCCCACCCCACTAGGTGGTCACAAAGCACCCAGCTGATCTCCCTGTGCTATGCAGTTGCTTCCCACTAGCTATCTATTTTACATTTGGTAGTGTATATATGTCAATGTCACTCTCTCACTTCGTCCCAGCTTACCCTTCTCCCTCTCCGTGTCCTCAAGTCCATTCTCTACATCTGCGTCTTTATTCCTGTCCTGCCCCTAAGTTCCTCAGAACCATTTTTTTTTTTTTAGATTCCATATATATGTGTTAGCATACGGTATTTGTTTTTCTCTTTTTGACTTAACTTCACTCTGTATGATGGACTCTAGGTCCATCCACCTCACTACAAATAACTCAATTTTGTTTCTTTTTATGGCTGAGTAATATTCCATTGTAGATATGTGCCACATCTTCTTTATCCAGTCATCTGTCGATGGACACTTAGGTTGCTTCCATGTCCTGGCTATTGTAAATAGAGCTGCAATGAACATTTTGGTACATGACTCTTTTTGACCTATGGTTTTCTCAGGGTATATGCCCAGTAGTGGGATTGCTGGGTCATATGGTAGTTCTATTTTTAGTTTTTAAAGGAACCTCCATACTGTTCTCCATAGTGGCTGTATCAATTTACATCCCACCAACAGTGCAAGAGGGTTCCCTTTTCTCCACACCCTCTCCAGCATTTATTGTTCGTAGATTTTTTGATGATGGCCATTCTGAATGGTGTGAGATGATACCTCATTGTAGTTTTGCTTTGCATTTCTCTAATGATTAGCAATGTTGGGCATCCTTTCATGTGTTTGTTGGCAACCTGTTTATCTTCTTTGGAGAAATGTCTATTTAGGTTTTCTGCCCATTTTTGGATTGGGTTGTTTGTTTTTTTGATATTGAGCTGCATGAGCTGTTTGTATATTTTGGAGATTAATCCTTTGTCAGTTGCTTCGTTTGCAAATATTTTCTCCCAGTCTGAGGGTTGTCTTTTCATCTTGCTTATGGTTTCCTTTGCTGTGCAAAAGCTTTTAAGTTTCATTAGGTCCCATTTGTTTATTTTTGTTTTTATTTCCATTTCTCTAGGAGGTGGGTCAAAAAGGATCTTGCTGTGATTCATAACATAGGGTGTTCTGCCTATGTTTTCCTCTAAGAGTTTTATAGTGTCTGGCCTTACATTTAGGTCTTTAAGCCATTTTGAGTTTATTTTTGTGTATGGTGTTAGGGAGTATTCTAATTTCATCTTTTACATGTAGCTGTCCAGTTTTCCCAGCACCACTTATTGAAGTGGCTGTCTTTTCTCCATTGTATATTCTTGCCTCCTTTATCAAAGGTAAGATGACCATATGTGCATGAGTTTATCTCTGGGCTTGCTATCCTGTTCCATTGATCTATATTTCTGTTTTTGTGCCAGTACCATACTGTCTTGATGACTGTAGGTTTGTTGTATAGTCTGAAGTCTGGGAGCCTGATTCCTCCAGCCCTGTTTTTCTTTCTCAAGATTGCTTTGGTTATTCGGGGTCATTTGTGTTTCCATACAAATTGTGAAATTTTTTGTTCTAGTTCTGTGAAAAATGCCATTGGTAGTTTGATAGGGATTGCATTGAATCTGTAGATTCCTTTGGGTAGTATAGTCATTTTCACAAGGTTGATGCTTCCAATCCAAGAACATGGTATATCTCTCCATCTGTTTGTATCATCTTCAATTTCTTTCATCAGTGTTTTATAGTTTTCTGCATACAGGTCTTTTGCCTCCTTTGGTAGGTTTATTCCTAGGTATTTTATTCTTTTTCTTGCAATGGTAAATGGGAGTGTTTCCTTAATTTCTCTTAGATTTTTCATCATTAGTGTATAGGAATGCAAGAGATTTCTGTGCATTAATTTTGTATACTGCTACTTTACCACATTCATTGATTAGCTCAAGTAGTTTTCTGGTAGCATCTTTAGGGTTCTCTATGTATGGTATCATGTCATCTGCAAACAGTGACAGTTTTACTTTTTCTTTTCCAATTTGTATTCCTTTTATTTCTTTTTCTTCTCTGATTGCTCTGGCTAAAGCTTCCAAAACTATGTTGAACAATAGTGGTGAGAGTGGGCAACCTTGTCTTGTTCCTGACCTTAGTGGAAATGGTTTCAGTTGTTGACCATTGAGAACGATGTTGGCTGTGGATTTGTCATATATGGTCTTTATTATGTTGAGGTATGTTCCCTCTATGCCTACTTTCTGGAGCGTTTTTATCGTAAATGGGTGTTGAATTTTGTCAAAAGCTTTTTCTGCATCTATTGAGATGATCATATGGTTTTTCTTCTTCAATTTGTTAATATGGTGTATCACATTGATTGATTTGCATATATTGAAGAATCCTTGCATTCCTGCGATAAACCCCACTTGATCATGGTGTATGATCCTTTTAATGTGCTGCTGGATTCTGTTTGCTAGTATTTTGTTGAGGACTTTTGCATCTACGTTCATCAGTGATATTGGCCTGTAGTTTTCCTTTTTTGTGTCATCTTTATCTGGTTTTGGTATCAGGGTGATGGTGGCCTCGTAGAATGAGTTTGGGAGTGTTTCTCCCTCTGCTATATTTTGGAAGAGTTTGAGAAGGATAGGTGTTAGCTCTTCTCTAAATGTTTGCCATGGGCTTTTAAGATAAACCTCCTCTTAGTATTTTTCTTAAAAAAAATACACACATGTGCACACACAGAATTTCCTGAATTTGTACCTCTGTTTTTCTTCTCCAACCCTTTTAACACGGTTTTTAATGTTATTATCATTTGTTTATCCCTTACTTTTCCAGGTTATCTTTTTCTTTTTTTAAGCTTAATAAATTTTTTTCTAGTGACAAATTTTTACTTTTAAAATTTATTTATGTTTATTTATTTATTTATATACAGTATAGTGGACCATGTTATCTTTTTCATAAGCTGATTTTCAAAATGATTTTTTTCTATACTGTCCATACATAGTTTCTCTTTATTTTGCTAAGGATTCAACCTATCCAATTTGTGAGAGTTTAGTTCAAGATAAAATTTCTTAATTACAATTGGAAGCATCCCAAACACCAAAATTTGTTAGGCTAACTACCCTCAACTAGGCAACTAAAATATTTTAAATAGCTGCATACCAAAATACCATTGGTCTATATTCCACCAACAGTTGGTAATTCCCTTTTTCCTATGTATTCTCTTCCATTAATCAATCATTTTCATAAATCACTCTCCTCTTCTAAATATAACTCATTCGAGAGCAGTTATATCACTTTCATGCCCCCATCGTCAACTCTTTTTTTTTTTAATTTATTTGTTTGTTTGTTTGTTTGTTTTTTGGCTGCATTGGATCTTTGTTGCTGTGCACGGGCTTCTCATTGTGGTGGCTTCTCTTGTTGCAGAGCACGGGCTGTAGGCATGTGGGCTTCAGTAGTTGTGCCTCGTGGGCTCTAGAGCGCAGGCTTGGTAGTTGTGGTGCATGGCCTTAGTTGCTCTGCGGCATGTGGGATCTTCCCGGACCAGGGTCGAACCCGTGCCTCCTGCATTGGCAGGCAGATTCTTAACCACTGTGCCACCAGGGAAGCCCCCATCATCAACTCTTGCCCCTACCACTAATATTTTGTAAATAGTAGGCACCCAATGTTTAACTAAATTAAATGGGAAAAATGTAACATACCTGAAAATATGCTTTTATTCATTTTGCAGGAGTGGGGAGAATAAAGTAACACAAAGGTAGAATAGAAAAAGATAAGTAAGTATTTTATTGGATATTTGGGCACTTCTTTCAGCCAAATTGGTAGCGGGAATTGGAAGGTGAGAAGATTGAATCAGAGAGGTAAAGGACAAGTAATAAATCAAACATAGGGTTACTCAGTGTGTCTTAGTTCATGCTGCTAAAACAAAGTATCAGAGAGTGGGTGGCTTACAAACAACAGAAACTTATTTCTCACAGTTCAGGAGGCTGGAAGTCTGAGATCTGGGTGCCAGCATGGTCAGGTTCTGGGGAGGATCTTCTTCTGGGTTGTAGACTGCTGAGTTATTGTACACTCACATGGCAGAAAGAGAGTGTGCTAGACTCTCTGGCCTCTTCTTATAAGGGCACTAATCTCATTAGTGAGGGCCACACTCTCATGACCTAATTACCTGCCAGTGGTCCCACCTTGAAATATCATCACACTGGCAACTAGATTTCAACATATGAATTTGGGGGAGACACAAACATTCAGTCCATAATGCAGTGTTTACATATTTTAAGTAATGGGCTATTTGCCTTGGAGGGGCACAGAATCAAAAACCACACAGATCCTTATATTGTGCTCTTGGGGAGTTACAACTATTGCACAAGATAGGTCAGAGGAATATTAAGTGTTAAGTAGTGCAATGTTGACCATCTGTTCAACAAAAGTTTCAGAGAAGTGAAAGACGTGAATTGGGACCAACCGAGGAATGCTTCTTGAGAAGATGGGTGTTGAATTGGGTCTTAAATTTACAGATGTGAAAAATGAAAAGAGGTAAAAGATGAAGATAGATGAAAGAAGAAAGCACGCATTTTTGGAAAGAGAAGTATCGTGAGACACAAGTAATACAGACAAAAGACACTTCTATTTCCTTCAACTGATTTTCACAATGTTTACTAGTGCTAGCTCCATCTTAAATGCTAGCCACTAGGTACATGTGGCTATTTAAGTTTAAATTAATTAAAAGGAAATAAAATTGAAAATTCAGACACATTTCAAGTGATCAATAGGCACAGATGCCTAGTGGCTACTATATTGAACAGTGCAAATAGAAAACACATCTATCATTGCAAAACTTCCTTTTGTAAATGCTCTAAGTGCTACCGAGCACATACTATATGAAAAGCTCTCATGATCCCGTTTAATCTTCATAGCAAACTTATGAAGTTATACTTAAAAATAAGAAAACTGAGGTTCCTAGAACTTAAGTATTTTCCCAAAGTCACATAGTCAGTGGCAAGGCTGTGATTTGAAATTTCACCTGACTTCAAAAACTGATGCTTTAAGCCATGGAAAATAAGGTTATTGGGTAGGGAAAAATGAGTTATTTACCAGAGACAGTGACAGCCCAGATTGAACTTTCTGTAGCAGGCAAAATCCAGTAGGTTCTTGAGGGAACAAAACCATAAAGGTGGTGTTTCAGGATAATTAAGTTGTTTTGTGGGCAGAGATAGGCTAGCCCATATGATGTCTTTAAAAGAAAAAGCCTCCCTCTCTGGGAGAGACGTAGCCTTATGGGTTCATGACTCGGTTAACACAGCATGAAGTAGAGTCCAGCCCCTTCTACTGGGTGTCCTTTCTCAAAGGGAAGAATTGGAAGGCGTGGAGGAAAAGAGAGCCTGGGATACAATAGAGGCGATGCCAAAGGGAGGGGGTGGGTGGACAGCAAAAAGAAAGTTTGAAGAAAGAAGTGAAACAATTAGGTTTTTAAAAACTGGAAAAATAGAAGCAGAGTTAGAGCTTATTCTAAGGTTTCTAGTATGTAGGTCCAAAACACTGTAATGCCTATGATAGAAAAGAGAGAGAAAAAGAGAGCCAACTTCTGGTTTCTGGTCTAGAATCCAAGAAGCTTAGGAGTTGTCACTCTGGTCCACACAATAAGAAAAAAAAACTGACCTGAAAATCAACAACTCTTTTTAGCTCCCTCAGAGATCTGAGGTCACAGGGCAAACTGCTGCCCCCAAAGTTGGAGAGACAGACAGGCAGATATAGAGAATCACAACTTACTAGAGCAGAAGCCTCTGCTGGAACAAGTGCTGGGGTAGGGAAACCTGAACTGTGATTGATGAACTGCTGGAGGCTCACTGTGGACAAGTCTGAGAGTTAAACACTCCATGAGGACCCAGTAACAGGGAGGCTCCCCCATTATTGTTAGTTTTACCTCTAGGAGTCCTATCAGGTTCCCACAAGGAAGATCAGAGAAAATCCCCTTGTGCTTCTGGCAGGGGGAGGAGGAAAGTAGCCATTCTGAAATAAGCCCAGAGCATTCTATTCTTTTTAAGGAGGCCTTACCTCAAGAGAAATTATTATTTTAGAATCTGGTAAAACCCTAGATTCTAACCAACTAGGGTTTTACCAGAGCCTAACTAACTAGGGTTTCACCAGAGCCTGACCAACCTGGCAGAAATTAAGCCAGGTTGAAGAAATGTCTAACACCCCTGCCATGTCTGAATCTAGTTCTGATGCTTGCTCTTCAAACTGCTTTGTTTTGGTTTTTGTCTTTTAGTATGCTTTGTGAGTTTTGGTTAAAAGCCAGACATGATATACAGGGTAAAAGGAACTGAGGAGAACAGGTCTTTTGTGTGAAGTTTTATGTTTACCTGGGTAGGGTTTATGTTGTGCTCCACACAAGATTTACTAAATCAGAAACTCTGCAGTGGGGTCCAGCAATCTGTGTTTTTAACAAGCCCTCCAGGTGGTTCTGATGCCAAATATTGAGAACTACTTCCGTAGCATCACAATTACTAAGATCATGGTAAATTGGGGTTGAGTACAGGTAGAAGGGCATGCACTGGCTTCTATAATAGCTCTAGCATTTGAGAGAGGCGAAGACAGTTATAAAAACTGTGGAATTGGATGGCTGTTGTTAATTACTGTTAATGTGCTTCAGGAAGGAAATAACAAGCTCAGGTTAGCCAGTTCTCTACTCAAGGCATCATGAAGGCTAGGAATCGTCTATGGCAGCCTTTAAAGAGAACGTCAGAACCAGGGTGCCTTTGAGAAACGGTTGATTCTAAGAATGCAGCAGAGAATATACAAGATGAGCCTAGAGCACCTTATAGTACCAGGAAAGTAAAGAAATGCTAAAAAAAAAGGTAACACATCAAAGGGACATAGAAGTCAACTGAAAGAACTCCCAGTGAACAAAGATGGAACACTTTGAGCAAAAGCAAACAAGAAAACAGCAAAAAAAAAAAAAAAAAAAAAAAGTATTATTGGGTTACAACTCAAAGTATAAGATAAATATACATGAGTTCATACTGCTATAAACAATTTAATAAATGGGTAAATAGGAGAAAAGAGACAAATTTTCCTTATAGAAAAATTCCAATAATATACTTAGGTATTCCCCTCTACAGAAGGTGAAGCTTAATGCCCTCCCTTCCCCTTGAGGGTGGGCTAGACTCAGTGACCTGCTTCCTAAGAACAGAGTAGGGAAAGGGAAAAACATCAACTTTTAAGTGGAGGAACTTGGCAGATGCTACATTTTACTAAGTGCTAAAAGTTACCATCACCAGATATCATGTACTTCTTACAATAATGTGATGAGGACACTCTACCTCTGTGATATACTTTCCAAAATCCCACAACACCCATCTAAGCATGAGAAAGACATCAGACAAACTTAGATTCAGAGACAATCTACAGCATATCTGGTCAGCACTCCTCAAGACTGTAAAGGTCATGAAAAACAAGGAAAGACTGAGAAACTGTCACAAACCAGAGGAGACTAGGGAGACATGACAACCTAATGAACTGTGATACTCTGGTATGCAGAAAAGGGTTAACATAGCAGGCCTGAGACCACTATCCTTAGAAAGGCCTGCTTGCCACACCACTATATATAGAGTAAATCAACAAGGATTTACTGTATAGCACAGGTAACCATATTCAATAGCTTGTCATAATCTATAATGGAAAAGAATCTGAAGCTGTACACCTGAAACTAACACAGTACTGTAAATCAATTATAGTTAAATTAAAAAAAGCAATCAGAAATGATCATGCTAAGTGAAGTTAAGTCAGAAAGAGAAAGACAAATACCATATGATATCACTTACATGTGGAATCTAAAATACAACACAGGGCTTCCCTGGTGGCGCAGTGGTTGAGAATCTGCCTGCCAATGCAGGGGACACGGGTTCGAGCCCTGGTCTGGGAAGATCCCACATGCTATGGAGCACCTATGCCCGTGAGCCATAACTACTGAGCCTGCGCGTCTGGAGCCTGTGCTCTGCAACAAAAGAAGCCGCGATAGTGAGAGGTCCGCGCACCGCGATGAAGAGTGGCCCCCACTTGCCGCAACTAGAGAAAGCCCTCGCACAGAAACGAAGACCCAACACAGCCAAAAATAAAAAATAAATTAATTAATTAATTTTTAAAAAAATTAAAAAAAAAAAAAATAAGATACAACACAAATGAACCTATCTATGAAACAGAAACAGAATCAGGGACATAGAGAATAGACTGGTGGTTGCCACGCAGGGGGGCGGTGGGAGAGGGTTGGATTGGGAGTTTGGGATTAGCAGACGCAAACTGGTATATATAGAATGAATAAACAACTAGGTCCTACTTTATAGCACAGGGAACTATATTCAATATCATGTGATAAACCATAGTGGAAAAGAATATGAAAAAGAATGTATATATATATGTATAACTGAGTCACTTTGCTGTATAGCAGTAATTAACATGACACTGTAATTCAACTATATGTCAATAAAAAATAAATTAAAAAAAGGAAAGGCCTGCTTGCAAAGGTAGCCCTTGACTGGCATCTGGGAACTTAGATTTTGAGAGAGTTCCCACAATTTCCCTGATAAGAATGGCTCATGGTGCCTAAACTGTACAAACAATGTGGTTTATGCTGAACACCTGCTTTCCTTCTGAGAGTCTGGAAACATGGGTGCATGTTAGGTAGAGGGTGCCTGTGTGACTAGCCCCCAGTAAAAACCCTGGGCATTGAATTTGCAATGAGCTTACCTGGTAGACGACATTGTTGTACGACTCGTTGGAGGATTTAAGCATGTCCTGTGTGCCTTCCTTGAGAGAGAACTCTTAGAAGCTCGCACCTCCAGACTTTACCCTATGTGCCTTTTCCCTTTGCTGATTTTGTTTTGTATCCTTCAGTTGTAATAAAATATAGTCATGAGGATGACTATATGCTGAGTTCTATGAGTCCCAGTGAATCATTGAACCTGGGGGTGAGCTTGGGGACACCTGGCACACCTGGATTGGATCCTGGAAAAAAAAAGGCGGCCATTAATGTAAACATTGGTAAAATCCAAATAAATCTGTGGTTTAGTTAATAGCAATGAACTAATGTTAGTTTCTTAGTTTTGACAAATATACCATGGAAATGTAAGATGTTAACAGCGGGAGAAAGGGGGGAGGGGTAAATGAGACCTCTCTGTACTATCTTTGTAACTTTCTTGTAAATCTAAAATAAAAAGTTTATTTAAAAAACACTCAAACTGAATGCTTTGGAAACTAATGAAAAATAACATACCACTCATCCTAAAGACACGTAGAGAAATTATCCAAACTGAAATACAAAGAGAAAAATGAGAGAAGGAGAGAGAGAGAGAGAGAGGGAGAGAGAAAGCTAGCTAGCTTTATTTGCTGTGGCCAGAGGGACGGATTACAATTAAAAAAAAAAATCAGACTCAGGACCTGATTGTGAGAGTAGCAGAATTTAAAAGAAGGTTGAATTCATAACCCATAGCATAATGTAAAGTCAGGACTCTGCAGGGGAAAGAATGAGACCCTGAGACCTAGGATGATGGGGATATCTGGGTGGATACTCTTGAGAACTTTGAGCTGATAGATTCACCTCAATCCTCTGGACTGACAGAAGTGGTGTGTTTGCCCCTGCTAGAGGATAGTGACCTCCCTTTGCCTGAAGACCATGGAGAAGCCTCATCTGAGGAAGATGCCTTCCAAAATGCTACTTACCCTTCTCAAGATTTCCCTTTTGATCCAGAAAGAACCAAACCACTGCTTTCCCTGCTGACCTCAATCCTTATTCACTGAAGTATTGGGAGGAGGTCATGTTCATTAATCTTTTGCGAGGGAGAAAAACAAGAAAAGATTTCCCACAACCCTCTTCAGTGTTTCTAGACCAATAACTAGGGTCAAGTTTCATCATGTCTTGACTGGGGAAGCACTGTCCCTGTTTTGGAATAAAAAGGGTTATTCACCAAATACGGACTGGCAGAGTTGGAAGAACATACCTGAGGATAGATCTTGGTGTATGTTCAGAGAAAGTGCTGTGAGGTAAGGATGTAGATTTGTTGAGTGTAAACCCAAAATAATAATAACAACAACAAAAACCCCTAAAGAGACAGAATTTAACTGAAATTGATGAGATTATTTTGTTATCAGGGAGACTGGGGCTCAAAAGAGGTTGTACAACAGAAATTTTGCACACCAGAACTTGTGGGCTGCCATTGACATATCTTTTACTTCTTCAATAACTTCATTAGGTGAAGTAACAATGAACAATCTTTGTATCCTCTTGTTTCTAACACAGGGCCTGACTCTTAGTGACTATTAAAAATTTTGTTAATTGGATTCACCAAGAGACTGAGTATATGCACAGATGAGTAAATACCCATAGATTCTTGAACATGCTTGCTATTAAAGATGTGGAGGAGCTAAAGGAGTCTCTTTAAAATGTGAATAGTTTCCAAAGACGAATCCTCAGACCTTTGCTCTTATCTCAGTACAACCTCCTCTACAATATCTCTTCTTCAAATACTTACGTAACTCCTAAACTGTTCCACTGCCTGGTCTGCTTCTTAATATATGTCATGCACACTGCTGTCAGATTAGTATCCAGAAACTTTTTGTGTACTCCTCTGCTGCTCAAAATCTTTAAATGATTATCTAGTGCCTTATGTGATAAAATTAAAAATTCTTAGCTTGCTCCTTAAGGCTCTTCCCAATCTGTTTCCTCTTATCTCTATCTACCCTTGTTTTCCATTCCAACACTAAGCCTTAATCCTAGACAAATCCAAAAGTCTCCAAACATATCTTGGACATCCTAGGTTCAATGGTTTTGAAAATCAGCTCCTTTCACCTGCTGATGTTTCCTCCTTATTTGTGAACCTATCTTTATGGTATAAAATGCAATAACCTTTCTGAACTATTCCATGTATAAGGGTTCTCTCTTCTTTGTATCATGTCTTTACACAGAGGTTGTAAAATGGTCTTGTTTAGCCCATTATTAAAAATGTTGAAGTAATTCTTAACATTAAAAAAAATCATTGAAAAAATGGAAGCCCTACGGCCCACACTTCAACAAATAGCTTGTTTACTGGTAGCTGCCACGCACTGTTTGGTTGGATTTGCAAAGTATTTACTGAGCACCTATTACTTGCTGCACACTGTTTTAGATGCTGGGGGTACAGCAGTGAACAAAAATAATCATGGAGTTTATAGTCTAAAGAGAAGAAACAGAAAACATAATAAGTAAATTCTATATTAGGAAGTGATAAATGCTATAGAAAAATAAAACAGGGTTAAGAGGGTTTGGGAGCGTGTGGGTGGGAAGGGTGCTTGCACTTTCACACTCATTTCAATACCTGGCTGGCTCCGATGGGAATTGGAGTTTGTGACCCCAACTGTATATCAGGACCGTCATGTACTGTCACGTATATGCTATACACTGTCCCCATAAAACTGTCAGCAACTTGAAGGCAGGGAGTGTGCCTCATTCGTCTCTGGATTCCCAGAGTCCAGCAGTGTTTTCAGGGTAAGAGCACGATGGAAAGCGAAAAGTGAGGAGTCCCGCTTTCCACGGTGGTTATTCCGGCGGGGTTTAGGCGCCGAGGAGAGTGTAACCCCAGAAGCGCCAGGAGCTGAGCCAAACCCTTCGCCGACTCTCAAAACCAGTGAGGCTCCATCCGTTTCCAGGGCAACGGGACTGTGACGCGAACACAGCCGCGGGCCCTCGGCCGCGTGGGACTAGCCCATAGCTTAGGAAGGAACTAAATTGTAGAGAACTTGGCCGTCGGAACCAGCAGCCCTACGCACGGTACTCCAGACCACCTCGCCCCCTGCAGAGCTGCCGCCGGCACTGCACCTTCCGGTCCTCTGGCGTCGCCAAGTTATAGGCTCGACGACTTCCGGCCCTGAAGGTCCCCCGCTCCATGGCTTGCCGGGGTCCTAGCGATGGAAAGGTGGCCTCGGCGGCCGCCTGACCCCTACGGGGGCTTCGGATCAGGGCTGCCGCTTCTTCCCGGAGGGCGGCGGTTACAGGGCCGCTGAGAAAATGCCCGCGGCTGGTGGGACCTCATACCGGGAGGAGAGGTCGGGGCGGAGGGCGAGGGCGGAGCGCGGACCGGGTGCTGGCCCGTCAGGCAAGAATGGGGCAGGTGCGGTGGCGGAAGTGCCGGACGCGACTGGAGCCGAGCCGTCTAGGAAGCCGCGGCCGTGGGTCCCCCAGCCCAGAGCAGCTGCCGAGGCTCAGCCTGACCGCAGCAACTAGGGCTCGGGCGCCGGCGAGATGCCTCTGTTCACCGCCAACCACTTCGAGCAAGATGTGGGTAAGTGCTGGACCGGGGCCCCAAGCTGTTGTTTGTTGTGCTAGAAAGTGGGCGGTGGCGACTCCGGGGACTGGAAAGCCTAGCAAAGGGGAAGGAGGGTGCGGCGTCGCCGCTGCCTGGCAGCCGGGATTTTTCTGGGGGCAACCTCGGCGCGGCCCTAGCTGCCTGGGGAGTGTCTCCAGACCACCTGAGGTTGGGGACCGCGAAAGAGGACCGTTCACCTCGCCAGGCACAGGAATAGGGAGGAGCCTGGGGTTCTCTGGAGACTGGACTAATTGAGCAATTGCGGAGTTGATGACACAGAACTTCCAGCTCCCTCTAGAATTGGTTGAGTCTTGTGTCCCCCCCCTCCACACTCCCCCGCCCCGCGCTTAAAAGTGATGCAGCAGACCTTGTTGTCTAGGGCAGCTCAACACTTAGAGACTTAAACTTGCCCCGGTTCAGTAGGAAGAACCTATTTTATCTCGCTTATATATCGATGCGTCCAATCCCTGATAGCACGGCTTCAGACTTTATTTACGATAGTTGGAAGTGTTACTCTATCCATGGATAGTGTAAGTGCTATAAGGTGTTCTGCCTTAGGGTATGAAAAGGAAAACCCCAGGATTTCAAAACAGTCCAGAACACCTGTTTAACTTTTTGGGGGGTCGTCAGTGACTATGGAGTGAGAAAAAGATGGATTGGGTATGAGAACTTAACTTGTGGCTTTAGAAAAACAGTAAACCAAGCTGGCTAAAGTAAATATTTTTGTAGCAGTAGTTAATTCTAGGTAGAGTTTTAGGATTTAGTGGAATGAAAAAAACGCATGGCCGCAAATTGCCAGTTATACAGAATATTGCACATCACAGAATATTGCACCTGTTTCATAGTTACAATTTTCTAATTATGGGGAAGGTCTAGAAAGTGCCCTATTTTGGTATATTATGTGATTCCAAAAGTGTGTTCAGAAGTCAAATATGATGTATAAGTACCTTCTATTCGCAGAGAGCTAAAAAACTTTATAGATTTTGATACTTACATAGTCTTCAAATATGTGTTTCTGTGATTTCATTCAACTTTTTTCTTGGTAGTTTAATATTGGTGACTGCTATAAATCTAGGAAGCGTAATGTTGAGGCTCACAGCGTCTGCTTTTGGAACACCTAATGATGTCTTCCTTTGCTGCAATGAGACCTTCACTTTTTATTGTTGTGAAGACTTTCATTTTGTCATAGTGGAAAAAAAAGGCAAAATAGAATAAGACAAATGATTTTCAAACTTAACACCTGTGGAACTCTTCAAGGGAGATCTTTCCTGGAAGCCCATTGTTTTCTTTTTTTTTTTTTTAATACTTTTTTTTTTTTTTTTTTTAATTTTTTATTTATTTATTTATTTATTTATTTATTTTTGGCTGTGCTGGGTCTTCGGTTCGTGCGAGGGCTTTCTCTAGTTGCGGCAAGTGGGGGCCACTCTTCATCGCGGTGCGGGGACCGCTCTTCATCGCGGTGCGCGGGCCTCTCACTATCGCGGCCCCTCCCGTTGCGGGGCACAGGCTCCAGACGCGCAGGCTCAGCAGCTGTGGCTCACGGGCCCAGCTGCTCCGTGGCATGTGGGATCCTCCCAGACCAGGGCTCGAACCCGTGTCTCCTGCATTAGCAGGCAGATTCTCAACCACTGCGCCACCAGGGAAGCCCCAAGCCCATTGTTTTCTGATTGACAACTTCTCTGGTGAAAGTAAGCCAAGTTGCTTTTCTAAACCTCCCCCTCAGTGTCTCCTGAGGTTCCTACATGGTTTAGTGGATCACAGTTTAGTTACACTGTAGTAAAAGAAGCACTGCTGTTCAGACAAAAAATATATATATATACTGTGTATAGATTATTTCATGGGCAGTGCCATCAGCCAAAGCTTCAAGTACTTACTTGTTAACTCAAGTATGACTGACTGAAATCAGTTTCCAAAAGGCAGTTTAAAGATAAAATAGAAAGTTTGATTGTAACCTCTTTTAGGCAAGTGGTTGGAATTAATAGAAAAAGTGGCATGAAATACTAAGGATTTCAAATTGGCTTTATACGTCTACCATGGAAGAAAAATTATATATTGCACTTTTCAAAACTTAAAGCCCCTGTTAATTTGAAATACAGTAGTTAAGTAATATGACGATCAAGTCATTGTTTAACTTGAGATGCCCACAGGAATGTTCCTTTGCAGTGTCATTGTCCTTTTCATCTCTCTTTGATTCAGTCAGAGTTTTATTACCATTGTTTCTTTTTTGTCGTAGCTTTGTTTATCTTTCATTCAACAAACAGGCATTGAGTGATTACTGTGCATCAAACAGTGTGTGTCAGACTTTGGGGGCACAAATTTAATAAATAAACTGGGTTCCCTCAAGGAACTCTCAATCTAATGGAGGACTCATACACACATAAAAAGATAATTGTATTTTTCGCACCGTATTACGATGCTAGAAATACAGGAGATGCTTTACATTCTCCCTCTGTTTAAAACAGTCATCTTCCCTGAAGAGAAGACAAGGACCTTCAGGCAGACACTTTATTTGTAAAAGTGTTGACACTATCCTCTCTCTTCCCCTGCTTTCCTGATAGCACTTACACCTGCAGGAAGTGACCATCTCTTACTATATGTATGGTTTGGTCATTTTATAATTAACTGTAAAGTTGAAACTACATTCCTTTGGTTGGTGCAGTCTCATCAGAGGGTGAACAGTGTTTCTGACATCGTTCATGTGGGGAAGAAATCCTTTTCTCAGACCCCGAGACTCTGAGAAAAGGCTGTAGTGACTCAGGATGTCTAGGAAGGCACTCATTAGCTGATGATGGTATATGACTTGTCAAATGGTAGCCGGCCAAAGGCTAGGAGGTAAGGAACTCTGGCAAGTTCCTCATTTTTTTTCTTGGAGTCAGAACCTGCAAATCCTGAAGGGTATGCTAGGTATGGTAGCATTAGAGCTCTTTAAATATTTATTGGATTTCTTCTAATATGGGTTTATTGTTTGTTTTGTTGAATAAAATTCATTTGAAGCTGTGCTGAGAAAAAAAGAGAAAATACCCACACACATCCTCCCTCACCCCAGCCCTGATTCTTATCTTGAAGGGGAGTGTAGGTTTCCTAAGGTAGAGAGCCTGTTTGGGGCAGCCTTTTTAGGAGAGTCCAAGGAGAAAGTAAAACATGAGGGACAGAGCCACAATAGGAAGATTTAGTGGTAGTGTTAAAAGGGCAGATGTCATTTCCTTACATCCTGTACCGATTTTTCCAGTCTCATGACATTGATTCCTGACTCATGACTGTCTCTTCTGCTCCGTAACTCCAGTTCTTATTTGCATGTCTTTTTTCTCCTTACTCAAGCCAGGCAATCTTTCTTGCCAGTTTCTGTCTCTGTGCCATTTACTACTATTCACTGATAGATTTTTGCTTTTTTCAGCAATACTTGGTATCTCCTTCCTTAAAGATAAACTTGCTTGTGTCCCACAGAGCTGAGCTCAAATTCTACTTCTACAAAAACTCTTTTCACACAGTGGATTGAAATATGAACTTTATCTTAAAAGGATACTTTTCCAAGTAAAATTTGAATGCATGCATTGCTATGTCTTTGGCTTGTGTTGTGGTCAAATAACTTGACAGTGAGTAGCTTGGAGTTTTTGGTAATGGAATCGTTTTCTCCAATGAAATTTTACATGAAACCCTAATATAAAAATAGATATTGATGTCACTCTGGTAATACAAATTTACTTTATACATTTAAATATATTACATTTACATAGTCATTAAGGCAATTCTTGAACACATGAGGTTGTTGCAAAAAATTAAAATTAAAAAAAATTTTGGTTTTAGGTGAGAATGACAGCTGTAACAGCCAGTTTTTTTCCTATACTTTCTTTTGCTTACATGGTACCAAAAATCCTAATACCTATTCCTAATTAAAATAGTTACAAATTTTGATATATTTTCTCATTTTTTAAGCGATGAAAAATTTTTAGCATAAAGTACAGAATATAACATAAACTCCTATTCCTATCAGTCACCTCTGTCAAGTCCTAACATTTTGCCACACTTCATTCTTTTTTTTTTTAAAGAAAACATTCAAGATACAGTGGAAATTATTACTTTTATTTATTAGCCACCTGATACTATTCTTTTTCCTCTCTTCTCAGAGTTAAACACTCTAAAAAGATAAAAAAGTCTATAGTATATACTATACATGCAAATATACTATATGTATTGTATTGCATGTTTTTAAATTTCATAAAAAATAATACTCTCTGTAGTCATTTGCAGCTTGTCATTTAGCATTTTTTGTGAGTTATTCATGTTGATGTTTGTAGCTTTAGTTCATTAATTTTAAGAGCTATGTGATATTCCACATTTTTTTAACCCATTCTCCTATTAGTGAACATGAACTTTTTTGCAGTTTTTTGCTATTACAGACAACACTGCAGTGAAAGTTATTATCCACGTTTTCTTCTTCACAAGAGTGAGAGATTCTCAAGGGATTGTATCTTGAAGAGGAATTCTTTTTTAAAAATGCATATAGTGCAAAGTTGCAAAATGTTAAATAATACAGAATTGTTCTTCTAAGTGTTTGTGGGAGATTTTACTCCCACCAGCAGTGGAAATGAAGTCCCTGTTGTTCCACAGTCTCACTAACGCTGGGTATTGTCAGATTTTAAAATTTATGCCAATTTGATGGGTGTGAAATAGGGCATTGTTTTCAATTTATTTCAGCTTCTTTGCAGTTGAGCATCTTTTCATATGTCTCTTGGTCAGTCTGTTTTCTTTTTGTATAAATTGCCTGCTCATTACTTTCATGTACTTACTATTCTGTTGGATTATTTTTTCTTATTGATTTTTAAAGTTCCACATGCGTTCTCTACTAATCTTTTGTTGTTTATGTGAATTGCAAATATATATTCTTGTCTGTTGCTTCTTTTTGTTTGTGCTGCCTTTTATTGTTAAGAAGATTGAAGTTTCAGTTTAGTGATACTGTCTTTCTCCCTTGATTTTATTTTTCTTGTTCAAGAAAAGCTCTCTCTCCTCCTTGAGTCTATAAGGATCTTGTCATGTTTTCTTCTGAAAGTTTTATTGAAGTTCTGATTTTCACAGTTAGGTCTTTAGTCCACCTGGACTTGGTCTTTATGTAAGGTCTAAGGAGAGATTTGATTGGATAGTCAATTCACAACAGACAATTATCAATTGCCTAATCACCATTTATTGAATTATCTATCCTTCCCCCACTAGTTTGGAGCACTTTCTCCTTCATATAGTAAATCCCTTTCCTTGTATGAGGTCTGTGTCTGTGCTGTCTGTTCTACACTGTTCTGTATCTATCCTGTACCAATACCACATTCTAATGTCAGTGGCCTTTATAGGTGGTAGGGCAAGCCCCCTGTCTTGTATTTCTTTATTTTGACACTTTTAGCTGTTTTTGGCCTTTCTTCTTTGATATGGGTTTATTATCAGATTAGTAAAATCATAAAAGGGAATTTCTTTTATGTTCTTTTAGGATTTGAGAAGACATTGTAGTTTATATTTTTGATTCATATGCACTGATGATGTTGATAGTTAATAATACACTTTTTATTTCCTGATAATAATATTTAGTTCTAATCTTACTTAGATTAGATAGTTGGCCCTTGAATAACTCGGGGGGTTAGGGGTGCTGACCCCCTGCACAGTTGAAAATCCATGTATTAACTTTTGACTCCCCCAAAACTTAACTACTAATAGCCTGCTGTTGACTGGAAGCCTTACTGATAACAGTCAGTTAACATGTTTTGTGTGTTCTGTGTTTATCTACATATATTTTATACAATTCATGACATACTTTTTTCTTAATTTTTTTGGTATTTCTAGGCTACCCGCTTTGTCTGCAAGTTTTTTCTAATTGTTACAAATCTCCAAAAATTTTTCCAATATAGTTATTTTTAAAAATCGGCATATTAAGTGGATCTCTGCAGTTCAAACCCATGTTATTCAAGGGCCAAGTGTAATTGTAAAGTTAGGTAAGAGAGCAAGAGGATGATTTTTCTACAAGTAAATATACACATACTACTACTGTCCCTTGAGGTGGAAGGGAAAGGGAAAGAACTTTTTTTTTTTTAAATATTATTGCCTTATTAGCCTCTGTAACTTTACTTGATAGTGAATAAAAGTTTGTATTGAGTACAGGGATTGAACCTAAGAAGGTCTATATGACAGATATCAGACACTGCCCCCTGAAAATTATTGACATTTTGAAGCTGCCACCTACTTATTTTTAGCTCATATTACTTCAATTTCATATAAAAAATTTGTTGGTACATGGTGGTGTAATTTTAAGAATTTTAGCCATTCTAGTGGCATCTCTTTGTGACTTTAATAAGTATTTATCTAATCTTTAATATAGTTATTCACTAAATTAATATCCTCTTTTTTGAAATATCTGTTTAAGTTTTTCACCCATTTTTCTTTTCACTTAATTTTCACAACTCCTCTTTTAAGCATGGCAGCCATTTTAATTTCCATTTTACAGATGAGAACATGGATTCAGATTTGAGTCAGAGCTGAGGTGAACTACCTAGCAACCTTAAGCTAGTATGTAAGTTTCAGAGCTGGGAATAGAGAAGGTGGGTCTTCAGTGTTAATGGGTCTTCAGTGTTAATGGGTGACGTGTGTACTCCACATGTGCATAATGATGTCCTCAGTCTGCAGAGGTTGTGTGGTCATCTGCCCAACCTAACTGCGTTTGATTCTCCATCTGTGATGTTTTGGCGTGTTAGTGGCTACCTTGAGATTCATTTTTCCTTTTCCCCAGCTATTATTAAGTGTCTTGCATGTGAAGCTTCCAGATAGGTCTGTTAAAATAGAAATTATACTTACTACATTTATTCTTCTGCCCTGTTCCATAATGTAAGGGTGTTTGTAGAAATGAGCATGCCTGTTGTGTGGAGTTGGGAAGGGGGTATGGCTCTCAATGAACAGGATTACAGAGGGCATCTTGGGAGTATCAGACAAGAAGAAAGTGAACTTGTAGGAATGTAAAGGCTGACCCTAGACCTTTTACCTTTTAAATAGATGATTTACAATATTAGAAGGAAGTAAAAGATGATTTTGATTTTTTTTCTTCCTTTTTCCTATCTGCCTAACTCTCTAAACTTTTCCTAGTCCCCCCACAAATGTTGGTGGTAACATGTGAAATGAAAAAGAGTAGCAATCACTCTTCTGTATTCCACCAGAGCAAGAAGTTCTTAAATATGTACATTGTTATTAAATGATGCAGTAAATGGAGTTAAACGTGGCATTGTGTCTGATGCTTTTCTTATAAACAAGAGTTGATCTTGCATTTGTCCTATTTAGTATGTTTAAAATGTTCATGCATAGAGAAACTGAAAACTAACTTGTTGAAAGAGTTAATTTAGCAGTTTTGAACAAAAATTGCACCCAAGAGGCAGTTTAATATAAAATATGCCCTGAGCCAGACTGCCTAGACTGAAATCCAGCTTTTACTATTTACTAGCTGTATGATCTTGTGCTAGTTACTTTTCTGTCTCAGTTTCCTCATCTATGAAATGGGGCATCTTCATTGGATTCAATGTAAGTAGTTTAGCATATGTAAAATACTTTGAAACTATTACTTGTTATTGTCTTTTTCTTTTTTAATTAATTAATTAATTTATTTTTGGCTGTGTTGGGTCTTCGTTGCTGCGCACGGGCTTTCTCTAGTTGTGGCGAGTGGGGACTACTCTTCATTGCAGTGTGCGGGCTTCTCATTGCGGTGGCTTCTCTTTGTTGCAGAGCATGGGCTCTAGGTGTGCAGGCTTCAGTAGTTGTGGCACACGGGCTCAGTAGTTGTGGCTCGCAGGTTCTAGAGTGCAGGCTTAGTAGTTGTGGCACACGAGGCTTAGTTGCTCCGTGGCATGTGGGATCTTGCCGGACCAGGGCTCGAACCCGTGTCCCCTGCATTGGCAGGCGGGTTCTTAACCACTGTGCCACCAGGGAAATCCTTGTTATTGTTTTTTAATTAATTATTACCTATCATTCATTACTCAGAGCTGTAAGTAGGCTTTCATTTTAGGAAAAGTAGAATTTATATTACTGCTTTCCCCAGAGTAAACTGAAGATTTGTATCAATAAAAATTTTACCCAAACAAATCAAAGCATTAAATGGGGAGGAGGATTAAATGAGAAAATGTATGCTGAACCTAAGTACTCTAAAATGCTAAGTGTGGTTGTTGTCATTGGAGTCAGAGAAGCAGTGAAATACAATCTGTCAGTTTGAAGTATTGGGCATTTAAATATTTTAATTTAAATTTAACTACAGAAGAATTGTGTGGTCTAGAAATTTAATAACAAATATGTATTATTTTAATAGTGTAAACATGTAAGATTTATAAACTAGAAAAAATTGGCTGTTCTATATTTTCAAATAATTATTTAATTTATAATGAATTGGGACAAAGAAAAAGCATTTTTATATCTTTAGTAAAAGCTGTCAGCTGTGCTTTCCTGTTAGATACCAAAATGAATTTTACTTATTTACTTGCTTTCCATTTTCTAGTTTATTTCTTCTTCTGGAAAAAAAAAAATTCTTTTTTTTTTTTTTTTTGCCAGTTTTCCCCTGTTCTTCTACTATAGTTTTAAGGTATAAAAATAATTGTTTAAAATTAATACATAAGAAGTAATTTCTCCTTTAAGATCTAAGCATTGCTTTAGTCATAGCCCAAGATATTGATATATAGTATCCTAATTATAATAAAATTTTATGTTACTTTCTGTTATAGTCTTAATTATATGTTGTGACTGTTAATGTCCGTGTGATTGGCTATTACGTTTGATCTAATACAAATACAGTGTATGCAGAGAACACACTGAGTCTGTTGTCCTAGATTATTTCTAGGTGTTGGTAGTTTTGTGCACATTTGAAGAAATATTTAAACTCTGCTTTAATGTACAGGCAGTCTTCACTTTACATAATTCCAACCTGCATGAATTTAGTTACCACGTGTTACTTAATTAACAACAATTCCCCAGCAACAAGTCTGTAATAACCTGAGCATAGAGCCCAACTGAGCCTGCTTAGATTTTGAACTACAGAACTATGAGCTAATAATGGGTGGTGTTTTAAACCACTAATTTGCATTTGTTACATAGAAAGTTTAAAAAATTAATATACTGAGACTCTTCAGTTTTCTTCAATCTTTTTTCTCTGTTCTTCAAATTTGATAACTTCTGTTGACTTTTCATGTTCACTAACTCTCTTTTCTTTTTTCTTTTTTTTTTTTTTACCTGTTCAGGTTTGTATCTGAGGTTATATTGACTATATAATACTGAAACTTTCTTTTTTTACCAAATGACAACCGTTTCCTCCATTATTCAAAACTGTATATGAACACATCCCATTGTAGTTGACAATTAGGACTTTTGACTTAATTGCATTCATTCACTTGCTCATTCATTCATTCTTCAAACATTGAGTAGTCATTTTAATTTACCATAGATTGTGCTTATGTGTTTTCTTTCCCATGCTAAATTAACTTTTGAGTAAGGATCACTTTTTTTTTTTTAATTTTCATTTATTTTTTTGTACAGCAGGTTCTTATTAGTCATCCATTTTATACACATCAGTGTATACATGTCAATCCCAATCGCCCAATTCATCACACCACCACCTCCCCCCCCCACCGCTTTCCCCCCTTGGTGTCCATACGTTTGTTCTCTACATCTGTGTCTCAGTTTCTGCCCTGCAAACCGGTTCATCTGTACCATTTTTCTAGGTTCCACATATATGTGTTAATATGCGATATTTGTTATTCTCTTTCTGGCTTACTTCACTCTGTAAGACAGTCTCTAGGTTTATCCACGTCTCTACAAATGACCCAGTTTCGTTCCTTTTTATGGCTGAGTAATATTCCATTGTATATATGTACCACAACTTCTTTATCTATTCGTCTGTCGATGGGCATTTAGGTTGCTTCCATGACCTGGCTATTGTAAATAGTGCTGCAATGAACATTCGGGTGCATGTGTCTTTTTGATTTATGGTTTTCTCTGCGTATATGCCCAGTAGTGGGATTGCTGGATCATATGGTAATTCTATTTTTAGTTTTTTAAGGAACCTCCATATTGTTCTCCATAGTGGCTGTATCAATTTACATTCCCACCAACAGTGCAAGAGGGTTCCCTTTTCTCCACACCCTCTCCAGCATTTGTTTTTTGTAGATTTTCTGATGATGCCCATTCTAACTGGTGTGAGGTGATACCTCATTGTAGTTTTGATTTGCATTTCTTTTTTTTTTTTTCAATTTTAAAATATATCTTTAATACTGTTATAAGAAGCAATATGCATATGATAAATCATTACTTATCTGTGCATTTCCAGTGTTTAGCAATTTAGTAGTCTCTCAACAAAATTTATACATACACATACACACACACACACACACACACACACATATCAAGAGTGTGGGACAGGCATGCTTTTTTTTTTTTTCACACTCTGTATTTTATTTTTACAAGAGATAAATAGACTGACACCAAGCATTGTACATGGATGACCACAACAAAAGCAACGATTGCAATTACCAAACATGAAACACACTCATACTATGTCATAATATTGACATTCAGTCCAGTAATCCTCCACTGTAACAGCTCCTTTACTTTGCAGTGAAACTTGATTTGTATATTCTTTGCCTCTGAGTCCTTGTGGGATTTTTTCTTTTTTTAAATTCAAACAGAAAGTCACAAAAATTATACTCATCCTCATCAGTTCACTCAGTCCCATGTAATTAATTTTTTTTTATCTTGATCTTTTGTTAGCACTTTTATGAGCTCATCAGTTTTTCATTAGAGTTCTGAAAATGCTTATTCATTCAGTTCAGCAGTACAGTCAGTTACCAGAAACCTGTACTTGTCAGAGTCTTTTCCATGAATTTCCTGAAGATGAAACCCTTTTATAGGAACATATTTACAAAAGCATCAGAGTACACCCAGAACTGTCTGTAAATGACAAAAGACTTAAAAATGACCACGGTTAAAGATTTGATGAAAGTTCATAATAATGCAGTTGACAAGAAAATTAGTTATTTCTGAGATATACATTTTAAAGTAATAACTAGGATTATGACTTATAGCATTATACCAGAACATATAAGATTTTTAGAAATTTCATGTAATGTCTGAAACATTTATATTAACATATTTCCATACAAATAACCCAATGAAAGTTTAGTATTAGTTGTTTTGTTTGTTTGTTTGTTTCTACTGCAGGTTCTTATTAGTCATCCATTTTATACACATCAGTGTATACATGTCAATCCCAATCACCCAATTCAGCACACCACCGCAGTTTTCCCCCCTTGGTGTCCATATGTCCGTTCTCTACATCTGTGTCTCAACTTCTGCCCTGCAAACCGGCTCATCTGTACCATTTTTCTAGGTTCCACATACATGCGTTAATATACGATATTTGTTTTTCTCTTTCTGACTTACTTCACTCTGTATGACAGTCTCTAGATCCATCCACGTCTCAACAAATGACTCAATTTCGTTCCTTTTTATGGCTAATATTCCATTGTATATATGTACCACATCTTCTTTATCCATTTGTCTGTTGATGGGCATTTAGGTTGTTTCCATGACCTGGCTATTGTAAATAGTGCTGCAATGAACATTCGGGTGCATGTGTCTTTTTGAATTACAGTTTTCTCTGGGTATATGCCCAGTAGTGGGATTGCTGGGTCATATGGTAATTCTATTTTTAGTTTTTTAAGGAACCTCCATATTGTTCTCCATAGTGGCTGTATCAATTTACATTCCCACCAACAGTGCAAGAGGGTTCCCTTTTCTCCACACCCTCTCCAGCATTTGTTGTTTGTAGATTTTCTGATGATGCCCATTCTAACAGGAGTGAGGTGATACCTCATTGTAGTTTTGATTTGCATTTCTCTAATAATTAGTGATGTTGAGCATCTTTTCATGTGCTTCGTGGCCGTCTGTATGTCTTCTTTGGGAAATGTCTATTTAGGTCTTCTGCCCATTTTTGGATTGGGTTGTTTGTTTCTTTAATATTGAGCTGAATGAGCTGTTTATATATTTTGGAGATTAATCCTTTGTCTGTTGATTCGTTTGCAAATATTTTCTCCCATTCTGAGGGTTGTCTTTTCGTCTTGTTTATGGTTTCCTTTGCTGTGCAAAAGCTTTGAAGTTTCATTAGGTCCCATTTGTTTATTTTTGTTTTTATTTCCATTACTCTAGGAGGTGGATCAAAAAAGACCTTGCTGTGATTTATGTCAAAGAGTGTTCTTCCTATGTTTTCCTCTAAGAGTTTTATAGTGTCCAGTCTTACATTTAGGTCTCGAATCCATTTTGAGTTTATTTTTGTGTATGGTGTTAGGGAGTGTTCTAATTTCATTCTTTTACATGTAGCTGTCCAGTTTTCCCAGCACCACTTATTGAAGAGACTGTCTTTTCTCCATTGTATATCTTTGCCTCCTTTGTCATAGATTAGTTGACCATAGGTGCATGGGTTTATCTCTGGGCTTTCTATCTTGTTCCATTGATTTATGTTTCTGTTTTTGTGCCAGTACCATATTGTCTTGATTACTGCAGCTTTGTAGTATAGTCTGAAGTCAGGGAGTCTGATTCCTCCAGCTCCGTTTTTTTCCCTCAAGACTGCTTTGGCTATTCGGGGTCTTTTGTGTCTCCATACAAATTTTAAGATGATTCGTTATAGCTTCATAAAAAATGCCATTGGTAATTTGATAGGGATTGCATTGAATCTGTAGATTGCTTTGGGTAGTATAGTCATTTTCACAATGTTGATTCTTCCAATCCAAGAACATGGTATATCTCTCCATCTGTTGGTATCATCTTTAATTTCTTCCATCAGTGTCTTATAGTTTTCTGCATACAGGTCTTTTGTCTCCCTAGGTAGGTTTATTCCTAGGTATTTTATTCTTTTTGTTGCAATGGTAAATGGGAGTGTTTCCATAATTTCTCTTTCAGATTTTTCATCATTAGTGTATAGGAATGCAAGAGATTTCTGTGCATTAATTTTGTATCCTGCAACTTTACCATATTCATTAATTAGCTCTAGCAGTTTTCTGGTGGCAGTTTCAGGATTCTCTATGTATAGTATCATGTCATCTGCAAACAGTGACAGTTTTACTTCTTCTTTTCCAATTTGTATTCCTTTTATTTCTTTTTCTTCTCTGATTGCCGTGGCTAGGACTTCCAGAACTATGTTGAATAATAGTGGTGAGAGTGGACATCCTTGTCTCGTTCCTGATCTTAGAGGAAATGCTTTCAGTTGTTGACCATTGAGAACGATGTTGGCTGTGGGTTTGTCATATATGGCCTTTATTATGTTGAGGAAAGTTCCCTCTATGCCCACTTTCTGGAGAGTTTTTATCGTAAATGGGTGTTGAATTTTGTCAAAAGCTTTTTCTGCATCTATTGAGATGATCATACGGTTTTTCTCCTTCAGTTTGTTAATATGGTGTATCACATTGATGGATTTGCGTATATTGAAGAATCCTTGCATCCCTGGGATAAATCCCACTTGATCATGGTGTATGATCCTTTTAATGTGTTGTTGGATTCTGTTTGCTAGTATTTTGTTGAGGAATTTTGCATCTATATTCATCAGTGATATTGGTCTGTAATTTTCTTTTTTGGTAGTGTCTTTGTCTGGTTTTGGTATTAGGGTGATGGTGGCCTCATAGAATGAGTTTGGGAGTGTTCCTTCCTCTGCAATTTTTTGGAAGAGTTTGAGAAGGATGGGTGTTAGCTCTTCTCTAAATGTTTGATAGAATTCACCTGTGAAGCCATCTGGTCCTAGAATTCACCTGTGAAGCCATCTGGTCCTGGACTTTTGTTTGTTGGAAGATTTTTAATCACAGTTTCAATTTCATTATTTGTGATTGGTCTGTTCATATTTTCTGTTTCTTCCTGGTTCAGTCTTGGAAGGTTATACCTTTCTAAGAATTTGTCCATTTCTTCCAGGTTGTCCATTTTACTGGCATAGAGTTGCTTGTAGTAGTCTCTTAGGATGTTTTGTATTTCTGCACTGTCTGTTGTAACTTCTCCTTTTTCATTTCTAATTGTATTGATTTGAGTCCTCTCCCTCTTTTTCTTGATGAGTCTGGCTAATGGCTTATCAATTTTGTTTATCTTCTCAAAGAACCAGCTTTTAGTTTTATTGATCTTTGCTATTGTTTCTTTGTTTCTATTTCATTTATTTCTGCTCTGATCTTTATGATTTCTTTCCTTCTGCTAACTTTGGGTTTTGTTTGTTCTTCTTTCTCTAGTTTCTTTAGGTGTAAGGTTAGATTGTTTACTTGAGATTTTTCTTGTTTCTTTAGGTAGGCTTGTATAGCTATAAACTTCCCTCTTAGAACTGCTTTTGCTGCATCCCATAGGTTTTGGGTCGTCGTGTTTTCATTTTCATTTGTCTCTAGGTATTTTTTGATTTCCTCTTTGATTTCTTCAGTGATCTCTTGGTTATTTAGTAATGTATTGTTTAGCCTCCATGTGTTTGTGTTTTTTACTTTTTTTTACCCTGTAATTAATTTCTAGTCTCATAGCGTTGTGGTCAGAAAAGATGCTTGATATGATTTCAATTTTCTTAAATTTACTGAGGCTTGATTTGTGACCCAAGATGTGATCTATCCTGGAGAATGTTCCATGTGCACTTGAGAAGAAAGTGTAATCTGCTGTTTTTGGATGGAATGTCCTATAAATATCAATTAAATCTATCTGGTCTATTGTGTCATTTAAAGCTTCTGTTTCCTTATTTATTTTCATTTTGGATGATCTGTCCATTGGTGTAACTGAGGTGTTAAAGTCCCCCAGTATTATCGTGTTACTGTCAGTTTCCTCTTTTATAGCTGTTAGCAGTTGTCTTATGTATTGAGGTGCTCCCATGTTGGGTGCATATATATTTATAATTGTTATATCTTCTTCTTGGATTGATCCCTTGATCATTATGTAATGTCCTTCCTTGTCTCTTTTAACATTCTTTATTTTAAAGTCTATTTTATCTGATATGAGTGTAGCTACTCCAGCTTTCCTTTGATTTCCATTTGCATGGAATATCTTTTTCCATCCCCTCACTTTCAGTCTGTATGTGTCCCTAGGTCTGAAGTGGGTCTCTTGTAGACAGCATATATATGGGTCTTGTTTTTCTATCCATTCAGCAAACCCGTGTCTTTTGGCTGGAGCATTTAATGCATTCACATTTAAGGTAATTATCGATATGTATGTTCCTGTGACCATTTTCTTAATTGTTTTGGGTTTGTTTTTGTAGGTCCTTTTCTTCTCTTGTGTTTCCCACTTAGAGAAGTTCCTTTAGCATTTGTTGTAGAGCTGGTTTGGTGGTGCTGAATTCTCGTAGCTTTTGCTTGTCTGTAAAGCTTTTGATTTCTCCATCAAATCTAAATGAGATCCTTGCCGGGTAGAGTAATCTTGGTTGTAGGTTCTTCCCTTTCATCACTTTAAGTAAATCATGCCACTCCCTTCTGGCTTGTAGAGTTTCTGCTGAGAAATCAGCTGTTAACCTTATGGGAGTTCCCTTGTATGTTATTTGTCGTTTTTCCCTTGCTGCTTTCAATAATTTTTCTTTGTCTTTAATTTTTGCCAATTTGATTACTGTGTGTTTCGGCGTGCTTCTCCTTGGGTTTATCCTGTATGGGACTCTCTGCGCTTCCTGGACTTGGGTGGCTATTTCCTTTCCCATGTTAGGGAAGTTTTCTAGTATAATCTGCTCACATATTTTCTCTGGTCCTTTCTCTCTCTCTTCTCCTTCTGGGACCCCTATAATGCGAATGTTGGTGCGTTTAATGTTGTCCCAGAGGTCTCTTAGGCTGTCTTTATTTCTTTTCATTCTTTTGTCTTTATTCTGTTCCACAGCAGTGAATTCCACCATTCTGTCTTCCAGGTCACTTATCTGTTCTTCTGCCTCAGTTATTCTGCTATTGAGTCCTTCTAGTGTATTTTTCATTTCAGTTATTGTGTTGTTCATTTCTGTTAGTTTGTTCTTTAATTCTTCTAGATCGTTGTTAAATATTTCTTGCATCGTCTCGATCCTTGCCTCAATTCTTTTTCTGAGGTCCTGGATCATCTTCACTATCATTATTCTGAATTCTTTTTTTGGAAAGTTTCCTATCTCCACTCCATTTAGTTGTTTTTCTGGGGTTTTATCTTGTTCCTTCATCTGGTACATAGCCCTCTGCCTTTCATTTTGTCTGTCTTTCTGTCAATGTGGTTTTTGTTCCACAGGCTGCAGAACTGTAGTTCTTCTTCCTTCTGTGTCTGCCCTCTGGTAGATCTAAGAGGCTTGTGCAAGTTTTCTCCACTGATTCTTTCTGCAGTCTTCAATCTGTTTTAAGCCCATTCAGTGAAATATTTTACTTTAGATGTTGTATCTTCAGTTCTAGGTATTCCATTTTTTAAAATAGATCTTTATTGGACTATAATTGCTTCACAATACTGTGTTAGTTTCTGTTGTACACCAAAGTGAATCAGCCATATGCATACATATGTCCCCACATCCCCTCCTTCTTGAGTCTCCCTCCCATCCTCCCTATCCCACACATCTAGGTCATCACAAAGCACCGAGCTGATCTCCCTGTGCTATGCTGTTGCTTCCCACTAGCTAACTATTTTACATTTGGTAGTGTATGTATGTCGATGCTACTCTCACTTCGCCCCAGCTTCCCCCCCACCCCGTGTCCTCAAGTCCATTCTCTATGTCTACGTCTTTATTCCTGCCCTGCAGGTTCATCAATACCTTTTTTTTTTTTTTTTAGATTCCATATATATGCATTAGCATATGGTATTTGTTTTCCTCTTTCTGACTTACTTCACTCTGTGTGATAGACTCTAGGTCCATCCACGTCACTACAAATAACTCAGTTTCGTTTCTTTTTATGGCTGAGTAATATTCCACTGTATATATGTGCCACATCTCATCTGTCGATGGACATTTAGGTGGGTTCCATGTCTTGTCTGTTGTAAATAGTGCTGCAGTGAACACTGTGGTACATGTCTCTTTTTGAATTATGGTTTTTAAGGTATATTATTCTATTTTTATAGTTTCTCTTTTTCTGCTGGGCACTCATCATCTGTTCACTTATGACCATCGTTTTGCTTTAAGTTCTTGAAAAAAATATATAATACCTGCTTTCAAGTACTTTTTTGCTAATTCTACCATTTGGATTGTGCTGTCTTTCGTATTGATTATTTTTATCTTGATTGTGGGACACTTTTTTGCACATCAAGTGTTTTTTTATATTATGCTGGTCACTCCTTATTCTTTGTAAGGAGGTTAGATTATGTTGTCTTCCTTTAAAAGAGCGTTGAATTTTGTTCTGTCAGGTAGTTATATTATTGGAGAATCTTTTAGGTTTTTGTCTTGCTTGGTTTTCTTTGTGAGGTAGGCCTATTTCAAAATTATACTAAATTCTCGGGTACCTTTACTCCTAAGGTGTTTTAGCCTTTCGGGGGTTTCAACTGATAGCCTGAAATGTTCTCTCTACTTTAGTTGGGTGGAGTATTAGTCTGCTTGGGCTGCCATAGCAAAATACCATAGACTAGGTAGCCAAGTAACAGAAATTTGCTTTCTCACAGTTCTGGCAACTGGAAGTCCAAGGTCAAGGTCCCAGCAGGGTTGGTGTCTGGTGAGGTCTCTCCCCTTGGGTTGCAGATGGCTGCATTCTCACTGTGTCCTCACATGACCTCGTCTTTGTGCATGTGAGGAAAGACAGTGAGCTCTCTGGTGTCTCTTCTTATGAGGACACTAATTCTCTTTGATCAGGGCTTCGACCTTATGACCTCATTTAACCTGAATTACTTCTTTAGCGTCTAGTCTCCAACTACAGCAATGCTGGGGGTTAGAGCTTCAAGGTGTGAATTTTGTGGGGACACAGATGTTCAGTCCGTAACAGTCAGGAACTTCAAAAGACTCCTTGCATTTCACAACCTTTCAGCCTCATAGTAGGTGATCTGTGCTAGACCTTATAGAGCCTCACCCTGTGTGGATGTGGGTGTGGGTGTGTATAGCATAGCCCTTGGCCAACGAGGACCCACGATTAAATCCCTGTGCTCAGAAATCTGCTGTCTGTTTCCTAGCTGCTTTATTTGGGCTAGTCCTCCTTGTGTTGGGACAGGAAGGTGTTCCCAGGCAGAACACTGGGGCCATCGAGAGGCTCACTTCATATTTGCCTTCCCTCAAAGATCTCAGATGTGCACCACTTGTTATTCATTTCCTGAACACAGTTGCTTTGTATATTTTGGCCAGTTTTATCCTTGTTTTCGGTAGAATAGCAAATCTGGTACCGGATATTCTGCCATGGTTGAAAGCAGACCAGTCATGAGTTTTTATTTTCAAACATAGTAGGAGAAGCTTTAAAGATCTCTTTTGGGCCTTCTTGTTTTTTATAGTTAATATTTTTTTTTTATTACTGAAGAAGCCTATTTTATTAAAAGTTTTATGGGTAGACTTGGACTTACCTGGTTGCGCAGTGGTTAAGAATCCTCCTGCCAATGCTGGGGACACGGGTTCAAACCCTGGTCGGGGAAGATCCCACATGCCGCAGAGCAACTAAGCCCGTGCACCACAACTACTGAGCCTGCACTCAAGAGCCTACGAGCCACAACTACTGAAGCCCACATGCCTAGAGCCCGTGCTCCACAACAAGAGAAGCCACCGCAATGAGAAGCCTGCACACCGCAATGAAGAGTAGCTCCCGCTCACCGCAACTAGAGAAAGCCCGCGCAGCAAGGAAGACCCAATGCAGCCAAAAATAAAATATAAATAAATAAGTTTATTTTAAAAAAAAAGTTTTATGTGTAGACTTGAATTCTTTTTAATGCTGTGTGTTGAACATAATGGACTTTGTAGAGGGTGACTCTTTTGTTCGTTATAGGTATTGATGGACTGATTCTTTATGATATTGTTAGAATCTTTCTGAAGTATTTTCACTGTGTATTTGAAGCTCTCTATATACAGTAATCAAAACCTGGTGAGAAATGTTATAACTTACACCCACCAAACCCGGGAAATTTAGCATTTAGGCCCCAGGAGGGCTCTTTTAACTCTCTCCCCCTCTATGAATTTGACATAGGATAATGTGAGATATGGCCCCAACACTGGGCAAAGTGACATGCTATAAAAGCATGTTTCCTTAATTATAATATTTAAAATTTTTCCAGGAGTTTAAAATACTCCTAAGTACATAATTTAACTGTTATTTCGTTCACTTGAAAAATGAAATCCTTTTTGGCAGGCCATTATAAAGTCTTTAGATTTTATACTTTTTGAAAAGAGTAATTGTGAGTTCTATATTTGTAGAAAGTAAACTATGCTGGATAGAGTATTTAAATCAGGATTTTTCCATTTTCTATAAGAATTACATCAAGTAAAAAAAATTCTGTTTAGATATTTTTGAAATTGTTGGAAGGGTTTTGAGGGGTATTGAAAAGGCTTCACATTTAATTATGTATCACATGGCCAAAATGGAAAAAGCAATCATTAAAAGTTGAGTTCTAGCAGAAATAGGTAGGTTATTGGATGGTCCAAATTCAGACTCATTTGCATGTGGGGGGTGAGCATGAGTGGGTGTGAGTGTGTGTATTTGTACTCATACACATGTGTACTGGCAAAATTTGGTAATTGATGATGTTGGCTTCTCAGATCAGAGAGGAAAGGATAGATTCTTAGATGTTGGAACTACTGAAAGTAATTTATAAAAATACTTTTCTATCCCTGCCTCACTCCATGTGCCAAATGAAATTTCAGAAAGACTAAGGATTTGCCTGTAAATGAGAAATAATATATATACAGAAAAATATATGGGTGAATATTTCATCTCAGGTAGTTATAACATTGCTAAATGACATTTTAAAAAAAAATCAATCTGTACAGCAAAAACAAAACCCCATCCATTATAAGCAGAGAGAAGAGTTGAGCATTAAGCTGGCAAGTCATATGTAATATTTGTGATTTGCTCTTCAGACTCAAGGTAAAAAGTTAGTCACCTATATATCACTGTACAAGAAGTCCTTTGCCTCCCTCTCAGGCATTCCCTTCTGCACTTACCCTGTCTGCCTGTTGAAATTCCCAGAGGTATTGTCATTCCTCTTTAGTAAACAAGCAGAGAACTGGAACCTCCCTCTTAAGCCCCCTAGTGCTGTTGACTTTTGTTGCCACATGGTGTTGCTATTGAAGCTTGATCCTGTGCAGCCCCTTGATGTCTGCTCAGCGGTGAAGCTCTTAACTGGTCCAGAAGTTTGCACAGACTTCACTGGGGGCACATGGGGCCTCTTAAAGGCTATTAGAGTTCATGTAATCAGAAGTTCTGCTATTGTTTCCCACTTTACAGCCATTGTATCAGGGTTATAGGATATGAAGGAGCAATGAGCATCATTCATTCATTCATTCATTCAACAAATATTTACTCAGCACCTGCTATGTGCACCGAATACTGTTTTATGAATTGGAAATAATAATAGTGAACAAAACAAAACAAAAAATTCCTGCCATAATGGAGTCTACATTCCTTCTGAGGATTGGGTGGAGGAAGAGTAACAGTGGCAGAGACAGACAGTAGATAAGATTAAGTGTTTATGCTATGACACATTTACAGAAAGGCCTATGCATGAAGTCCTGACCTCTTTTAATTATTTTGTATTTATTCTATATGGGACATCAATATGAATGGTAACAGTAAGTGTATCAAAGAAGAGAGGCTGAGTACTTGATGTATTTAAAATTATAGTTTGCTGATGACTTCTCACTAGCATGTATAGGCACTTTGTGGTCACACTATATATAGTGGTGCATCATGCAGCTATTAAAAATGTTAGTATAGACATATATTTATGAACATGGAGAGATGTTTATTATAAGTGGAAATGCAGGTTAGGAAATGATACATTTAGTATGATCACAGTATCTTATCTGATTGGTAAATTAGGGAATAACTGGCCCTACTGATGCCCTTTGTCAGCATAGGAGCTAGCTAGTCTTTCCACAGCCATTGAGTGATTTCTTCATGGAATAAGTTGTGCAGGGGCTCACCCCTGAGGGAGAGCTCTTTTTCTGTCTAGTGCTAACACGTCCACCTCTGGGGCTGTTAGCAAGCCCATTTGTCCAGCACACCTAAAGCTTCTATTAGTAATGACAGTGATATTTTATTCTTTGTTTTGTTTCTCAACTTGTTCATTTGCAGGGAAGTGGTTATCAGTTTTTGGGTGCTCTCTTTGGACACCTTATACTTACAAGCCTATTTTATTTAGCTTTACACATATTTTTATTATTTTTCCATATACTTATATAGGAAGAAGTCTGGGAAAATATGCATCATAGTTTTCCAAGAGGTTTGTAGAATTAGATTTTTGCTTTCTTTTTTTTCTTGTCTGTACTTCTGAATTCACTGGAGTTATTAGATATGTAATTAAGAAATAGTTAAGCATTTTAAGCCTCTGAAAAATATAGCCTGTTCTGACTTTCCCTGTAGAAGAGTTAGTCATCTTTGTACAAGGGAAGAAGCTGGACCTGAGTAGATATGTTTCCGCCTACAGAACTTGGTGCTTGAGTCTAGAACTTATGGTAGGCAAAAATATATTACTTTTCTAAAGTCTCTGACTTGTCATTTCATCACATGTCAGAATAATTGCCTTTTATCCTTAAATTGTATTAGGCAATTTGCATGATTTTTAAAAGTTTGTTACAGCATTTAATTGAGATCAACTGGATTCTGTATTTTTCTTTCCTAGTTGCAAAGTATAGCTGTTTGCTGATAAGCCTGTTTATTTTTTTGGTTTCTTTACTATTCCTTGCCTTTAAAAAAGGAACTACTCTAGATTCCTACCATCCTTCCTGCTTATCATAGTGATAATAGTACCTTATATGTATATAGTACCCAGGTTTGTCTGTATTTGAAATTTTAAGATATATTTATTAAAAGGGGAAAAGACATAAAGAAAATGTTTCTAAAGTGCTAGTTTTTATATCCCCACTTCTCTATACTAGTAGAAAAAAATTGTATTGTCTCTCTTGATATTGAAATTGTAAAAGAGTAAACATGCTACATAATTAAATTATTATAGTTTGCCCATGCTTTTTAAAAATTTACATTTTAATTTTTATTTTGATCATGAAATATTTCAGACCACAAAAAAAGATACTGAGAATAAAATAAAGAATTTCTGCATACTCACTTTGCAACTTAATAAACAAAACTTTACAAATACAATTAAGTCCCTGTGTACATCGTTTTAATTCCCCATCCACCTCCAGTTTGGTGTTTATCATTCTTGTGCGTATGTTAATATATTTACTGTCTGTATATGTATATCTAAAGAATATAGCATACTTTTAAATGTTTTTTTAAAACAAAGTTTTAATTTTATATGAAACATTCATATATTGCTAGTAAGAATGTAAAATGATACAGCTGCTTTGGAAAACTGTTTGCCATTTCCTAAAAAAATTGAACAGAGTTACCATACAACTCAGCAGTTCTCCTAGGTATATGCCAAAGAGATATGAAAACATATATCCACGCAAAAACTTGTACACAGATGTTCATAGCAGCATTGCATTATTCAAACTTAGCCCAAAAAAACACAAAGAAAACCCCACCCAAATGTTCATCAGCTGGTGAACGGATAAATAAAATGAGGTATATCTGTAGAATGAAATATTATTCAATATTGTAAAAAGAAATGAAGTACTGATACATGCTTCAACATGGATGAGCCTTGAAAACATTATACTAAGTAAAAGAAGCCAGTTACAAAAGACTGTATATTATATGATTTCATTTATATGTAAAGTCCAAAAAATGTATAGAAACAAAGTAGATTAGTGGTTGTCTAGGGGGAGAATGGGCTGTGATTTCCCATGGTTAGGGATTTATTTTTAGGATGATGAAAATGTTCTAAAATTAGATAGTGGTGATAGTTGCACAATTCTGTGAATATACTAAAAACATTGAATTGTACACTTTAAATGGTGAATTGTATTGGGATGTGCATTATATCTCAGTTTAGCTGTTTTAAAAGTTCATGTGAATGTTATATATACTATTAGCTTTTTAAACTCAGCATAAGCCAAACAAATCATCATTTTGAAATTTATAGATTTTTGGACAGTTCAGTTCTTTATAACTGATTTTCACATTCTATTGTATGAATTTACTGTATTTTCTTAATCCATTTTCCTTTTTGCTCTTAAAAAAATGCTTCAGTGAACAGTTCACTCCATGTTTCCATATATTGTAACACATTTTTAAGGCTTTCTTTGAAATAAGAATTTGGTAGAATTATTGATCATTTGAAATTTATTTAGTATTTAATTATTTAGAAGACATTTTATTGGTGTACCTCAGCACATTTAATTATATAACTTAAAATTGAAATTAGTAAAAGTACTCATTGTCTGAAATCTTTCTGAGCAACTTTTATATTTGGCAAAAGAAAAGGTAAGACTTCTTAATCTTAACTGCTGTGCCTTTCTTGGTATTTTATTTTATTTTACTGTAGTTTAACTGAAGTATAGTTAATGTAAAATATTGTTTGTTTCAGGAGTACTACATAGTGATTTGACATTTGGGTGCATTATGAAATGATCACCATAATAATAAGTCTAGTAACCATCTGTGACCATATCAAGTTATTACAGCATTATTAACCGTATCCCTAATCCTGTATTTTTATCTCTGTGGCTTATTTATTTTAAAACTGAAGTTTTAAAATATTCCCCTCATCTATTCCCCTCCCCACCCTGCCAAATCCCTCCCTTCTGACAACCACCCATTTGTTGAGTCTGTTTCGATTTGTTTCATTTTGTTTGTTTTTTAGATTCTACGTTTGAGTGAGTTCATGCAGTATTTGTCTCTTCTAGTTATTTCACTTAGCATAATATTCTTTATATCCATCCATGTTGTCACAAATGGCAATTTCATTTTTTTCATTTTTTTGGAATATTACTGAGTAATATTCCATTACATACATGTATATACACACACCACATCTTCTTAATCCATTCTTCTTTTGCTGGGCGCTTTGATTGCTTCCATGTCTTGGCTCTTATAAATAATGCTGCAGTGAACATTGAAGTGCATATATCTTTTAGAATTATTGTTTTTATTTTCTTTGGGTAAATACCCAGAGTGAAATTGCTGGATCACATGGCAGTACTATTTTTAATTTTTTGAGGAACCTCCATACCATTTTCCATAGTGGCTCACCAATTTACAGTTTCACCAGCAGTTCATGAGAGGTCACGTTTCTCCACATCCTTGCCAACACATGTTATTTGTTGTCTTTTTCATGATAGTCATTCTGATAAGTGTGAGGTGGTATCTCATTGTGGTTTTGATATGCACTTCCCTGGTGATTAGTGATGTTGAGCATCTTTTCATGTGTCTGTTGGCCATCTGTAAGTCTTCTTTGGAAAAATGTCTGTTCATTTCCTCTGCTCATTTTTTAAATTGAGTTGATGGCTTTTTTCGATGTTGAGTTGTATGAGTTCTTGATGTATTTTGGATATCCCTTATCAGATATATCATTTGCAAATATCTTCTCCCATTCAGTAGGTGGCCTTTTTGTTTTGTTGATAGTTTCCGTCACTGTGCCAAATCTTTTTAAATTTGATGTAGTCCCATTTGTTTATTTTTGCTTTTGTTTCCCTTGCCTGAAGAGACATATCCAAAGAAGACTACTGAGACTGATGTCAGAGAGCATACTGCTTGTGTTTTCTTCTAGGAGTTTTACGGTTTCAGGTCTTAACATTTAGGTCTTTAATGCATTTTGACTTTATTTTTGTATATGGTATGAGAAAGTAGTCCAGTTTGATTCTTTTGCTTGTAGCTCTCCAGTTTTCCCAACACCATTTATTGAAGAATTTATTTCCCCATTATATATTCTTGCCTCCTTTGTCATGGATTCATTGATCATATAAGTGTGTTGTTCATTTCTTGGCTCTTGATTCTGTTCCATTGATCCATGTGTCTATTTTATGTCAGGACCATACTGTTTTGATTACTGTAGCTTTTTAGCAATTTGAAGTCAGCTAGTGTGATATTTCCAGCTTTGCTCTTCTTTCTCAAGGTTATTTTGGCTATTTGGGGTCTTTGTGGTTATGTACAAATTTTTGAATTATTTGCTTTAGTTCTGTGAAAAATGCCATTGGTATTTTGATAAGGGTTGCATTGAATCTGTAAATTGCCTTGGGTAGTATGGTCATTTTAACAATATTCTTCCAGTCCAAGAACACAGGACATCTTTCCATTTGTTTGTGTTGTTTTCAACTTCTTTCTTCAGTGTCTTGTAGTTTTCTAACTATGGGTCTTTTACCTCATTGGTCAGATTTATTCCTAGGAATTGTATTCTTCTTAATAAGGCAATTGTAAGTGGGATTATTTTCTTAATTTTTCTTTCTGATAGTTTGTTGTTAACGTATAGAAAAGCAACATATAGTATATCATTTGCAAACAGTGACAGTTTTATTTCTTCCTTTCTAATTTGGATTCCCTTTATTTCTTTTTCTTGTCTGATTGCTGTGGGTAGGACTTCCAATACTCTGCTGAATAAAACTGGCAAGAGTGGGCATCCTTGTCTTGTTTCTGATCTTAGGAGAAATACTTCCAGCTTTTCACCATTGAGTATGAGGTTGGCTCTGGGTTTGTCATATATGGTCTTTATTACTTTGAGGTATGTTTCCTCTATACCCACTTTATTGAGTGTTTTTATCACAAATGGATTTTGAATTTTGTCAAAAGCTGTTTCTATTAAGATGCTCATATGATTTTTATTCTTCACTTTGTTAATGTGGTGTATCACATTGATTGATTTGTGGATGTTGAACCATCCTTGCATCACTGGGATAAATCCCACTTGATTGTGGTGTATGATCCTTTTACTGTATTGTGGAATTTGGTTTGCTAATATGTTTTTGAGGATTTTTGCATCTATACTTATCAGTGATATTGGCCTATAATTTTCTTTTTTTGTGTGATTTCTTTGTCTGGTGTTGATATCAGGATGATGCTGGCCTGGTAGAATGAGTTTGGAAGCATTCGTTCCTCTTCAGTTTTTTGAAATAGTTTGAGAAGAGTAGATGTTAACTCTTCATTAAATGTTTGATAGATTCACCTGTGAAGCCCTCTGGTCCTGGACTTTGGTACTTTGGTTTCTTGGAGGGTGTTTTTGTTTGTTTGAATTACTGATTCAATTTTATTACTGGTAATTGGTCTGTTCATGTTTTCTTTTTCTTTCTGATTCAGTCCTGGGAGATTGTACATTCTAGGAATTTATCCATTTTTCCTAGGTTGCCCCTTTTACTGGCATGCAGTTGTTCATAGTAATTTCTTATTATCCTTTGTATTTCCGCGTTGTCAGTCATAACTTCTCTTTTATGTCTGATTTTACTTATTTGGGCCCTCTCTTTTTTTTCTTGTTGAGTTTGTCTAAAGTTTTATCAATTTTATTCATCTTTTCAAAGAACTAGCTCTGAGTTTCATTGATCTTTTCTATTCTTTTTTTAGTCTCTCTTTCATTTATTTCTGCTCTGGTCTTTATTTTCTTTCTTCTCTTAACCTTTGCGTTTTGTTGGTTCTTCTTTTTCTAGTTCCTTTAGGTGTAAGTTTAGGTTGTTTATTTGAGAGTTTTCTTGTTTCCTGAGCCAGGCTTCTGTTGCTCTAAACTTCCCTCTTAGAACGGCTTTTGCTGTGTCCCAAAGATTTTGGATCGTTATGTTTCCAGTTTCATTTGTCTCCAGGTACTTTTTTATTTTTTCTTTGATTTTTTTTCAGTGTCTCATGGTTATTTAGTAACATATTGTTTAGCCTCCATGTGTTTGTGTTCTTTGCAGTTTTTTTCTTGTAGTTGATTTCTAGTCTCATACCATTGTGGTCAGAGAAAGATGCTTGGTATTATTTCATTCTTAAATTTATTGAGAGTTGTTCTGTGACCTAGCATATGATCTCTCCTGGAGAATGTTCCATGTGTACTTGAAAAGACTGTGTATTCTGCTGTTTTTGGATGAAATGTTGTATATATGTTTGCTCCATCTGCTCTGTTGTGTCATTTAGGCCAGTGTTCCCTTATTGATTTTCTGTCTGGATGATCTGTCCGTTGATGTAAATGGGGTGATAAAGTCCCTTACTATTATTATATTACTGTCAATATTTCCATTTATGTTTGTCAATATTTGCTTTATGTATTTAGGTGCTTGAATGTTGTGTGCGTAATTTACAATTGTTTATCTTCTTGTTGGATTGATCCCTCTATCATTATGTAATGTCCATCTTTGTCTCTTGTTACAGTCTGTTTTTTTTTTTTTTTAATTTATTTATTTATTTTTGACTGTGTTGTGTCTTCGTTTCTGTGTGAGGGCTTTGTCTAGTTGTGGCACGCGGGAGCCACTCTTCATCGCGGTGCGCGTGCCTCTCATTATCGCAGCCTCTCCTGTTGCGGAGCGCAGGCTCCAGACGCGCAGGCTCAGTAATTGTGGCTCACGGGCCCAGTTGCTCCGCGGCATGTGGGATCTTCCCAGACCAGGGCTCGAACCCATGTCCCCTGCATTGGCAGGCAGATTCTCAACCACTGCGCCACCAGGGAAGCCCTACAGTCTATTTTAAAGTCTGTTTTATCTGATATACATATTGCTACCCCAGCTTTCTTTTTGTTTCCATTTGCATGGAACACATACCTTTTTCCATCCACTCTCAGTTGGTGTGTATCTTTCGATCTAAAGTGAGTTGCTTGTATGCAACATGTATATACAAGTCTTGTTTATTTATTCTGCCACCCTATGTCTTTTGATTGGAGTATTTAGTCAATTTGCATTTAAAGTAATTATTGATAGGTTTGTACTTACTGCCATTTTGTGAATTGTTTCTGGTTATTGTAGTTCTTTTTTGTTCTTTTTTCCTTTGATCTCTTGTGATTTGGTGACCATCTTTAGTGTTATATTTGGATTCTTTTCTCTTTTTTGTATGTGTATCTATTGTAGGTTTTGAGGTTTTTTTTTTTAGTAAATCTATTTATTTATTTTTGGCTGCGTTGGGTCTACATTGCTGCACACAGGCTTTCTCTAGTTGCGGTGAGCGGGGACTATCCTTCATTGTGGTACGCAGGCTTCTCATTGCGGTGGCTTCTCTTGTTGTGGAGTACAGACTCTAGGTGCATGGGCTTCAGTAGTTGTGGCATGCAGACTCAGTAGTTGTGGCACACAGGCTCAGTAGTTGTGGCTCGCAGGCTCTAGAGCGCAGGCTCAGTAGTTGTGGCGCACGGGCTTAGTTGCTCTGTGGCATGTGGGATCTTCCTGGACCAGGGCTCGAACCCATGTCCCCTGCATTGGCAGGCAGATTCTTAACCACTGCACCACCGGGGAAGTCCTTATTGTAGGTTTTTGATTTGTGGTTAGCATGAAGTTTATGAATATCAACATATAGATATATATCGAGACATATACACGTATATATAATCATATATATATTTTTTGACTTGATGACTTCTTTTTTTATTAACTTATTTTATTTATATGTTTGGCTGCATTGGGTCTTTGTTGCTCTGCACAGGCTTTCTCTAGTTGAGGCAAGCGGGGGCTACTCTTTGTTGCGGTGCGCGGGCTTCTCATCGCTTTGGCTTCTCGTTGCAGAGCACAGGCTCTAGGCACGCGGGCTTCAGTAGTTGCAGCACACGGGCTTAGTTGCTCCGCGGCATGTGGGATCTTCCAGGGCCAGGGCTGGAACCCATGTCCCTTTCATTGGCAGGTGGATTCTTAACCACTGTGCCACCAGGGAAGTCCCGACTTGATGACTTCTTAAGTTCAAAAACATTCTAACCACCTTACATTTCCCTACACACACGTTTAATTTTTTATGTCATATTTTACAATTTTTCATTTTTTGTATCCCTTAATTACTCTTGTGGTTATAGATGAATTTACTGTTTTTGTCTTTTAACCTCCTACCAGCTTTGTAGGTAGTTAATCTACTACCTTTACTGTATATTTGCTTTTACCAGTGAGATTTTTCCTTTCATAATTTTTGTATTTCTAGTTGTGGTCTTTTCTGCTTAGAGAAGTCTCTTTAACATTTCTTGTAAAGCCAGCTTAGTGGTGCTGAACTCTTAGCTTTTGTTCGTTTGTGAAACTCATCTCTCCTTCAAATCTGAGTGATACCTTTGCTGGCTAGAGTATTCTTGTTTGTAGGTTTTTTCCTTTAATCACTTTGAACATATTGTGCCATGTTCTTCTGGCCTGTAGAGTTTCTGCCAAAAAGTCAGCTAATGGTCTTACAGGAGTTCCTTGGGTGTAACTGGTTGCTTTTCTCTTGCTGCTTTTATGTCTTTCTTGGTATTTATTGTTATGCAAGACATCCTTATTTTTGTGTGTGCTTATCTCTTATAGAAAAGGCCACAAATGAGTACAACACTGCAGAAGATTGGAGTCTTATTATGGACATATGTGACAAAGTTGGAAGCACTCCTAATGGGTAAGATGCCCAGTCATGCCCAGTGAATGTCTAGGAGCTTAATAATCTGTGTCTCTTATCCTGATGTAACTTTGGAAGGAAAATGGGATTTTTACTATTTCCTTTTGGGGGATAAAAGTAAAGACATGCTGGTGGCTGGATTTATGTGGTTAACCTCATCCTGAAAGAACAAATGAAAAGAATTGACCAAAAACTTGAAATATTAAAATGAATAATTAAAGCCTTGTTACAGTAGGGACACATCTTAACAGTGAATAGACTTAATTATTTAGGGAATTCCCCTGTGACTTAGACATGTTTAATAATGAAGTAGATAAATATAATAACATAATACATATGTACTAAAAAGACCTTTCAATAATGAATAGGGAAATGTAATAAATCATAATGAAAAAATGAATATAAATAATGGTGCTTTGGGGATGGAATGGGGCGGTCAAGCTGAACTGCTAATACGTTAGAAGTTTAGAAGACTGATGAAAGCATTTGTTTTAACATTACAGCTTTTCAAAGTGCATTCATGCATGTTTATACTTAAATCTTTTGAGACTATATATCTTGCTAGTTTTTTTTCCCACAACATAAGAATTTGCTGTGTGAAAGCTCAGTCTGTCTTGAAATGAAAAGCTAATTTATATGATATTGTTTTCTTGTGTTGACTGACCTTTTTTGAAATGATTTGGCTCTTCAGTTTTGATTTTGGAATGTACAACCTTTGCAACAAGTTTTTTTTTTCTTTTTCTTTTTTTTTTAAAGTTCTACAAGTCTATGAGCAAAACATTATGTAAGATCATTTTATAGATTTAGTCCTTTAATGAAGTGACGTTTGCAGGTGTATACATAAGGTATTCTGCTACCAAATAACTTTAAATTTAAAAGTAAATGTTTGAATTGAAATTCTGAACACTTAACCTTCATTTTTTTAGAGCAAAAGATTGCCTAAAAGCCATAATGAAAAGGGTAAATCATAAGGTTCCTCATGTTGCTCTGCAGGCATTAACTGTAAGTGAAAGTCATGTTATTATTTGACCCAAATTTTAAATGTGTATTTATTTCAGTTAAGTAAGATAATACCTCAACATTTGTATATTGATTTTTATTTTAATTAATAGCTTCTTGGGGCTTGTGTGGCAAACTGTGGAAAGATATTTCATTTAGAAGTATGTTCCCGTGATTTTGCAACAGAAGTACGTGCTGTGATCAAAAATAAGGTAAATTTTAAAAAGAGAAGAAATTTAAGTCATTAAAAAATACATGTGCTGTGTTATTTTAACTATATAAAGCATTAATAGAGTTGTATAGTAAGGGAAATCATTTTAGATAGTTTTGAAATGAAAAAAACTTTCTGTCCTAAAATTTGTTGTTTGCATTTGTAGCACCAAAAAATGTTTTCCTCCCCAAAGCATATATATTAGTGATAATAGCTGATCTTTATTGAGGGTTAGCAGTCACTGCTTTAAGCATTTTATGTATGCTACCTTGTTTAAAGCTTTTAACAACCCTTAGAAGTTAGATTCCCTTATCATTCCTATTTTATAGATGCAGAAACAGACTTAAGAGAAGTTAAGTAACTTGTCTAAGGTTATGCAGCTACTAAGTGGCATAGCTGATGTTCAGATCCAGGTTTCTGTGACTTCAGAGTCCAAACTAACTACCATTCTGTCCTGATTCCCATTAGAGATGGTGAGCAAAGGGGCCCTTTATTTTAGAGCAGGGTGGAGAGGGTCTTCTTGATGGGGTTGTTATTAATTTATTTCTGTTAGAAGCTCTGAAGCACTATTCTCATGCTATTAGTGGCAAAAATATCAGAATTTTAGTTTAGTTGATATAAAAAGCTTAATCTAATATTGAGAATATTAAGAAAACATAAAAGAAATAACCTCTGAATATAATAGATTCATTGTTATTGTATAAGACATAAACGTTGATGTTCAAAAAGGGTAATTTTCCAAGAAACAACTATATATTAAAATGTAAATAAGCATTTATCAAGTGCTCATTTAGGCTAAGGATTGCTAGATTTTGTTGATGTTCATAAAATTAGAGAATTTTGGTGGTAATTTTCTTTGTTAAATAATTCAAGTACTTGTTTTAACAATTTTTTTTCTTTGCCTTTTCTTTAAAAGGCTCATCCTAAAGTATGTGAAAAACTGAAATCTTTAATGGTGGAGTGGTCAGAAGAATTTCAGAAGGACCCTCAGTTTAGTCTGATATCTGCAACTATTAAATCTATGAAAGAAGAAGGAATTACTTTTCCTTCAGCAGGTTCTCAGGTAAGAGATCATTCAGACTCATGGTTGACCCTATAGTATTTTGAAGGTATATACCTTGGGTAAAAGCTGGGCAAGGTTTATCTTAGTCATCATTGCTCACCTGCACTCTACATGAGTCTATCTAGCGTAGTGCCTTATATTGAGTAGACATTGTAATTGTCAAGTGAATTACTTCTACAAATGAGAACTTTGAGAAGTGAGTCATCCATAAATAATCTGTTTAATGCTGCTCTGAATGTAGAGTCATGCAAAAGGCATAGATGTGTGAGAGAGCCCTTATGTTCAAGAAATTTATAGTCAATTTGGAGGGTAACTATATACATGTGAAAAATAACTAATTATAAGTGACAAATATGGATGAGGGATACACAAGCTAGATGCCAGGAGGGAGAGGTTAACTACAGATTGGGATGGTGAAGAAGGTGAAGAGTAGAATTTTTAGGCTAGAATGTATTTCAATATGTAGAGTGGAGTAAAGAGGTCATCAAGGAAGGAATGACATGAACCAGTTCATGGACTTGAGAAAGCTCAAGACCTGTTTGTTGAAGAGTGAATATGCCTGGAGTGAATGGTGTAGTTTACATATAAGATGGGGTGAACTGTAAGTTGAGAAATTTATTTGGGGATGTAGGGGGTAGCTTTAGTAGGACAGGGGTGGAAGCAGGGATGATGAGTCACAGAGTAGGTTGTTTATTTTAGTCTGTGGGAGAAAAACACCGTGTCTTGGCTTTTGCTCTCCATGCCTTTTGTTTTCCAGGATGTGGGCTAGGCAAAGAGACTAAGAGAAGTACTGTATATTTTTTTTAAATTTTGGACTGTAGACTGAAGACACAAAAAGAACCTTTATAGCTGACCAGGCCTAAGGGTTCAAGGTAGAATTTTGAGATAAAAACCTTATAAGTAATAAAAGGCTAGCATTTTCCTGCTCTGTCCTTTCTGCAGGTCATTCTCAAAATTTGTGTTAAAGAACTGGTTGATGGTTCAGAATCCTGGACATCTCTGTCTTCCATGCCTTTAAGTTTAACCATGGCCTTCCTTAGTCCTCTGCTATGCCTGAAGAGCCACCACCATTCAAACACAATGAGTAGTAAAATGGGGCTTAACGTGTATGCCTAGAGCTGCACCTGTTGTCCGCATCCTCCCTCCTCTTCTCTTCAGTCATTATCGTGGCTTCTTTCTTCTCCTGCTCGCATAGCCCTGCGCCTCTAGCAGTGTAGCACCTCTCACTGAATGAGAGACCTTGGACCACTGAGATCAGGAAGTGCAATCAGGAAAGATTCATATTTAAGTACTTTCTGTATGCCAGGTTCTGTATCAGATACTAAGATTTATGCAAAATGTAAGCCAGTTCGTGCCCTTTGTGATTTTTTAATGTTTTCTTGAAAATTCTGATGTTCTGTTTTAGTGCTTGAAAACAACTACTTAAAATTATCACAAAGACCTTCACTTTTAAGTGGACTCATTAGTTACATCAGTTTTTTTTTAAATTAGCATGAGCGAGTAATCATAGAACTTGTGTTTTCCTTGAAAAGGTAGTTGTGTTCATTTTACTTATACATTACAGACTGTCTCAGTTGCTGCCAAGAATGGTACATCATCGAACAAAAACAAAGAAGATGAAGATATAGCTAAAGGTAAAGAAGGGATCAAGCACGTGTAATTTAGTGTTGCTAATCTAAAAACTAGTGGAGTCTGAAAAGTAAGAGAAACAGTTGACGTGATATAAGATTAATTGAACTCATAATCGTTGTCAGTAACATGTATTTAATGTCCTACCTTTGACGAGATTACATTTCACCTTTTCTTTAATGCCAGAGTTATGAGTCAAGCACAGAAATATGTTCGTGACTTGTCCTATATGGGAAGCTACCCATATTATAATGTCACAATCTGTTTGCTGTAAAAATAATAGCTGCTGTATATGACAGACTGTGATAATAAGGAATGAGCAAAAACTTATTTTAAAAAATGTCATGGTTCTCTGCCCTGTCCCCTCTCCCCTTCCTGCCCCCACAAAAGCTAATTGTTTAGCATTTAACTGGACAAATAAAATATTCGCTTGATTTATTCTTATTAAATAGCACATTATGTAATATTTCTTATTAAAGTTTTAAAAAATCAGAATTAATTCTGGCTGTCTTGTTTTTTGCATGTTAATTTTTCAAACTAGCTATTGAATTATCATTGCAAGAGCAGAAGCAGCAGCACACAGAAACAAAATCCTTATATCCATCTGCAGAAATTCAGTCAAATAATAAAGTTGCAAGGAAAGTGAGAGCTTTATATGATTTTGAAGCTGTTGAGGACAATGAACTCACCTTTAAACATGGTGAAATTATTATTGTTTTGGATGACAGGTATGTTTTAAATATTTCTAGAATATTTTGAAGTTATTAAGTATAATACCCTTAATTTAGAATGCTGGATATTCAGCTTTTGACTTTGGTGTATTTAAATCATACTAGAACCTTTTCTACCTTAGTTATTTTTTTCTCAAATTAGACTGGGTAGTGTGAGTTTCTTATTCTTTTGTTAAATTTGGTAATAAAGTATTCTTTAGATCTTGGATTAAAAATGTATTAAATAATATTGTTTATTATCACAATTGGGAAACAGAAATATTCAGTCATCTGAATGCATTTATGTTAGGAGTTGTATATACTAAAATTACTGGCAAAAAAAAACTTTAGGAAGAGATATAGCTATATTACCTTCGATCAGTGTAACCAAAAACTATACTCAGCTCCTCCGCAATTCTTAATCTGCTACTGCCTCTCCCTCGCAATTTCTCTATCACTTAAAGTTGTAATAAAGAATAGATCTGTCTGTATTGGGCCTAAGTCTATTTTACTTTGCCTTTAAAAGAAGTTGATGAAATTTATCAAGAGTGAGACCTAATAGCTTGTTGCTATGAAGAGAGATTGCAAATGTATTTGGTATCCATTATAAATAACTTAGTAAGGATACATTAGTATATTTTTAAATGGGTAGATACACAAAATCATTTTACTTTGCTACAGTAAATATTTATTGAGAAAATGTTATGTAAATAAACCTTGTTTATAATAAGAAAGTGAATGAGGGCACAGTTCTTTCTTCATAAAACCTAGAATAAAGTAAGGGAGTTAAAGTTAGAGGTAATTAGGTGGGATGCAGATTGTGAATGCCATAAGAGGTAACGTTGGGGTCCAGAAAAAAGCAGAATCACACCTGGTACAAGCATCTAGGAAAGAAGGCTTATACCCAGGGGGTCTATTTCAGGTGTTTGGAAAGGAATAGACAAAATTATCATTTCCAGATTCTGTGGTGGTCCATATACAAGGTCCAACAGAATCAATGATCAAACTATTAAAACTGATAAGAGTTCATCATGTTGTTGGATATAAGCTCAGTATACAAAAATCAGTGGTATGCTTTAATCACAACTATTTAGAAAATGTAGTAGAAAAAAATGTCATTCTCAATAGTCACAAAAATTATAAATGATCGAGGAATAAATAAACCTAACAAAGGTACATAAGGACTTTATGGAAAAAATTATAAAATTCTTTGAAAGATACAAAGGAATATAAATATATGTAATATATTTATGTAAATATAAATGGAGAGAGATACCATGTTTATGGTGAAGAAACCTTAATATTTTAAAGATTTAATTTTTCCAATGTTAATGCATAAACAGTGCATTTCCAATTAAAAGCCCAATAAGACTTTTTTTTAGAGAACTTGAAAATATTTTAATTTTAACATTAATATGGAAATGTGAAGGTATACAGTAACATAGAGAAGGTACTTTCCCTGCCAAGTATCAAGGCATATTAACAAGCTGTAGTAAATAAATACATAGACTGTTGCAACAGGATGGAATCCAAAAATAGGCTCATGAACAGATAGCAGCTTGCTGTTTGAAAGATAGGCTATCGTAAATCAGTAGAAAAATTGGTGTACTATTAAGTAAATTTTGCTGGGATGAATGGTTTTTTATGCAGTATAAATAAAATTTGATTCAGCTTCACACAGTACATAAAATTTCATTCCAAATAAATTAAAGACCTAAACGTGGGAGAGGGATATAAAGGAAAACCTGAAACTATTAAACAAGTATATAGGAGAATAGGAGTTCAAGGATAGAGAAAGATTTCTTTTTAAAAAATAGTATAGGGATTTCCCTGGTGGTGCAGTGGATAAGACTCCACGCTCCCGATACAGGGGTTCGACCCCTGGTCAGGGAACTAGATCCCACATGCATGCCGCAACTAAGAGTTCATATGCCACAACTAAGGAGCCCACCTGCCACAACTGAGGAGCCCATGTGTCACAACTAAAGGAGCCCACCTGCTGCAACTAAGACCCAGCACAACCAGATAAATAAATAAATGTTTTAAAAAATTAAAAAAAATTAAAAAGTGTAAACCATAAAAGGTTGCTAAATTTGATTATAGAAACAGAAAACAACATGCAATAAAAGAAAACCGTAAGCATATGTTAAAAGACAGTGACAGTTTGAGAGAAGGTATTTGCATAATGCAGACAAACAAATGCTATTCAGAATACGTACAGAACTCCTACATATCCATGAAAAGAGACAAGTGACCCAGTGGGAAACGAAAAGTGGACAGAAGGTATGAACGAGCAGTTTACAGAAGAGGCATTTTGGATGCTCAGAAGTACAGATGAGCACAGCAGTGAGAGATGATTTCTCCTGTGTGACATCATGTGTTGATTGGACAGTTAACACGCATGAGCAGAAATGACATTCTCACACACCGCTGAGGGAATGGAGGATGGTGAATTGCCACAACCACTTTAGGGAACATTTGGCAATACTAGTAATGTGTTCTGTGGCCCTGCAAGTCCATGTCTGTGAATAAGCTAGAGAATTGTTGCATGTGCACCCTAAAATCTAGAATGATTATTGCCCCAATTTTCATAAGGGTGAAAGACTGGAAATAACCTAAATGTCCACCTGTATGGGGATGGATAAATCAACTGTGCCATGTTTGTGTGATGGATCTTTAGAAGGAATAAGCAAGAGCTGAAAGTATTGACATAAAATTTAAAAGATCTATAATGACTAGCATTTATATCTGTAGAGCTGGCTATAGATATCTATAGGTATATAGATATCTATAGAGATATAGATATTGATATCTATAGAGTTTACTATATAGATATTGATATCTATAGAGTTTACTATATAGATATAGTAAAAGAATAAAAAATACACTTGAAGGAAGGTGACATACCAACTTGATAGTGGTGGTATGAAGGATGGATGTGAGTTTGGGACTTGGGGATGTTGATAAAGGAAACTTCAGTGTTATTTATAATGTTTTGGTTTTTTATAAGGCCCAGAATCAAATACGACCAATTGCTGATTGGTTCTAAATTTAAGTATGGGAGTATGGATGTTTATTTTATTTGTGTTTTTTTATAGTTCCTATTAAGTTTAAGAAGAACTGCATTTAAATATAGTGGGATTTGAGCTGGTATTTTCAAAGTAGGCTAAATTTAATTTTTATCTTAATTATTCTTGACATTAGTGTACTGAAATGTAGAGTTAACAAGTGACATTTTTGTACTGTATTTTCAGTGATGCCAATTGGTGGAAAGGAGAAAATCACAGAGGAATAGGACTCTTCCCATCTAATTTTGTAACAACTAATTTAAACATAGAACCTGAGGCAGGTAAGTTAAGTCTGAGGGAAGGTTAAACCTATTGAAGTTTTTTTTAACTTGAATTTTGTGGTTCCGTTTGAAATATAAAGTAGATTGGCATTTAACTCTTGTTTTAAATCATTTATCTATAAGCAATACAGTTTAACCTACTCCTTACCAAATTAAGGCGTTAACTTATCCCAGGTTAATTCCAAGAGTTATTTCCTTATCACTATATTTTAAATCCTTTGAGAGCTAATGTACAGAGGTACATTTAAGGCATAAAATAAGCTGTGCCTCACCATGTAAATATTTAAATCAATGTAATTATGGTTTAAGAGGCAGTATGTGTTTGTTCAGTACAAAAAAATATTTGTTTTATTCATCACTGAAGCACAGTATCAAAGCGGGCAGGGGGTGGGGTGGTGGTTGGGAGAACCGGTTGACAAGCGCCGAGTGTGATTACAGGGGTTAGGAGTACGCCTAAGTTTTAGACTTTTCCTCGCCTTGATTTGATCCTAGCGAACTCAGAACAATAACAAAGTCATGTAATCAAGACAGTAGGTCCCTAGTTCAGATCTTCTGAACTTCACTCAGTTTTGCAGCCATAGACCATACCCCTCAGCTGCTGCCAACCATACAGAGAAAGCTTCCATTTGTTAGGCAGGCAGGGAGTTGGGAGGAGCTGAGTGTAAAGAATAGCTGATGCTAATACTAATGATGGTGAGGATCAAAAATAGAATTGCTCAGTGGTGTTTAAGCACTCATTTGTCAGGTGTTACGCCAGATCTTTTGCTTGCACTATTTCGTTTAATGTTCATAAGTCTGTGAGTAGGTACTTTTGTTACCTCATTTTACAGATAAAGAAACTGATGCTGAGGTTATGTGGCTAGTAGGTTACAGCCAGGATACTAAAGTCAGCCAGTCTGCCATTAGAATGTACTTGTACTAACTGACTCACTGCTGGACATACTGCTTCTAATGTTTATAGTTCTAGAGAAAGAACTTAAATTGAAAGCTCTCTGTACTGTGTTTAACATCATCTTTGTATGGGTAGGGTGATGCATTCAATTAAAATGAAGTTGAGAGAGATGAATACTGAGTGCTCTGCCACTATTTATACTTTTTATTCCTCTAGTCTGACTCTCTAAGTAGGTATGAAAATTGGAGACACTAGTTTTAATAACTTGACAGACCAGGGAATCCTATACTATGGTGATTTCCCCTTGGCATAGGCTAGAGAGATTGAGCTGCAGTTTTAAAAGGAAAAAATATTTGGGGTTTTCAGTAAGTCCTCATGTTATGCTGAGCTCTCCTCCTTAGGGCATATTTGAAAGTTAGCCAAATATTTGAAATAACTGTTGGGACTTAAAAGTTCTTTGGTTATATAAATTTTGATTATAATTTTTTTACTAAAATTTACTTTATTAAAATATAGTACATTATAGCAGTACTCCAGTGAGCACTTAAATAGTTTTTTGTATATGTATGTTTGTAAGTTATTTTTCAGCCTTCTTTTTCTGATGAAAAGTTTTTGTTTTGTGTCGCTTTAACCGTTACCAAAGTTAGGTTGAAATCAAGTCTATTTTTTTGTACATATAGAAAATAATTTTTTATAGCAAGGAAAGAGTGTAGAAGGAGTTCATAGATTTAACTCTGAAATTAGCTAACTAGATAATACTCTGTCTACTCTCTTATATATATATATTCACCCTAGTGATAACACTCAGTTTTCAGGAAAGTGCCTGTAATGACAGTTCCCATGAATATTGCTTACTTGTTCCTCTAGAATGTAAGTTCCATCAGGGCAGGGATTCTTGTCTGCTTTATTCACTGGTGTATTTCCAATGCCTAGAACAATGCCTGGCACGTAGTAAGGGCTAAATAAATGGTTGTGGCATGAATGAGTGAACATATGTAATAATGTATATTGATTATGAAATGTGGTGATTATTTAAAGGGTTTCCATTTTCTTATGGATAATCACAGGCTACTTATAAATTAATGACTAAAATACCAAAGTAAATACTAAGGAACTTAAAGTTTACTTTGTTTCCTTAGCAGCTGTGGACAAATTGAATGTAATTGATGATGAGGAGGAGGAAATTAAGAAGTCAGAGCCTGAGCCTGTTTATATAGATGAGGTAGGATCCTTCTTTTGTTTAATGGTTAAACTGTCGAGACTTAAAATGTGTTATCCTTGAGAATGCTTGGAAAGAGTAATTTTTATTCTCATTGAAATTAAAACTCTTTGTAAAGTGTCCTATTACTTTTTTAGGATAAGATGGATAGAGCCCTGCAGGTACTGCAGAGTATAGATCCAACAGATTCAAAACCAGACTCCCAAGACCTCTTGGACTTAGAAGGTACTAAGTGAATATTAGTGATTAATGTCATTTAATGTTTTAGCTATTTATAATGTCCTAAATTTCTTCTGCCTTGGGTTGCTTCCAGAGTTTAGAAATCTCTGGTGGGAAATAGACTGGTGTAGTAAATGAGTAAACATATTACTTAGAAGATGTTGCTATAAAACTGCCTATCCTGTCCAGTGAAGAAGTCTTTGCTTTTCTGTAATATCACTAGTGAAATTTGCAGTCCAAAAAAGGACAGAATTAGAAATAACAGCATATTAATTGAGTCAAAATGTTAGAAATTCTTACTCCTCTTTTAATTCTCTTGTGTCATAATTTTAAATGTCAAAATTATACATGATCTGTGTTAACTTTGTAATGCAGTTATTTGATGCATGCTGATGTGTCTTTTTAGTCTCTAAGAATTCTGAAACAATTAAAACAAATGTCTTTATGCCTTTTTTAATCCATTGGGAGAAAAATCTCTGTGATAAATGGATAAATGTTATTAAATTTTTTTATGGAAGAAAGCCTGGTTATGAATATAGACTATTGTACTATTGTATCAATGTTTACATTTGGAGATATATGAAATGTTTTATTTTGAAATGGCTTAAATAAATGAAAAATGTTCATATCTAATCTCTACATAATTACATATTTTATACACTGTGACTCAAATTCCTTTTACTTTAGCTAATAATAGTTTTCTAGGTATTTTTAAGATTTTTGAGGTAACTCCAAATTTCAGTCTGCAAACTTAGTACTTCCAGAGAACATGGTGGGATTTCTGTTCTGATTTTGACTTTGCCTTGGTCACATGATATTAATGTTGGTGCTGAATAGTATTAAATTTGGTCTTTTATAGTCCCTTCTCTAGCATAAGCTTAATTCTCTTTGTATTTTGCATGGTGTTGCATATTGGTGCTCTGTTGTTCAAAATTGTTGAAATTGACTTAAACTGGTTTTTACTTTCAAGATTTTAAAATATTTTTGTATTTACAGATATCTGCCAACGGATGGGTCCAATGATAGATGAAAAACTTGAAGAGATTGATAGGTGAGATTCTTCATGCAGGAAATAACAAATATAGTTTTCCTAAGTTTACTTGTTTTTGGCAGAACTTTAAGCTAGGGAGTTTTTGTTGAACTGCTCCAATCTTTTGAAATTGTTTCTCAGTTTCCAAAACTCTTACAAACTAATAGCAGAATGGTACTTTTGATTTTGGTGCAGTTTTTTTCATGGCAGTATATTACATGCAGAGTGATAGACTCCAGCTCTTACAGTGCCAGTCTTCCTTTTCCTACTTGGGCTGGAGTTGAGAGATAATGAGTCATGAAGAATAAAGCACAAAAATGAGAATAGGGATCTTAGGCAAGCATTGTTTTGTTATATAATGAGAAGTAGTATTTGTAAAACTTTCAAATGAAATTTCCTATGTGTGTGTGACTCTAAATCCAGTGTATATACCTTCTGTTCTCATTTTTGTTCCTTGTATTTCTGTATCTCTGTTGTCCTTTTAATTTCATTATCCCATCTAGTTTTACACTTCCTTAGAAATAGCAGCACTGAAAGACAGACTGTCAGGGTTTTGAGCTTTTAACTTAGTTTTGCTCCTTCTCTTATTCCTCAGAGATTTCTATCTGAAGTCAGAGGGGGCAGCCATAGTGAATGGCAGACAAGGGAGAAGGCTTTAGTGTTCTACCATCCTCCCTTTGTGTTTACTGAACTTGTGTACAAAACAGCACAACAAGAACAGGAACTACTTTACTTCTTATCTGCCTTTACCAGAGAAGAGTAGTAGCAGCAAGATTTTTTCTCGTCACTGAAGATTATAATCGTTGTTCCCTGGGACTTTTTTTTTGTAAATTTGTTGTATTTTCTACAGAAATGAAAAATAAATCCCTGTCGCAGTAAATGAAATGATGGTAGCAGTTTCATCACATTTTATTGGTCTTATTTTGGAGAAAGCATTGAATATCTACCTATACATCTGTTACTTTGGTTTCATTGAAGGCATGTTAATGGTCAGTGAATAATCAAATGGGAAAGATTAAAAAGAAAAATAGTATTATCTTAGGTGTGGCTAGGGGTGCAATTATTATAAACCTTTCTGGAGCCTAAACATAGTCTATATCTTTTAACCCAGCAATACTAAATACATAGGGATATATGCAAAGATTTAGCTCTTAGAGTGTTCTTCACAGTATTATTTATAACAAACCTGAAAGTAACTAAAATATCTTTTTTTTTCTCCCTTAATTTTTATTTATTTATTTATTTATTTTTGGCTGCATTGGGTCTTTGTTGCTGCGCGCGGGCTTTCTCTAGTTGCAGCGAGCTGGGGCTACTCTTCATTGCAGTGTGCAGGCTTCTCATTGCGGTGGCTTCTCTTGTTGCAGAGCACGGGCTCTAGGCGCGCGGGCTTCAGTAGTTGTGGCTCACGGGCTGTAGAGCGCAGGCTCAGTAGTTGTGGCACAGGGGCTTAGTTGCTCTGCGGCATGTGGGATCTTCCAGGACCCGGGCTCGAACCTGTATCCCCTGCATTGGAGGTAGATTCTTAACCACTGTGTCACTGGGGAAGCCCTAAAATGTCTTTCAATGTGAGATTGGTTTAAAAAACTTCTACATCCATACATTCTACAATAAAAAGCATTACCATTGATAAATATCTATTGGCATGGAAAGATGTCATGCTATATAATGAAAAAAAACCGAAGATACGACAGTATAATTTTATTTTTGTTGATAAAAAAGAATATCTTCAGAGAAAAAGGTCTAGAACAATTAAAAATTAGAGTGATATTTTCTGATATGAGTTAATTTTTTGAGTGAAAGCTCACCTGTTAACCAGTTCTCTCTTCAATTTCAGTTCCTGAATAGGCCAGCTGGCATTTTCCATTCCATGCCCACTAACTGCAGATGCATCTCCTGTTCTGGAAAATGCTTACTGTTCTGCAAAAAATTTTTATTGACTATTTACCTTTGTCAAACATTCAGAGATGAATAAAATATTGCTTCTTCCCTTGAATGGATCATTGTCAGTTTGTTTTTCCTTAAAAGAAAAACAACTTTACTGTCAGAATTTAAAATTTTACATTTCACGTCTGTCTGTCATTGTACAGAATGAAATTTTGTAGCATTTATAACACTAGGAAATTATATTGTGTAAACAATATAAATTGACCCAAAAAAAGTGTACATAGAGTTATTGAAGAGAGATCCATAGCTTGAACTTAACTATGTTCCAGGCTGTTCTAACGTTCTTTCCTACTACCTTCCGAAAACCGTTTTGTACCACCTTAATCAAATTGCCCTTTTCATTCTTCCCTCGTGTACCCTTCTCGTTCCTTTCACTTGCCTTAATTCACAGTGTCCCACTGACCTGACTTAGTCTTCCTTTTTTTGCTTGGCCTCTCCATCCTTCCTCAGGTGCCAACTTAAGTCCCAGCTTCTCCCTAAAGCATTTTCAGTCAAATTAATCCCCTCCTCTAAACTCTTCTGTTCCCTACCTATTTCATTTAATTTTGCATTCAAATATGTGCTATCTTACATCATTTGCTATTTTTCAGGTACTTAGCCTTGTCTCCCTAGTAAGTTGCAGTCTTTCTGAAGGAGAGGACCACACCTTCTGCCTAATTTCTCTGTCCCAGGATAGTGTTGGGCACAGTTTAGTAAAAATTTATTGTTTCTTTGGTATTATGTCTCAAATCCTGGAAGGTGATCTCAAATGTGCTCAGTCATCCTGCCCTTCTGTGTTCTCCTGGTGTTCATCAGTATACTGGGTTATGTGGACCAATTGCCTATGGTTACTTCTTAGTCACAAATTTGTTAGCATGGACACTAATTTCTGAAGCTTCCTGTGTGACTTATAACTGGTATTTCTGAAAGTAGAGTTTGACCTCCTTTATACAGTCACACATGCAAGAGAGGAAACAGCACTTTTTGTTTGTTTCAGACATAACAGTCTCTGATAGAGGAAAGGTGAGAAGTCCTGATAGGACTCAGTCCAGGTCATGTATTTGGGAGCCCTGTGTCTGGCTGCCTGTGTTTGCCTCTTGTCTCTCGAGTCTCTCTGTGTACATATTTAAAAAGCTACATTTAATAAACAGACTTGTGGGTGCTTTAGGCCAGATAAAGTGGCCCTTCAACTTTTATGAACTTGTCAGTTGCAAAGGGAGTTCTTTATTACTCCCAGGGTAACAGGCAAAACTGTACCAAGTCAAAAGGATTTGCTTTGGAGTTCCTTGGGCAGATTTAAAGACGCAAATTTGAAAATGTTCTTATTTGGACCTGGTTTCACTCACTTTTTCGGAAGAAACCAGCAAACAAGCAGTAGAGACTAGTTCGTTATATTGTTTTCATTTGCATTTTCAAGGATAATTATTCTTTTTTTTGTTTGTTTTAGTTGATCCTTTCATGAGTATGAGCAAATGAAAATGTGTGTGATTTTGTTTGTGAATGTGCTTTTATCTCAGTCATACTGTATTTCATAGCAGGCTCTGGGCCTTGCCTGAGGACTTTCTTCTACTAAGATTTTTAATTAAGGCTTGGACTCTTCCTAAATTTAGAAATTACTCTTCTTTGTAATTGAATTTCCAACAGAGACCTGTAACATAAGAAACAACATTCTCCTAGCACCAAAATTATGAATTGATTGCATTTTATGAGGTGTGGAAAGGAGTTCCCCTAATATTATGAAGGCATATCAGCCTAGACATTACATGAATTAAATAATTCCTCCTCCCATTTTCCCTTTTTGAATATACTTTCATATATATAAAGAACCTTTTAAAATATGAGTAGAAAATGTGGTAAATTTTTAAAAATAATTTATGTTGCTAAAAATTAAAAATATGCTTAAAGTGCTTAAAAACTTTGAAGAGTATTAAAGTGCTTCCCTTCTATGTTAGGAAGCATTCAGAATTGTCTGAATTGAATGTAAAAGTCTTGGAAGCTCTGGAACTATATAACAAGTTGATGAATGAAGCACCAGTATATTCAGTCTATTCAAAGATCCATCATCCGGCACATTACCCACCTTCATCAGCTGGAGTTCCAATGCAGGTGAGCATTTTTGAGAACATTTTTCAAAATTTAAGAAAAGTTTTCAATTTAAAAAAAAGAAAGCTTTAAAGCATAGTATTAAAATTTCTATGGTCCATGAATAACATTATAAAATTCATCTTTGTCAAAAAATGTTGGCTAAACAATTAGTGTTCACCAGGACAATTAGACACTGATATTTCACAAATACATTTTAGTTCATTTATAACATAATGAAGAGACCATTAAATATATGAGGGGAGTTCTGTTCTTCATAAGCTTTTGTAAATATAAAGTATAAATCCTTTATGTAAGTGTAAATCCTTTTTGTAAGTATAAAGTATAAATCCTTTGATTTAGGACAGTGCCTGGCATGTCAGAAGTTCTACAGATGAAGTACTGATGCTGTTCCTGTTGCTCAGCAAGCAAAATTTAACGTTTCTTTTAAATTTCTCTTAAGATTTCTTTGACTTACGTGATTATTAAAAGTCTTCATTAAAGAACTCATTTTGTTCTCAGATCATGCTTTATATTTTCTTAGATGCACAACTTAAATTGTGCATGCATAACATACATGATGCAGGCATATAGATGCAGGTTCCATGAGCCATTCATGAACACCATCTTTTCCAGAACTTTACACCTTTTCTGTGTTTCCCAGCTGAACTGAATATTTATATTTATCAGTATCCAGTATTCTGAAACCTTTTTGAAATTTCAGCCAGTTAGTGGTTGAATTCAGAATGAGTTTGGATGAACAAATTTCATGTCAATTTACGAAAACTGGTATGTAAAGGAGTGTGTGAAGGAGACACCAAGGAGAAAAGATAGAATATGGATGCATAATCTAGATGACTTCACACAACATAATTGTTAAGTAAAAAAAAGAATAGTTACTATGGTAACTCACATCAGACAAGATGCATTTATCAAATATGCCATGCCCCGAACTTTTGAAAATGATGAGAATCATTACATATGAGAATAGAAAGAATTTCTGGGTGCAAAAGACAGCTGGAGTTTATTCAATATTGCTTCTGTTTTCAAAGAGTTATCTGCTCCTGCTATGAACATGGAACAAAAAGAAATGTTTGCGCCATTGTGTTATGGGACTATATGTTGTATTTACTTCTTTGTGTGTCTGTAAAGGGCTATTTATTATTCCTATGTCAGGTTTTTCTGTTTAGTTGCATACTATTTACAACCTGTGTTTTGCTAAGCATAACTCATTTCTTTAAAAAGCTAGCTTTCTGTCTAGTTTGATTCTTCACATGATGCTATCTGTACTATTCGTGCATAATAGCATTTGAAATATTCAAAGTTCCTATTCTAATTTGAAAAAAAAAGTTCGTACTAAAAAAAGTTAGCGTAACACACCATTAGCTGCATCTGTGAAGGCCACTCAGGAATCCTAACCTGCAGAAGAGGTCCACTCCCACCATCTCAGCCTGTGGTAAGTGGGCTGTTATGTGTCTGCTAAGGAGGTAATATGATAGTACTTATTAATGTCATAGTTGATTTGGCATTTCTAGCATTCTAAATTTTCATGTCATTGGTATTTGCTTTAAAAATAGCTTAGTTTAAAACTCATGGTTACCAAGGGGGAAAGGGTGGGGGGGAGGGATAAACTGGGAGATAGGGATTGATGTATACATGCTACTATATATAAAATAGATAACTAATAAGAACCTACTGTATAGCACAGGGAACTCTACTTAATACTCTGTAATGACCTACATGGGAATAGAATCTAAAAACGGGTGGATATATGTATATGTATAACTGATTCACTTTGCTGTACAGCAGAAACTAACACAACATTGTAAAGCAACTATACTCCAATAAAAATTAATTTTAAAAATGAGCTCAGTTTAAAACTGGAACGATTGATATTTATTAAACGTGCATTGTTTTGATGCTGTATTTGGTAAGCAGGTGGTAGATCCTGTATGTTACCCTGGAAATTAAGTAGGGCACATATAAATATTCACAGAGACTTAGACCATTTTGCTATTTCTTAAGAGTACATCTCCTTTACCCATAGTTCTTCTTTCCTTTTGTCCTATCTGTCCTGCAGGCAGGATGAAGGAGGCATTGGCAGAGAGGGCCTGCACTCTGCCTTGATACCATTTATTCTTCAACTTACTCTTTTAAGTTTCATTCTTAAGAAATTGAATAAGTCACCCTGAGATGGGGGTGAAGAAGGTCATCTCTCTGATGGTAACTTGAAGTGATACTGTGCTGCCCTTCAAGGGAGTATATAGTTTTCTGTGGCTCTTCAGCAAGACATGTTACTTAGTAATAGGCAACCTGGGTGGATTCCAACGTGCTCCTTAAAAGTACACCACCTCCCTTCCTTTCAACCCCCTGCAAAATAAAAGAACAAGTAAATCATAAATTTCCATAGATTTGGCACTGTGATTTGGAAGCGCTCTGCTTTTTATACTAGGGTGGATAGACTGGTAGAATCAGATTGCTTCCCAAAGAAGTATAACATTTTATTTCATTTAAGTCTTTTAAAGTTTTAAATGTATTGCTAGGTAGTTGTTTGGGAGATCAGTGAGTCAACTTTTCTCTTTGGTTAATAGACATATCCAGTTCAACCACATGGTGCAAACTATATGGGTCAAAGTATTCACCAAGTCACTGTTGCCCAAAGCTACAGCCTAGGACCAGATCAAATCGGTCCACTGAGATCGATGCCTCCAAATGTGAATTCCTCAGTGACAACACAGCCTGCCCCAACTCCGTATTTAAGGTAAGTGTTTGGGAGCTGTGTTAGTTTTGTAATTATATGCATTAAATTTTCACAGATTTTCAGAATGAGAATAATTAGACCCTTCTCTTTATAATTATAGTGCCCTCTTTTGCTATTGAGATGAAGTTGTAGAACTGCCCATTCAAGATCCCATGAAATCGGAATGGTGCTGTCTTAGCTTTGCTACCCATACTGAGATGGTGCCTAGACCTGGCTTATAGTCTGGGTCCCCGGGACAAAATAAAGCTAACTGTCCCTTACAGGACCCAAGCCTGTACTTCGGTCCTGTAAGGGTATACTTAGCACGGTGCTCTAAGCAGCCTAGTAAAGTAGTCCCAGACATATTTTAGGAGCAGGTACTCCTAAAAATCAGTAAATTTTGTTACTTTGACTCTTAAAAAGAAGTGTTTGAGCTGTGGAATTTGTAGTCTAATTTTTCATACTAACTTCTATTCTGAAAAACATGTTTAAGTCTTGTCTTCTGTTAACTTTGCTTAACCACACAAAATGTGTATTCAGTACAGTCATGTGTAATGATTTGTAAGGTCTCTTCCCACTCTTTTCTTTTTTTTTTTAATTTTTAAAAACATTTTATTATAGAAAACAATAAAAACAATAAAATATAAACAAAAATAGCAGTATAATGAACTCTTCTGTATCCATCATCCAGGTTCAACTCATAGTTAATCTTTTTTTTCTTATTTCTGAGATATACATTTTAAAGTAATAACTAGAATTATGACTTATAACATTATACCAGAACATGTAAGGTTTTTAGAAATTTCATGTAATGTCTGAAACATTTATATTAACATATTTCCATACAAATAACCCAATGAAAGTTTAGTATTAGTAGTTTTGTTTGTTTGGTTTCTTTTATACTGCAGGTTCTTGTTAGTCATCAATTTTATACACATCAGTGTATACATGTCAATCCCAATCGCCCAATTCAGCACACCACCATCCCCACCCCACCGGAGTTTTCCCCCCTTGGTGTCCATATGTCTGTTCTCTACATCTGTGTCTCAACTTCTGCCCTGCAAACCGGCTCATCTGTACCATTTTTCTAGATTCCACATACATGCGTTAATATACAATATTTGTTTTTCTCTTTCTGACTTACTTCACTCTGTATGACAGTCTCTAGATCTATCCACGTCTCAGCAAATGACTCAATTTCGTTCCTTTTTATGGCTGAGTAATATTCCATTGTATATATGTACCACAACTTCTTTATCCATTCGTCTGTCGATGGGCATTTAGTTTGCTTCCATGACCTGGCTATTGTAAATAGTGCTGCAATAAACATTGGGGTGCATGTGTCTTTTTGAATTATGGTTTTTTCTGGGTATATGCCCAGTAGTGGGATTGCTGGATCATATGGTAAATCTATTTTTAGTTTTTTAAGGAACCTCCATACTGTTCTCCATAGTGGCTGTATCAATTTACATTCCCACCAACAGTGCAAGAGGCTTCCCTTTTCTCCACACCCTCTCCAGCATTTGTTGTTTGTAGATTTTCTGATGATGCCCATTCTAACTGGTGTGAGGTGATACCTCATGGTAGTTTTGATTTGCATTTCTCTAATAATTAGTGATGTTGAGCATCTTTTCATGTGCTTCTTGGCCATCTGTATGTCTTCTTTGGAGAAATGTCTATTTAGGTCTTCTGCCCATTTTTGGATTGGGTTGTTTGTTTCTTTAATATTGAGCTGAATGAGCTGTTTATATATTTTGGAGATTAATCCTTTGTCCGTTGATTCGTTTGCAAATATTTTCTCCCATTCTGAGGGTTGTCTTTTCGTCTTGTTTATGGTTTCCTTTGCTGTGCAAAAGCTTTGAAGTTTCATTAGGTCCCATTTGTTTATTTTTGTTTTTATTTCCATTACTCTAGGAGGTGGATCAAAAAAGATCTTGCTGTGATTTATGTCAAAGAGTGTTCTTCCTATGTTTTCCACTAAGAGTTTTATACTGTCCTGTCTTACATTTAGGTCTCGAATCCATTTTGAGTTTATTTTTGTGTATGGTGTTAGGGAGTGTTCTAATTTCATTCTTTTACATGTAGCTGTCCAGTTTTTCCAGCACCACTTATTGAAGAGACTGTCTTTTCTCCATTGTATATCTTTGCCTCCTTTGTCATAGATTAGTTGACCATAGGTGCGTGGGTTTATCTCCAGGCTTTCTATCCTGTTCCACTGATCTATGTTTCTGTTTTTGTGCCAGTACCATATTGTCTTGATTACTGTAGCTTTGTAGTATAGTCTGAAGTCAGGGAGTCTGATTCCTCCAGCTCCGTTTTTTTCCCTCAAGACTGCTTTGGCTATTTGGGGTCTTTTGTGTCTCCATACAAATTTTAAGATGATTTGTTCTCGTTCTGTAAAAAATGCCATTGGTAATTTGATAGGGATTGCATTGAATCTGTAGATTGCTTTGGGTAGTATAGTCTTTTGCACAATATTGATTCTTCCAATGCAAGAACATGGTATATCTCTCCACCTGTTGGGATCATCTTTAATTTCTTTCATCAGTGTCTTACAGTTTTCTGCATACAGGTCTTTTGTCTCCCTAGGTAGGTTTATTCCTAGATATTTTATTCTTTTTGTTGCAATGGTAAATGGGAGTGTTTCCATAATTTCTCTTTCAGATTTTTCATCATTGGTGTATAGGAATGCAGGAGATTTCCGTGCATTAATTTTGTATCCTGCAACTTTACCAAATTCATTGATTAGCTCTAGTAGTTTTCTGGTGGCATTTTTAGGATTCTCTATGTATAGTATCATGTCATCTGCAAACAGTGACAGTTTTACTTCTTCTTTTCCAATTTGTATTCCTTTTATTTCTTTTTCTTCTCTGATTGCCGTGGCTAGGACTTCCAGAACTATGTTGAATAATAGTGGTGAGAGTGGACATCCTTGTCTCGTTCCTGATCTTAGAGGAAATGCTTCCAGTTTTTCATCATTGAGAATGATGTTTGCTGTGGGTTTGTCGTATATGGCCTTTATTATGTTGAGGAAAGTTCCCTCTATGCCCACTTTCTGGAGAGTTTTTATCATAAATGGGTGTTGAATTTTGTCAAAAGCTTTTTCTGCATCTATTGAGATGATCATATGGTTTTTCTTCTTCAATTTGTTAATATGGTGTATCACATTGATGGATTTGCGTATATTGAAGAATCCTTGCATCCCTGGGATAAATCCCACTTGATCGTGGTGTATGATCCTTTTAATGTGTTGTTGGATTCTGTTTGCCAGTATTTTGTTGAGGATTTTTGCATCTATATTCATCAGTGATATTGGTCTGTAATTTTCTTTTTTTGTAGTATCTTTGTCTGGTTTTGGTATCAGGGTGATGGTGGCCTCATAGAATGAGTTTGGGAGTGTTCCTTCCTCTGCAGTTTTTTGGAAGAGTTTGAGAAGGATGGGTGTTAGCTCTTCTCTAAATGTTTGATAGAATTCACCTGTGAGGCCATCTGGTCCTAGAATTCACCTGTGAAGCCATCTGGTCCTGGACTTTTGTTTGTTGGAAGATTTTTAATCACAGTTTCAATTTCATTACTTGTGATTGGTCTGTTCATATTTTCTGTTTCTTCCTGGTTCAGTCTTGGAAGGTTATACCTTTCTAAGAATTTGTCCATTTCTTCCAGGTTGTCCATTTTACTGGCATAGAGTTGCTTGTAGTAGTCTCTTAGGATGTTTTGTATTTCTGCGCTGTCTGTTGTAACTTCTCCTTTTTCATTTCTAATTGTATTGATTTGAGTCCTCTCCCTCTTTTTCTTGATGAGTCTGGCTAATGGCTTATCAATTTTGTTTATCTTCTCAAAGAACCAGCTTTTAGTTTTATTGATCTTTGCTATTGTTTTCTTTGTTTCTATTTCATTTATTTCTGCTCTGATCTTTATGATTTCTTTCCTTCTGCTAACTTTGGGTTTTGTTTGTTCTTCTTTCTCTAGTTCCTTTAGGTGTAAGATTAGATTGTTTACTTGAGATTTTTCTTGTTTCTTTAGGTAGGCTTGTATAATAGCTATAAACTTCCCTCTTAGAACTGCTTTTGCTGCATCCCATAGGTTTTGGATCATCGTGTGTTCATTGTCATTTGTCTCTAGGTATTTTTTGATTTCCTCTTTGGTTTCTTCAGTGATCTCTTGGTTGTTTAGTAACGTATTGTTTAGCCTCCATGTGTTTGTGTCTTTAATGTTTTTTTCCCTGTAATTGATTTCTAATCTCATAGCGTTGTGGTCAGAAAAGATGCTTGATACGATTTCAATTTTCTTAAATTTACTGAGGCTTGATTTGTGACCCAAGATGTGATCTATCCTGGAGAATGTTTCATGCACACTTGAGAAGAAAGTGTAATCTGCTGTTTTTGGATGGAATGTCCTATAAATATCAATTAAATCTATCTGGTCTATTGTGTCATTTAAAGCTTCTGTTTCCTTATTTATTTTCATTTTGGATGATCTGTCCATTGGTGTAAGTGAGGTGTTCAAGTCCCCCACTATTACTGTGTTACTGTCGATTTCCTCTTTTAGAGCTGTTAGCAGTTGCCTTATGTATTGAGGTGCTCCTATGTTGGGTGCATATATATTTATAATTGTTATATCTTCTTCTTGGATTGATCCCTTGATCATTATGTAGTGTCCTTCCTTGTCTCTTGTAACATTCTTTATTTTAAAGTCTATTTTATCTGATATGAGTATAGCTACTCCAGCTTTCTTTTGATTTCCATTTGCATGGAATATCTTTTTCCATCCCCTCACTTTCAGTCTGTATGTGTCCCTAGGTCTGAAGTGGGTCTCTTGTAGACAGCATATATATGGGTCTTGTCTTTGTATCCATTCAGCAAGCCTGTGTCTTTTGGTTGGAGCATTTAATAATCCATTCACGTTTAAGGTAATTATCGATATGTATGTTCCTGTGACCATTTTCTTAATTGTTTTGGGTTTGGTTTTGTAGGTCCTTTTCTTCTCTTGTGTTTCCCACTTAGAGAAGTTCCTTTAGCATTTGTTGTAGAGCTGGTTTGGTGGTGCTGAATTCTCGTAGCTTTTGCTTGTCTGTAAAGCTTTTGATTTCTCCATCGAATCTGAATGAGATCCTTGCCGGGTAGAGTAATCTTGGTTGTAGGTTCTTCCCTTTCATCACTTTAAGTAAATCATGCCACTCCCTTCTGGCTTGTAGAGTTTCTGCTGAGAAATCAGCTGTTAACCTTATGGGAGTTCCCTTGTATGTTATTTGTCGTTTTTCCCTTGCTGCTTTCAATAATTTTTCTTTGTCTTTAATTTTTGCCACTTTGATTACTATGTGTCTCGGCGTGTTTCTCCTTGGGTTTATCCTGTATGGGACTTGCTGTGCTTCCTGGACTTGGGTGGCTATTTCCTTTCCCATGTAGGGAAGTTTTCTAGTATAATCTGCTCACATATTTTCTCTGGTCCTTTCTCTCTCTCTTCTCCTTCTGGGACCCCTGTAATGCGAATGTTGTTGCATTTAATGTTGTCCCAGAAGTCTCTTAGGCTGTCTTCATTTCTTTTCATTCTTTTTTCTTTAGTCTGTTCTGCAGCAGTGAATTCCACCATTCTGTCTTCCAGGTCATTTATCCGTTCTTCTGCCTCAGTTATTCTGCTATTGATTCCTTCTAGTGTAGTTTTCATTTCAGTTATTGTATTGTTCATCTCTGTTTGTTTGTTATTTAATTCTTCTAGGTCTTTGTTAAACATTTCTTGCATCTTCTCGATCTTTGCCTCCGTTCTTATTCCGAGGTCCTGGATCATCTTCACTATCGTTATTCTGAATTCTTTTTCTGGAAGGTTGCCTATCTCCACTTCATTTAGTTGTTTTTCTGGGGTTTTATCTTGTTCCTTCATCTGGTATGTAGCCCTCTGCCTTTTCATCTTGTCTGTCTTTCTGTCAATGTGGTTTTTGTTCCACAGGCTGCAGGATTATAGTTTTTCTTGTTTCTGCTGTCTGCCCTCTGGTGGTTGAGGCTATCTAACTCTTCCCACTCTTAAATTCCATGTGTATAAATTTTAGATATTATCTGGAAGTTAAATACATCTATTGGTATTGGTGTTTGATTAAGTTAAAATGTAAAAATTTTGTTATCCTGGGTGACACTAGGAATTACAGAGAGAAAAACTCGATGAGTGTAGACATTAATCCTCCTATATTGAAGCAGTGTATTTGGTGCATTTAAAAATTATATGTCTTTTAAAAGATACGCTATAGTAATTACAGGAACAAATGAAAGTCCTGCAATTTGGTGTGACTTTTCAACTTAGTGGGGTTTTGGGGGTTTTGTTTTGTTTTTGTATAGTGTCAATATGTAAACTATAGGTCAGGACTATTTTGAGGGTAGATTCAGGACCCTATGTGGATTACATGTTCTCCCTGCCTTTATTATTTTTATGTAGGAATTCAGGTTAAGCTATCCAGGGCAGCTTTGAAAGTGCCCTACCAAAGGAAAGTATAAAGAGTGGGTGAGGAATAGTGGTCTCCTCTGTGCTGATCGAGAGAAGAGGGAAGGGAGAAAATGGGCCGAGGGTGTACTTGAGCCAGGGTTTTGTTCTCATTGCAGCTGGCCAAGGACACCAGCATCAGAAACAATCTGCATCTCCTCAAAAGATTTCTAAATGTTTTCCGTGAGAGATTTTGGAGAAAAGAGAATTAGATAGGCCTTATAATCCTATATTTTATTTCTTTTTGAGTACTTTCTTCTTCCCAAATATAAAAATTACATTAACAGTATTGGATAGCTGGAGTAGTTAAATCATAATCGGAATAGTAGAGGTATATAAACTTAAAGAGATGGAAAAGACATTTTTATTTTATCATGATGATTGATCTCTGACCGTAACTTAGATAATGCAAAGTAAATATGGTTTTCTTTTTAAAATTTTGTTTGTAGCGCTGGACAAGACACTGTTTCCAATCCTACTTACATGAATCAGAACTCTCACCTTCAGTCAGCTACTGGTGCAGCTGCTTACACGCAGCAAATGGGGATGTCTGTGGATCTGTCATCTCACCAGAGCACTACTTCCAGTTTGCCGCGGTCGGCAGGCTTTGCGGTGGCAGCTCCAGCTCATTCAGTTGCACAGCAGCAAACAGATTACCCTCAGCAGCAGCCTCTCCTTTAAAAACAGACCAAGCATTTTCTTGAAAGCCTTCCTAAGTGTACTACTCGACCCTTGTGATTGTAATCTGAAAATATTAAAAGAAGAAAAAAATTTTTTCTCAGCTCAAAAGGCCCATGAATAAATAAAGCACAGAAACGTATTTTACTCTAATAGGCCATAAAAGGTTTTTTCAGCCCCAACTTATTTGAGGTCAAATTTTTGATGAGAGGCAGCTTCAAGTTGCTTCCAGTTAGTTTTTTCTTACTTTCAAATCTCTACACAAATCTGGACAACCAGTAAGTAGCCTTATGACACTAAACAACATGAGATAGGAGCATATAAAGAAACCACCATTTAGCCCTAAAATATCATAATTGGGAGAGCACTGAAACCTTTAAGTATTTTTTGTCTGCGTATTTTTTTTTTCAGAGTTTCCCACCCATCATTATTTTAAAAGGCGAACATGTTTTTGTGTATGCATTTAGCTTCCCTACATATTTCCTTTGGCTTCTTAAATTGTAGTTGTGTTTGCAGTACTGTCAGTTGTGCTCTCAGTGGTGTGTTGAGTAATAATTAGCATATAATTGTCTACAGAAGCAAGAGCACTTTGGGAGGAACAAAAATGTTTTCTGTTATTATCAGTGAAGACGATGTAAATGCAGTTGTGTGATAAAGCATTTAGCCAGTCTCCCAATCATGCCAACAAGTGGGCTGAGGAGTGCCCCACAAAACATTTCCATTCCCTGGAAAAAAACCATTTCTTTTCCTACAAGGGTCCTTGGCATTTAGAATTGCCACTAATGACCTTTTCAAGTGATTTTGGCCATTCTCTAATGAAGGTATGGTCAGGTTTTTTGTTTGTTTTGTTTTGTTTTCCTGTAGTGTGGTGTGCAGAGATGCTGCATTTCCTTTTTACAGAGTATATGTGAATCTGAGCTATGAGACATTCCTAATAATTTGATGTGATATATATACCAAGTGTGGATGATGTATGTTTTTATTGATGTGTTGTTCTTTTAAAGAGATGATTTGAGTACCACTGGTATGCTAGACTGTTGAAAATTTTGGCCATTCCTTTCAAAAGTAATCCTGAGCCTGTGGAATAATAACAGGCAATGGCTTTATAGGGAAGCCATCAAGACAGTTTTCCTGAAGCCTATGTTTTAAGTGAGTTTATAGTGCTAATAGATTCCACATACTTTAGGAGTTAGGTAGTAAACCAATAAGGATTGTTTTCTTTCCTAAAAATTTGCATCATCTGCCAACTTTTTAGATAACACAACATGCAAATACATATGCTTACAGATACATGGTATTTAGACTGGGGAAAAACAATGGACATAAGTTTTGTTTTTAAAAAGTTAACTTGTGGGAATTCTCTGGTGGTCCAGTGGTTAGGACTCGGCACTTTCACTGCTGGGGCCCGGGTTCGCTCCCTGGTTCGGGGAACTAAGATCCGACAAGCCGCCAAAAAAAAAATGTTAATTTGCATGGAAGCAAGATTTCTATATTGTTTTTTAAAGAAAGCCCTTAATCTTTCTACCAAGAATCCATTTGAAGACAGTACTCTGGAAATTTTTGTCATTTATGTAGTTACAGAAATTTGATTATAAGTATGTTCCTTTTTCAAAGAAACTGTATATTAGAACAAAATAGTGTTATGTATACCACTTGGTCTACATGTAAAGGGAAAAACAAGCAGTATTTGAAAGCCCAATTTCTGTCATTGTCTTATTTCAGGTACAAGTAACTGGAAAGAAACTTAACCTTTCATGTCTCTATTCTGTTTTTTATCCAGTATTTTCCTTCTATGTGAATTCAATTATATACTTACAAAAAATTCTAAAATGGCACCTTACTTTTTTGGAAATGAATCTTCTATTCTTTAAAGAAAACAAAACATAAAAAACATTTACAAAGCTGCTCTTGATAATAATTAATGTTTGCATATATATGGAAAATCTTATTTTTCCCCCCAAACAATATTTAATAAAGTTATTTTGATGTTTGTGTAAATAATTCATGTATAATTGTGATCTGAGTTGTAAAAGCTTAATTCTGTGTAAGTCTTTGAAGTAGAATAAATACTGCACACCCACTAAATCGGGATCTGCCATTTAAGTTCACCTAATGTAGTTTTGTAATGATATAACATGCAACATGTATATAGTGTATATTGGCATTCATCTGTGAAATTTTATACATCCAGAAGTTTCTTCTCCCTTTTAAATTAAAAATTATTTTTGCCATACTGTAATGAATTTTGTGTTGCAGGTTGTTGATAGTATAAAAACGTTATTAAATCTGTGTACTGAGATGATATTTTTGGTGTTAATAAATACAGGGTTGTTATTTTTCTTTCTTTTTCGTGATCTTATGGATTGTATTTAAGACCTGTTTATAATTAAATGTTTTCTGCCAAAGGAATTGTCTAACATCAGATTTCTACATTAGGTTCATAGGTTTATATAAAAAATAAAAATAACTTCTGCTTTTTCATATTGTATCTTGGTACATTAGAAAGAATTCCTGAAAATTTATAATAAAATTAATTTTCACTAATGTAGGAAAAATTTCCCCTGGATGTTAAACTATATAAAGTAGGATATGTTCTTATAGTTTGAAAAATGTACGGTCTATCAATATTGTCTTGTAATTTGGTAATTTGTTTATAAAATTACCTGAACATTAAATAATTACAATATTTATCAACTAGGAGTTGATACTTGACTACGTAACAAATTTCACTGTAAATTTTTGAAGATAAGTTATAGTTTCATTGTCCAAATTTTTAAAAAATTGATTATTAGATGTTAAAAAAAATTATGGCTTAAAGATTTAAAAAGCAAGTTTTTCTTAGTAAAAATTGTAAGTGTCAAGGCCCCTGACTTCTAGGAGAGGATTTATTGAATTGTCATTATGATGAGAAAGCTGAAGTTATTTTTGTAAATAATAAATTGTAAATAATATAGCACCAATCTGTCATGCTTTGTTTCTGTCAAAAGGCATTTTTGGGGCTTCCCTGGTGGCGCAGTGGTTGAGAATCTGCCTGCCAATGCAGGGGACACGGGTTCCAGCCCTGGTCTGGGAAGATCCCACATGCCGCGGAGCAACTAGGCCCGTGAGCCACAATTACTGAGCCTGCGCGTCTGGAGCCTGTGCTCCGCAACAAGAGAGGCCGCAATAGTGAGAGGCCCGCGCACCGTGATGAAGAATGGCCCCCGCTTGCTGCAACTAGAGAAAGCCCTCGCACAGAAACAAAGACCCAACACAGCCACAAATAAATTGATTAATTAATTTAAAAAAAAAACAAAACATTTTTCTTATTTACTTACATCAGTTTTAGTAAGTAAAGGGAGGACTCAATTCTAGGGATTTGATTTTTTTTGTTGTTAATTTGATTTATTTTTGTTTGAAGGTTAAAGATTATTTTTTTTAAAATTTATTTTATTTATTTATTTTTGGCTGCATTGGGTCTTCATCGCTGTGTATGGGCTTTCTCTAGTTGTGGCGAGTGGGGGCTACTCTTTGTTGCAGTGTGCGGGCTTCTCATTGCGGTGGCTTCTCTTGTTGTGGAGCACAGGTTCTAGGTGCGTGAGCTTCAGTAGATGTGGCGCATGGGCTTAGTTGCTCCGCGGCATGTGGGATCTTCCCAGACCAGGGCTCGAACCTGTGTCCCCTGCATTGGCAGGCGGATTCTTAACCACTGCAGCACCAGGGAAGCCCCAAGATTTATTTTTTAATAAAGTTTTCTGCAGAAGAATTATTCTAATTTTACCAAGCCAAATTTGAGTTTGCATTTTTAAAAAACCTTACTGTGTCAAAAAAAGAAATTAGGTTGCTTATGTAGAGTAGTGGGATGAATAGTGTCCTCCAAAATTCATGTTCACCCAGAATGTCAGAATGTGACCTTATTTGGAAAAAGTCTGCAGATGGAATTAGGTAAGGATCTTGAGATGAGATCATCCTGGATTTAGGATGAGCTCTAAATCCAATGACAGGTGTCCTTATAAGAAGAGAAGACACAGAGACAGCGAGCAAGTCATGTGAAGATGGAGGCATAGATCGGAATTATTCTGCCACAAGTCAAGAACTGCCTGGGGCCACCAGAGCTGAAGGAGGCAAGGAAGGATTCTTCCCTAGAGACTTCAGAGGGAACATGGCCCTGCTGACACCTTGATTTCAAATGTCTAGCCTCTAAAACTCAGAAGACATTAATGTTTTAAGGCACTATGTTTGAGGTACTTTATTATGGCCGCACTAGGAAACTAATGAACTTGGATAAAAGTGTACAGCAAAATGTGAATACCAAGCATTCCAAACTTCTACAAGATTGGTTAAAATTGTCACAAGAGTTCTGAGACAAATGTTTGTAGCCCAATAGCAATCTTTTATTATCTCTTCCAAACTATAATGAAATTGCATGGATAAATGAAACTAAGACCCCTGATAATCCCATAATCCCATAATCCCATTTTTAGTGATTTTTTAAAAAAATCTACATTTAAATTATTGCTTTCTTTATGCCAGAGGTGTTAACAAGATTGTAGCTTATTCATTTACTATTCACTCTTCTCCTCTATCTTGAGTAGTGGGTATTGAACGAAAGGAGAAATGTTCAAAGGCAAGCAGAGGAACAGAAGAAGAAACCAGAAAACTGGATTGGATATTCCCCAGAAAGGCTACTGAAGAATGGAGTTGTGTTCTTATTTTATACCATTTAATATACTAATGAGGAAAAGAAAGACTTTCCAATACCTTTACAGCAAGTCAGCGACCTCTACTAATTACATGTGGTCTAGGGAGCCTGCTACCTTTAAAAAAAAATTGAGGTGAAATCATGTAACATAAAATTAGCCATTCTGAATCATTGTTGCTTTTGTTGTGGTCATCCATTTACAATGCTTGGTGTCAGTCTATTTATCTCTTGTAAAAATAAAATACAGTGTGTGTGTGTGTGTGTGTGTGTGTGTGTGTGTGTGTGAAAAAAAAAGTAAACAATGCTTGATAGGATAATGAGAAAAAAAAAATTAGCCGTTCTGAAATGAACAATGGCATTCAGTACATTTATAGTGTGCAGCCACCACCTCCCAAAATTAGACCTTTTGTGTCTGTTTTCACTTAGCATAAAGTTTCTGAGGTGCATCTCTACATATACCATAATGTATGAGGTTCATATACCACAGTTTATTCATTCATCTGTTGATGGATACTTGGGATGTTTCCACCTTTTTGCTGTTGTGAATAGTACTGCCATGGACATGCGTGTACATGTTATTTGAGTACCGATTTTCAATTCTTCTGGATCTATACATAAGAGTGGAACTATTGGGTTATGTGGTAATTCTGTATTTAATTGTTTGAGGATCTGCCAGACTTCCACGCCCCCACCAACAGTGCATGAGGGTTCCAATTTCTCTACATCCTCACCGACGCTTATTTCCTAGTTTTAAAAATTATAGCTCTCCTGGTGGATGTGAAGTGGTACCTCATTGTGGTTTCTATTTGTGTTTCCCTAATGATTAATGATGTTGAGCATCTTTTCTTGTGCTTGGCCATTTGTACATCTTCTTTGGAAAAATACCTGTGTGAGCCCTATGCCCATTTTTTAATTGGATTGTTTGTCTTTTGTTGTTATTGAGTTGTAAGAGTTCTTTATATATTATGGACACTAGACTCTTACTATATACATGACTTAGATCTAGTTTCTTCCATTCTGTGGGTTGTCTTTTCACTTTTTTGATGATGTTCTTTGATGCACAAAAGTTTTCAATATTGATGGAGTCCATTTTATCTATTATTTTTTTGTTGCTTGTGCTTTTGGTGTCATATCTAAGTTCATTACTAAATCCAAGCTCATGAAGATTTTCTCCTGTTTTCTTCTAAGCGTTTTATGGTTTTAGCTCTTATAATTAGGTCATTGATCCATTTTGATTTAGTTTTTGTACATGATGTGAGGTAGGACTCCCAACTTCATTCTTTTGCATATGGGTATCCAGTTGTCCCCATTTGTTGAAGAGACGGTTCTTTCACCAGCTACTTTTTGACACTGCTATAACATACTCTAATGGTAGTCAGTTCTAGAACCTAAGTCCTCCAACTGCAATGCATCAACCACATAGCTGTATAGTTTGCAGTTCTAAGAGGTGACAGCCTTATCCTCATCTGATCACTTCTGTCACATACCTAAAGGGGAATCAGTGCTATCTTGTCAGGATATAGCTCCCAGCGGTGAACAGGTAGTCCATGAACAGATATGTTGGGTGTCAATGTAGAGGTGGTTTTTAGCTGTCACATAAAATTTTTTTTTCCTCCAAGTAACTTCAAACAAGTGTTGTGAAAAGTACATTGTCTAAACTTTACAAATGGGACATAGAACCCCAGACAAAAATAATCTTTATCATAATTCTTTCCTGGGAAACCCTCCCCCAGGGATTTTTGCCTACATGTCTTTGGTCAGGACTGTGTCAAAAGGCTACCCTTAACGGCAAGTGAGTCTGGGAAAGTGAGTATTTTGCTTTCCAGCCTCTATATAGAGTAGGCAGGAAAGAAGATGATTAGGAATGAATGTAGAGTGAGCCATTCTGTAGTATCTGCCACAGAGACAGACCTGTCCAGGTGTGTTTACAAGCTGGTGTTACTGTTTGTGTGCCTGGTAAATAAATTCAGACTCAAATTGCTCTGTTACTGTCCCGTGGTCAAATAAGCTCTTGTTCAGATTCTCTAATACAAGCACACCATAGTTTTTAGTCAGTAAAGGCTAGAATTAATATATTTACATCTGACTTGATTATTAAAACTGGGACATTTTTTTTTAACCTTCTCAGGAGAGACAGAGAAGTCCCTGGAAGTGGAGATGGGGGTTAAAGATTTAAGCTGCTCCTGTCACTTCTATTTTAAAACAGATTTTAAAAATTACAGGTTTATTAGCATTCATTAATTAATTCATATAATAACATACATAGCTACTATATGCTGGGGATGCTAAGAACTGAATTTCCAAGGCTGAGTTGTTTCTGGCTTCACCATACACTAACTGGTTGTATAACATCAGATGTTGCACTTTGACTTGCTTGAAAACCGTTTTCGTATACATTGTCATTGAATTCTCAACACTTGTTAGAGAGGTAGGCAAAGAGGTTAAATAATCTCCACAAGGTCACACAGCTAGTTAAGTGGCAAAGTTAGGATTATGAACCGGTCTATCTGATGCTCACGCATGTGCCTTTTCCCTTTTCCCTTTTCCTTTACACTAGTGTGACTATTGCCTAGAAATGATTTGTATGTTAAGGTTATCAGGTAACAGCTTCCTTTCTCACAAATCACTGAGATTGATGGGGTCCCAAAGGGCTCACATGGATATAAAATGCCTTCAGATGTGAGAACGCTCATCTAAAGAAGAGCATAGAAGTGGCTGGATCTATTTACTGTGTAACTTGTAGTACAGTTAGCTCTGTCACACAGGTGGGCTGATGAGACCAGAGTTTGATGCAAACAGACTGGCTCTTTCTGAGACTCTGACAGGGTTCTGTGTTTGCTGAAAGATTGAAATTCAAGGAATTGCTCTGAGGAAGACAGCAAGTGACAACTAGTTGAGTGATTTGAACTAGGAGAGTAGTTCTGAGTTGAAGCCTGGGGACTCAGCATCAACATACATAGATAGGCTGGTTTCTCCAAGAACCAAAGTTGCTGAGAAAAATCATTCAACCTGAGCTTGGAGTTCCGTTACATTCTCGGTAAGGGCTAAACTCTTAAGAATCACATATTAGGTAGGGTCTTCATGATCTCACCCTTGTCAGTCCTTCTAAGCTCTTCCACTTTCTCACATACATGCTAGATTCCAACCCCCAAGCCCCAAATTCCTCAGGTGCTAATTTTGCTTTTTTGTGCCTGTGTTTGGCCCTATTGTTTTCTCTGCCTAAAATGCTTTTGATCACCTAATAAATTGTGTTTTTAAGTGTCAGCCCAAATTTCACTGATTCTGGCTTCCAGACCTTGCTGCCCTTCTGTGGGTAGCGTCTTGTAACTCTCTTATGCTAGTTGCCATGTTGCATTGGAATGATCTGTCTGTGTGTCATATGGATCTGTCTCTGTGTCAGATACTATAGTTTTACTCACCATGCATTTCCAACCATCTTATTAATATTCCTCCATATGGAAATCAGTAAACAAGATAATAGTGCTTGCGTTCCTGGACTCCTTTGCAGCCATGGGTGACCCAAAGACACGGTTTCAGTCAATGAGATATAGGTCAGAGTTCCTGGGGAGGGCTTTCTAGGATGAGAGAAACAACTTTGAAAGAAAAGGCTTTTGGCTCTTTCCCCTTCTGGCTTACAAAGCAGATGCAATGTCAGGAGATAAAGCAACCATATTGTGACTATGAGGAAGAAAGTTATGGCTCAGGAAGATTACAGATACCTGGCTCTGATGGCACCTTTGAGAGCTCTACCAGTTCTAGACTCTCTTCCTCTGGACTTCCTCATATGTGAAAAAAAAAAGTCTTTATCTCTTGTCAACCCTATTTGTATAGGTTACTGTTGGTAGGGTTTTGCTATTTGTATCTGAAAGCATTCCTACCCCCACTAGGTCTACAAAATCCTTCAGAATTTGGAGTTGTGTTTTACTCATTGGTGTATTCCCAGGGCAGCATAGGCATATAAAACATTTGTGGAATGAAGAATAAAAATTGATTTAGCAGAGAGCTGCATAGGACCTCACAGTGCCTGGCATTCAATAAATGTGTGTTTTCTTCTAACTCTTCTTATCCTTGTGCTTGTTGTTTATCATAATCATTCCATTTTAACATGTGTGAAATCAGGATATATTTTACAGTGGATAGGCATGTATTGTAGGACTTCATTTCATTCCCTCAAAGCTATTCAACCAATGATGCATCTTAAACTCCAAGCTGTCTTAGAATCCAGCGAATAGGGCATTATTTTAACTATCAAGAGACAAAGGGGGCTAGGGTCCTAATTGTCAAGAAGGCCAATAGCTCTTAAAAAAATCTCAGTGTCTCCAGTGCTCATAGAATAATACTCATGGATGCTTTCCAGAACAGCGTGCCCATTTCTCCACTCTGAGCTCAGGGACTGAAGCAGCACAGAAGCACAGTGAACATTTCTTTCTGGCTCATGGCAGGAAACAGTACATCACAGACCCTTGCTATGGGCTGGAGGAGGAGCGAGTGGTCATGAAAAACAGTAAATAAAGGAGTCACCTAGAAGGCTGAAAAGTCATAGGTAATTTAGGCAGGTGACATTAATAAGAGACACAACGAGAGGGTATGGGGATTAAGGAAAAAGCAAATTCTATGTAATCGTCCTGACAATACTGGATATCTCCACTTCCATGTTTACATGTTTATACTTGCTGTGAACCACTGGTATAGATTCATTCATGTTCTCTGCCAACTTTGAATCTCTGTAAGCCTTTGTTCTTCACTGGGGACAGAAAAGTAGGAAAACTAGTACAGTATTTGAATATTATTTGGAATTTAATTAACATTCAGCACCAATGAACTTTTATTTATTTATTTATTTTTGGCCACACCACGCAGCCTGCGGGATCTTAGTTCCCAACCAGGGGTTGAACCCATGCCCCCGGCATTGGAAGCGCAGAGTCCTAACCACTGGACTGCCAGGGAATTCCCTAATTTGAACTTTTAGAAGAATGTTTCCTTTTAACGTTATAGAAAGAATTAGCATTATTTATGACAACCACCCAAAAATGGCAGAATGAAGACGATGAAGGATAGAGGTGATCAGATTTTATACCTACCTAGTTCAGTAAGTTATCCTTCAGGTGAAGGGTTATATTGTTCTTTGTAGTTTTTTACTCTCCCCCTTTCCTGGAAGAGGCTTATACATATCTGCCCATGCTCTTGACTTCTGGAGTAGTATGTCTCCATTCAATGATTTTGGTATTGGTTGCATGTCATGCATTAGCCAGTGGGATATGAGCAGCTGCAACAAATGCCCACATCTAAGCAGAAGCTTAAAGAGGCATCACGAAATTCCTGTAGCTCTCTGTTTCCTACCCTCTTCAGAGCTAGTATGTCTCAGATCGGGGCTGCTTCTTTAGCCTGGGCCTGGGAATAGGAAGACAAGAGAAACAGAGCCACGGCCTGGACCAGAACCACGGGCTCCATGGTGTTGTAATCCACTAAGATTTTAGGGTAGTTTGTTACCAAAGCAAAGATGACAACTATGACTGGTAAAAGAATAGTAAACAATTTAAATTAGCTAATAGTTAGCATCTCAGTATAATTCCCCACTTATGAGTCATCTTCACAGTAATTGTATTTCACACTTAAATTTAAAAAATTAACTTCCATTACCATCTGAATCATTTGTACCCTTTAAAATTGTACCCAGAGAATAGCATTTTCACTGGGTTTTATAGCATATAAGCTTTTTTAGGTTTAAGAAAGTGGAATTTTTTTTCCAATTTCTGAAACTATAATAATCTTTAATATCCTGAAGGTCCATGGCTTTATGTGACTTTTGAACAGATTTGCAAAGTTTGAACCGGAGCATTAGGGGAGGGGTGGGGGGGAAGAGGTAATTCTGGAGAAATTCTTTAGAACAAAACAAAGTAGATCCTCCCAAGACAAAAACTCAGAAAATTTACATTGGGATTGTTATGACATAAATGTAAAAGGTTAATTACACAAACCTATAAATACAATTGAGCACATGTGCTACTGTTGTGATTTTGTATGCTCCTAGCTTAAAAATACAAACAATATTCTCCAGGTGTGTGGACCCTAGACAAAGTGTGTTGTAATTTGATTTTTAAACATGAAACCACTGCCATCTTATGATTCTGAGCTCTGTGAGTTCTGCAAATCATGTCTTTTTTTTTTTTTTTTTAACAGTGCCTCAGGATTTCAACTGTAGGAAGCACTTTCAAAATGTATTTATTAAGTGACAGAATAAAGTTTATTAAGAGTATTTGCAGCTGAAAAAGTGGTTCGGCAGCATTCAGTGTTTGAGGAAGGAAAGCAGAGTGTAATAGTGGTCATTTGCTCTTGAGCAAGTCATTCTCCTGAGCTCAGATTCCTAATTTGCTAAAAGCGGGGCTTGTTCTAGATGGTTACTAAGTTCCCGTCCAGCAATGAAATTTTAGACTTTTTAAAAATAAAGTGTTATCTTGGGATCGTTTTAGATTTACAGAAACATTGTGAAGATAGTACAGAGAGTTCTACACCTAGTTTCCCCTATAAACATCTTATGTTACTATGGTACATCTGTTACCATTAAAATCAATATACATTATTATTAACCAAAGTCCATACTTGATTCAGATTTCCTTAGCTTTTGCCTCATGTCCTTTTTCTGTCCCAGGATCCCATCCAGGATACCACATGCCATTTAGTCATCATGTCCCCTCAGGCTCCCTTTGGCTGTGACAATTTCTTGGACTTTCCTTGTGTTTGATGACCTTGACAGTTTTGAGGAGAACCAGTCATATATTTTGTAGACTGTCCCTCAGTTGAGATTTGCATGACATTTTCCTTATGATTAGACTGGGGTATGTGTTTGTGGGAAGAAGACACTAAAGGTAAAGTGCCTTCCTCCTCACGTGATACCAAGGGTACGTACTGTCATCCTCATCACCGTTGATGTTGATCGATCTCGAACACCTGGCTGAGGTAGTGTTTGTCAAGTTTCTCCACTTCTCCTTCCCAAGTTGCACTCTTTGGAAGGAAGTCACTATGTGCAGCCCATACTGAAGGAGGGGCAGCTGTGCTTTCCTCCTTGAAGGGTGGAGTATCTATTAAGAGTATTTGGAATTCTTCTGCATGGAAGGTTTGTCTCTTCTCTTCTGTTTATTTATTTAACCATTTATTTTTATCACTATGAGCTCATGGATATTTATTTTATACGTTAGGATATATTGCAATACTACTTTATTTTATTGCTCAAATTGTTCCAACTTTGGCCTTTGGGAGCTCTTTCATTTTGCTTCTGTGCCCCTTTGATATACTCCCAATCATTTTTTTTTGTTTTTAGCACTTCTTTACTTTCTGGCACTTTAAGATGCTCCAGGCTTATGTTATATATTTCCTGCCCCACTCCTAGAATCAGCCATTTCTTTAAGGTGCCCCTTTATTAGAGAATAGTATTAAAACCAAGACCTGGATCCTAGATGCATTTGTTGCTGCTGAGATATAGTTATTTCTAGGCCCTCAACTGAGGGCAAGAAAATATGTGTGTGTATACTAACCTGTGTATATACACATATCTATAAACATTTCTATATGGAACCATCTGAATCTATATCAAGCTACACTTGAGCTCATACCAATGTCTCTGACTCTAATCCATTACCACATGGATCATCCTAGCCTTCTCCTCTTGCTCATCTGTAACCTTCCACTCCAACAGTAGAAAAGCTGGCTCCCAACACCGGCCGTCCATTTACCTAATTGTCCAATTCCAGTATGTATGTATAGTGACTTCAGAATTGTTAACCTATCCCTCTCAGGAAACAGCTTTGTCAACGGCAGTACAGTGCTTATGCACAGTACCTTTTGCCTTTAGTCTTACAGACTCTACTCATTTCCAAAGTTACTTAGGCCAGCACCTTTTCCCTCATGCCCTTCAGTGAAGTTGTTTCATATATTTATAATAATAAAAATTAAAATTAAAAAAATATTCTTTTGTCACATTCTGCATCCCATCTTGGAATCGCCAAACTTCCTACATGATTTTTTTTTTTAATTTGCACACATTAAAGTTCACTCTTGGTGCTGTAAAGTTCTATAGATTTTGACAGATGCATAGTGTCAAATATCCACCATTACAGTATCATACAGAATAGTTTCACCACCCGAAAAAATCCCGTGCTTCACCTATTCAACCCTCCCTTTCTCGAACCACTGACCTGTTTACTGTCTTTATAGCTTGACTTTTTCTAGAATCACATATAAATGTAATCATTTATGTAGCTACAAATGTAGCCTCAGACTGGCTTCTTTCACTTAGCAATATGCATTTAGGGTTTATCCATGTCCTTTTATGGCTTGTTAGTTCATTCTTTTTTTATCACTGAATGGTATTCCATTGTACGATTTGCCACATTTAAAAAAATCCATTCACCTATTGAAGGACATCCTGGTTGCTTCCAGTTTTGGGCGATTATAAATAAAACTGCTATAAACATTTGCATGTTGGTTTTTGTGTGGACGTAAGCTGGACTGTTGGTGTGTTTAACTTATTAAGAAACTGACAAACTGTCTTCCAAAGTGGCTGTATCTTTTAGCATTCCCATCATCAATGAATAAGAATTCCTGTTGCGGGCTTCCCTGGTGGCACAGTGATTAAGAATCTGCCTACCAATGCAGGGGACACAGGTTCGAGCCCTGGTCTGGGAAGATCCCACGTGCCGCGGAGCAACTAAGCCCATGCGTCACAACTACCGAGCCTGTGCTCTAGAGTCCGTGAGCCACAACTACTGAGCCCACGTGCCGCAACTAATGAAGCCCACACGCCTAGAGCCCGTGCTCCACAACAAGAGAAGCCACCACAATGAGAAGCCCGCGCACCACAACAAAGACCCAATGCAGCCAAAAATTAAAATAAATAAATAAATTAAATAAATTTTTTAAAAAAGAGAATTCCTGTTGCTCCTAATCCTCACTAACAGTTGGTATTATCAATTAAAAATTTTTTTTAACCATTCTGATAAGTGTGTAGTGGTATTGTCATTTTAATTTGCATTTTCCTATTGACAAATGATGTTGGGTATCTTTTCATATGCTTATTTGCTATCCATATGCTTATTTTCTACCATCTTTGGTAAGGTGTCTGTTCAAATTTCTTGTCCATTTATTAATTGGGTTTTCTTATTGTTGACTTTTGAGAGTTGTTTGTATATTTTGTTTACAAGTTCTTATCAGATTTGTGTCTTGCAAATGTATTCTCCCAGTCTGTGACTTATTTCATTCTCTTAACAGTCTTTCACAGAGCAGAAGTTTTTAATTTTAATAAAGCCAAACATACCAATTTTTACTTTGTTGGATCACATTTTTGGTAGTGGTGTATCTAAAACCTCATCACCAAACCCAAAGTCATGTAGATTTTCTTCTATTTTTCCTCCTAGACGTTTTAAAGTTTTGCACTTTACACTTAGATCTATGATCTATTTTGAGTTAACTTTTTATAAAGTCTGAAGATTTTTCAAAATAGAGGCTTTGAGATAATTCATATACCATACTATTCATCCATTTAAAGTGTACAATTCAGTGCTTTTTAGTGTATTCAAAGGTATGGGCAACCATCACTCTAATCAGTTTTATTAACATTTTCTTTGCCTCAAAAAGAAGCCCTGTACACTTAGCTATCACCTCAATATCCCCCCAGCCTGAAGCAATCACTAATCTATTTTTAGTCTCTATAGATTTCCTTATTCTGGACATTTCATGTAAATGGAATCATACAATATATGACCTTTTGTGATTGTTTTCTTTCACTTAGCTTAATATTTTCAAGGCTCATCCATATTGTAGCTTGTATCAATACTTAATTCCTTTTTATTGCCAAATAATATTCCATTGTATAGAGATACCACAGTTTGTTTATCCGTTCATCAGTTGGTGGACATTTGGGTTGTTTCCACTTTTTGGCTATTATGAATAATGCTGCTATGAGCATTCTTGTACAAGTTTTTGTGTGGACATATACTTTTGTTTATCTTGGGTATATACTCAGGAGTGGAATTGCTGGGTCATTTGGTAACCTTATGTTTAACCACTCGAGTAGTTGCCAGACTGTTTTTCAAAGGAGGTGCACCATTTTACATTCCCACCAGTAGTGTATTATATTTCCAATTTCTCTATGTCCTTGCCAACACTTATCTTATGTTTTCATTATAATTATCTAGTGCATGTAAAGTGGTATCTCTTGGTATGTTTTTTTTTTTCTTTGGCTGCACCATGGAGCATGCGGGATCTTAGTTCCCCGGCCAGGAATCGAACCCGTGTCCCCTTCAGTGGAACATCAGAGTCTTTTTTTTAAAATTAATTAATTAGTTTTTGGCTGTGTTGGGTCTTCTTTGCTGCACGCGGGCTTTCTCTGGTTGCGGCAAGCAGGGGCTGCTCTTCCTTGTGGTGCGTGGGCTTCTCATTGCAGTGGCTTCTCTTGTTGCAGAGCACGGGCTCTAGGCACACAGGCTTCAGTAGTTGTGGTTCGCAGGCTCTAGAGCTCAGGCTCAGTAGTTGTGGCACACAGGCTTAGTTGCTCCGTGGCATGTGGGATCTTCCCGGACCAGGGCTCGAACCCGTGTCCCCTGCATTGGTAGGCGGATTCTTAACCACTGCGCCACCATGAAGTCCCGGAACATTGGAGTCTTAACCACTGGACTGCCAGGGAGATGTCCTCATGGTTTTGATTTGCATTCCCCTGAAGACTAAAAATGTCAAGCATCTTTTCATGTGCTTATTGGCCATTTGTATATCTTCTTTGGAGAAATGTCTATTTAGATTCTTCACCTATTTCAAAATTGGGTTATTTGTCTTTTTATTACTGAGTTGTAATATATATGTGTGTGTGTATATATATATATTTTAGATACAAGTCCCTTATTACATATATTGAATATGATTTGCAAATATTTTCTCCCATCCTGTTGTCTTTTCACTTTCTTGATATTGCCCTTTGAAGTTCAAACATTTTAAATTTTGAAGCCCAGTTTACTTTTCTTTTGTTGCTTGTGCTCTTGGTGTCATATCTAAGAATCCATTGCCAAATCCAAGGTCATGAAGATTTACCCCTATGCTTTCTTCTAATAGTTTTACATTTTTATGTAAAAAAATGTAAAACTTTCTCATTTAGGTCTTTGGTCCATTTTGAGTTAATTTTTGTACGTGGTGTGAGGTAGGGGTCCAACTTCATTCTTTCAGCTCTGGTTCTGGGGGCGGGGACAATGGTGTACCTATCTGAGTGACACCCTCACTTTAGGAGCTGAGTGCTTGGTAGGGAGGGGCAGTAGGCCAGTCTCCTGGCTTGTCTCTCCATGAGCAATCAGGGCCCCAGTATTCTCAGTGGCACTGTGTCCAAGGTAGAGCCCCCATCCCACAAGTGGGGGCTGGGCTAAAGAAGGGAGCCCCCACCTCTCTGCTATATTTGATGGGAACTTAGTCTCAGCAACAGGTGGCTGCTGCAAGATGATAAATGCCCCATGACCTGTCCCTCTCAGGAAAATAGCCCTCCATCTGGGAGCTGAGGGGAGAGGAAGCCCTGTGTTCTCAGCTGTACCAGTGTACAGTAAGTTTCCCGCTTGCTGAACTGGATGGAGGTGGTGGTGGAGGGGGAAGCAGGTCTTAGTTCAAATACCACAGGCTCACTTTTCTTACTGAGTTTTAGTAAATTTTCTTGAATAAATGTTTCTTCATTGGCTGCATACCCTCAGGACCATTTCCAGAGATTAAAGAATTTTTTAGAAACTATTTTCACTATTTCTGCTGTAAGGTAGGTACAGAGAACTCCTCACTGTCATGCTGCTGTAGATTCTTTTTTGATAACTCAAAGTAGTAAGACTGTGGGCAGTGGAAAACCAGAAAACTCAAATCCCAGTGCCCACATAGTAATTCATTCTGTAAGTATTGATTAAATATCAACTAGGAAAATGGCTGAGAACTAAAAATGGATTGAGCTGACGGTAACTAAAACAGGAGTTCTGCATTGGCATACGTACCATTACCCAAACACTTTACGAAATATCTATGTGAGGTATAAGAGTGGAAGATAAAAAGCTAAAAATCTATTTTAGAAATTAGATTTTCACAAAAAGTGAAGAAGTAAACCAAGGCAGCCTGCACTAAGTGCCCAGAGAATAAATGCTCCAGTTTTTCAGGGGCACAAGAAACTACCCAGACCTGGAATGGTCAGGGGAGATTTCTGTGGAGGGAGAGTATGCCGAGCCAGGCTGGGAAGAAGGGTAGGATTCAGCCCAGTGTGGGTTGGGGGAAGGACACATTCCAAGGCAGAGGTGCTGAAGTGGGATTGTATTTGGTATGTCTGAGTAATAATGAGTAGACCTGTCTGCTTGCTGGAAAGTCTGTTTAGAGATCAAGTTGGAGAAATGAGGTGGTGACCAGAAAAGCAGGGGCTTGATTGTTGGACCATGGAGTTTGGACCCTGTCTTGTGGGCTGCTGAGAGCAATGAGTGCTTTTTAGAGAAGAGTGGGTTGGGCAAAGAGATTTTAGGAAAATGGCTTTGCCTGTAGTGTGTAGATAGAATGGAGTGTGTGTGTGTGTGTGTGTGTGTGTGTGTGTGTGTGTCCAGCAGGGAGCCCGGAGGCAAGGAGACTAGTTATTAGGCTGTTACAAAAAATTGAAGGTCTGGATTAAGTGAAGGGGGTGGGAATGGAAGGAAAGTGTCCGGTGGATGGTAAAACATAATCAGGACCTCAATAAGGCCAACCAATTGTTAAAACAAACATGGCAGTTTCCCTAAAAAAAATACTAGAACCCAAAGTGACATGGGCTGATTTAGCAGTTTGAGATACTATGCAAATTTTATAGATGGATTTTTCTTTCAGTTACTGTAATTAAACGGGGTCTCTTTATTTTTGAATTCGCATATGTTTTTCTTCCCTCTTCTTGTTACTTCAAATCCCTCTTCTCCACAATTCGCTTTTAATTTGATCTCAAATTAATCTCTAGTATGTTTTTGCAGGAGGAAACCAAGGGTTGCAACAACGGCAAAGATTGTGTATGATTTCAAAGATGAGTTTCCTCCCTTGAAAACAGATGTCCGCGTAGAAGTGGGAGGCACGTGGCCAACTCTTGCTTTTTAGCAGGTCTAACATGACCTTCAAAACTCCTTAGGGTATGCTGGTCTCCTGCGGGGCTGCATCCCCGTCAGACTCAGGCTGTCATAGTCTCCCGCGGCTGCCTGGATGTGTATGGCTTGGGGTTCTGAAGCTAGAGTTCACAGAACAATACAAAAACACCGACAAAAACCAAACCACAAAACCCCATGCCTTACCACCGTGGGCAGGTGAGTGAAGTCGCGGAAGAAAGGTTCGACTCTTGCCCTTTTAACATTCCAGTGTAGCAAACACACACACACACACGCACACACACACACACACACCCGGTCGGCTCTTCCCACTCCCTGCCACACTGCACCAGCGTCCCTCCCAAAGTCCTGATTCATGAACCGTGCCACCTTTGTCTCATTCTAAACTGTGCAGACTATTTTAATCCTCCCACCCCCATCCCAGATTCCCCCCCTCCCTTTCTCCTCTGGAAAGCTCTGATGTAAGGCGCTCGCTAGGTGGGAGAGCGCTTCTCCCGATCCGCTCCGGTAGGCGAGATTCCGAGAAGCCCCCTCCGCAGGACCTCCGCCTGCGGGGGCCGCTGCCCGGGACCCGGCTGCGGGCGCGGGGGAAGCGTCTCGGTCGCTTTAAGGTGTTGCGCTCTCAGAAGGGCGGGCAGGGAGCCCGGGAGCCGGCGCGGTCCCGGGAGCGGGTGGGGAAGTCCTGCCGCCCTCCCCTGCCTCCCGCTTCCGAGCGTCCCGGGGCCTCGCCGCCCTCCGCCCACCGCGCACGGGCCGGCCATGCGGCTGTGAACCATGTCCTCCTACGCCAAGAACGGGACGGCGAACGGGCCGCGCTCCCCCACCTCGCAGGTACCGCCCCCTCCTCCCCCTCCTCCCCCCTCCTCGCCTGCCCTAGAGCGCCCCGCCTTCGCGCCCGGCGCGCCTGGCCCCCAGTCCTGGGAGTCTGAGGCCCCGCTCCCTCACCCCTCCCCTCGCGTCCCTTCCTCCTCCGCCCCTCCTCTTTCTCCTCCTTCTCGTCCTCCTCCTTCTCACCTCGTCCGGGTCTCTGCGCTCCCGCTCCGGAGCCCGCAGCCTTCCCCAGCCCATGCCGGCGACTCGGACCCCGCACCCTGAGAGTCTTTGTTAATGGATGTGGTGGGTGCTCGCGGGCTGCTCTTCTCGGGCACCTTTTCAGCCGTCGAGGCTTGAGTGGGTGGGTGGGGTGGAGGCTGTATCTGGGGACCGCGGAGGAGACCTGGGTGCGGGCTCTGGGGGACCCCGGGGATCTGGTGTCCGGAGGCTGACTCTAGCCAGGGGTGGTCGCCCGGCTCCACACTGCCGTCCTCACCGGGTTCTTTCTGGCTCCGTGTGTCGAGTCCAGGTGGCCCGAGGCACCACGACCCGGAGGAGCAGGTTGAAAAGATCCGATGGCAGCACCACTTCGACCAGCTTCATCCTCAGACAGGTAGGAGGCGGGCGCAGGGGAGCAGGTTGGGCAGGAAGCCGAGCGCGCGGCGCGGGGTCAGGAAGCCGAGCGCGGCCCCCACGTGCGGGAGCGGCTGGTAACGTCTCCGCGCGTCGCTTTGCGGCCGCGGGCGGGAGCTCCGGCTGGTCCTTCACTCTCTGCCCCGGGTTCCCAAGTCTTCGGGTCCTGGGAAGTTAGTTTGTGGGTGTGGACACAAGCCGGTGGGGACCTAGTTTAGGTCAGGGACGTTGAATTTAAGACTGGAAGCCATTTCTTTTTGCACCTTCGATGCGTGAGGAAGCGTCTTAAAGTCGTGTGACTTGACTTTGAGCGATCAGAGCCTCTGGGGCCGGACAACTGCTGTGATTCGGCTGAGAGAGGGCTCTTCTATTTTGCCGTATTTTGAATACTCTCCTTTGTCATCTCGGAGCTCTGGTCAAATGAAAGACACTTGGAACAGAAAGTTTGGTCTCGCTTTGGGACCTATTTGGTTTGCTCAGTTAGGGAAAGACAGCCGGATCTGGTTTAAATCGAAATAAGCGAAGGCCGGCCCTCAGTTTCTGGGATCTCGGCGGTGCTACACTTAGTGTTTGTTTTCTTAGGGGTTGTTTTCTTCTGCGTGGTTCTAGTGCGTGTTGACCGTGCTAAAAATCGCCGGTTCCGCTGAATGCTGAGGTGCCTTTTACCTTGACACAGGAAATTGCTCCTTAATTTGCTGCAAAGAAACCACCCTTACATAGCTGCTGGGTGCTAGAGAGATCATGCAAAAGGGAATCACCTTGATCTCTCTTTGGAACAGAAACTGTCGAGGTGTGTTAGTTCGGGGTACCCTGGGAGGACTTTGGTCATCGCACCAAGACGTTTTTATCCCAAGGCTCCGCTGTGGGCTGCTGGAGTGACCTTGGGAAATTTTTTTCCCTCTGGGTCACTCAGATCATTGTGTAATGTGTTTTAAACCTATGATGGCAGCTGCAGTGTGTTTCTGTAGTGATCGTCATCAATTTAAACAGATTATCCATGACGAATTGGGTATTAGACTTAGAATTGGACTCAGACCTCTCCTAAAAAGTCCATAGAGCATATTTACATAATATTGATTACATAGGCATGCATTTTCTGCAGAAACAAATTATTCCTACTACTCTTTAATTGAGTGAGTACTAAGCATGTACATTTAAAAAATAAATATATTTTGGATTCTGAATTCATTCGAAAGTGTATTCTATCCTTTTTGCAGTGCTTAGATTATTTACGTATTTAATAAAGCAAAAACATTCTTCATCTTTTACAAAAATTGAGTTAGGTGACTGAAATCTTGTTTATGTTATTTTGTAGGTGCCTATTTTTGGTAGTGTTTTATTATTGCAAATTCTTAGAAATACTAATTATACAGCAGTGTATTCCATGAGCTGTTTGACTAAAACTTTTGAGTTCAGCTACACCATCACTTCACTAATGTTTTATTCTTCCAAGCACAGAGCCATCAATATCCTTTGTAATATTCTTATTCTTTCCTCAGTTTAAATGAATAAGTGAGATAATGCATGTATAAGTTCTTGTTAAGTGTGCTGGTATGTGTTGGCTTAAAAATTTAAAAAGTATTCATGCTAAATAATTTTGAGAGTAATTTAAACCATTGCAGATTTTTGGAACAAATATATTTCATAAGTCTTTCTGAAAATAGGCTAGGATTTGTTGGTGTAATAAGATGGCCTAATTTAAATTCAGAAGCTAGCTGTGATTGTATTATATACACAATCTTAACTAATTTTTCTGCACAAAAATAATACATAATTTTTGTGAGCACTTACAGTTCGGTAAGCATCCTATATATGATCTTGTTTAAATGGCATAATGTAGACTTCGATAATGGCTACAATAAAATAACTGAGGGATTTTTATTTATTTGACAAGAGATGAAAAATGATTCCAAATGTAACTTTAACAGTGTATTTTGAAATTAAATTGAACAGTTTTCACCCAAATGTCAAAAAAGTATTTTTTTAAAAAGCACAACTGTTTATGTTACTACAGACTCATTATTTGTAGAGTGACCAGTGGTTTATTGTTTTCAAATTCTTGATGTATTTCACAATCTGTGTGATGCCTTTGCACATGAAGAAGATAGTGAGGATACCAATAAAAACAGTGCTGCTCATTTCTCTGCTATATCATTTACAGAGATGGGAGGGGGAAGATTTCACTTACTAAAAAAAAAAAAAAAAAAGGATGTGTTGAATCAGATGGGTAAATCTGGGCTGGTGGTAAAGAACAGAGGACAGCTGGCAAACTCATCAAATAGAACAGTGTTTATTCTCTGAGCTGGTAAAAAAATTTCAGTGTTCATGTGTGTGTATGCACAGATGAATATGTGTGCACACATGTACACATGTGAGTTGGCCTGAAAATGAACAGACTGAGACAGAGAGCCTGCCTCTCCCCTGAGGACTGCTCACAAAGTCCCTCTGGCATCTTTGACCTTGTTTCCTGGTCTCCTAGATTGCTGCCCTCCACAATTTAGGAGGGATGGAGGTTTTGGAATGAATCCAGGGAGCAGCTAAATTATTTCTTTGAGGAAAAGTGAGAAGATTAAGTATTTTGCCACTGAAAGGAGAGAGAGCTAGAGGTGACCCAGTAATGATCTTCAAAATGTACACAAAGATGGGACTTCCCTGGCGGTCCAGTGGTTAAGACTCTGTGCCTCCCCTTCAGGGGTCTCAGGTTGATCCTTGGTTGGGGAACTCTGATCCCATATGCTGTGCGGTGCAGCCAAAAAAAAAAAAAAGTACACAGAGACGTTCTTTGGAAATGTGATGGGCTGTTGTCAGTCTTCACTGAGGATGAAACTCAAGAATTGGCTACAATTAGAAAGGAATGATGCTTTTACAGCAAGACTTTCCGAAGAGTGTTGATATCATTGGAATGGCTTTCCAAGTAAGGCTGTAGAATTTTCTCTCAGGAGATTACTTTCGACAGGCTATTTATGAATGGATTGTTTATTCATGTTTAAAATTTTTAGGAAACACATTAAATATTTGCTATGTGCCTAGCACTGCACTAGATATTGTGGAATAGGAATGAAAAGAGGAATGAGACACAGCTTCTGTACCCAAAGGATTTTATGATCTAGTTATGGAGACATAGATGTATACAAATAATACGGTGAAATGGAGCAAGGAATTAGGGTGTCTGCAGAATGCCCATGTGTGCTAAGTATATGAAATACCCATGGGTGGCACTGTGCATACAGTTTGTGTGGTAGAATGCTACAGGTTATTCTCACTGGGGTTACTCCCACTTTTCTCCCCACTGGGGTTCGAAGGAAAATCTGATCAGAGTGAGGTCAGTTTGTTGACCTCTCCTTGTTAAGTCTGCCTTTATGAGAACTGCAGAGTCTTACAAGGCCTGGCTCCTACCAGCTTCCAGCCTCATCTTAAGCCATGATCTCTAAGCTCTGGACACAGATCTTGAACACACCACCCTCCCTCCTGCCATAGGCCCTTTGCACATGCTGAGTTGTCTGTGTGGAGGGCTCTTGCTCTCCCTTCTGCCTAGTTGATTTTTTAATCTTCCTTGAGACCTAAGTTTAGTCTTCACTTCTTTTTCTAACCTCCCTGTTCAGGTTGGTTCCTTAACCCTGTACCTCATCCCAGAGTGCATTGTGCCAGTTCTCAATAGTACCATCACTATTTATTTAACATTGCATTATTTAACATGTAATTAGATTTTTTTGTTAATGTCTGTCTCCCTATCCAGATAACAAGTTCCACTAGGGCAGGGACATGTCTGTATTTGGTCTCCTTTTTGTCCTCAGCACTTAGCATAGTAGATGTTCAGTAAATACTCATTTGATTGAATGAAGGAGTGGATGAATGGAGGACTAGCTTGATATATTTTAGACATGAGGTTCTGCTCCAATATTAAACTCTTTGTTTAATCTGGAGAAATTGCCTCCTAACAAACCTCCCCCAAATTTAGTGACTTAAAGCAACAACATTTTAAAAAATGTCTGTGTACTGAGCAGACACAGTTCTTCTTTGTGTGAGGTTACCTGGGTACTGGGAAGGCTGAAATGTCTAAGACAGCCTCACGCGTGTGGTTGGTGGTTGGTGCTGGCTGCTGGCTGAGAACTCAAGTAAGATTTGGGCAGAGGGCTCACTTTTCCTCTACCTGGGCCTCTCAGCATGGTTGCTTGAGCTTCCTCCCAACATGGTGGCTAGGTACCAAGCAGGACCATCCCAAGAAGCAAAGGCTGAAGCTGCAGACTTTATAAGACCTGGTATCAAAAGCTATATGACATCACTTCTGTTGCAATCTCTAAGTCAAAACAAATCAAAGGGGTAGTCCAGTTTCAAAGGGAGGGGAAATAGACTCTATCTTTTGATGGGGTGTGTCAAGGTCACCTTACAAAGGAGCACATAGAATGGAAGATATTGTTGCAGCCATCTTTGGAACCATCTACCTTAAAGCAAGGTTCCTTCTGTTTTTTTTTAGATTATGCTGATCAGATGATCATTACAATAATTCAATGAACCCACACTGTACGTAGAGATCTAAAGCACATTCAGATACTAAGTTGATACTATAATAAAACAGGTTGGCAAAAATATTCTTTGGGTTCTAATTTGAACACTGGTTATAGACACATTTCTCTGATGAAATGCAGATTCATCAACAGAAGGTATATGCTTTGTGCATAGCTCTAAGAATAATCATACACTTGGAGTCATGCATATATGCAAAATTTATCCATAAGCTTAGAATCACAGAATTATAGAACCGGAAGAGACTGTGGAGGGAAAGTACTTTGATTCCCCATTTTCAGATGAATGAAACACAGACCCAAGGACATAAAGCCCTTACCAAGGTCACATCAATAGATAGTGGCAGAACAGAGACAGGAGACCCCCACTCAGATTCTACAGTTTTTCCACCACAACACACTTCATCCCTGAATAATCAAGACAGGCACACAAACACACATAGATGTGGACACATGAAAGGACTTACTCCTCTTAGAGCCTAGAAATATTCCTAGTTTGTATGGTTACTGTGAAGAGCAAAGCAACCACTGAAGAATCTGTAGTTTTTCCCCAGTTTTATCATGGGATGGAATTTTTGTTTGCATGGTTCATGGTTCATGGAGGTTTGTTTGTTTGTTTACTTACTAACGTACTAGTGATTGTATTGGCCAGTCTAACCAGAAGATGAAACTACTTGAGTTTTTACAGCTGAGGGACTTGAATTATAGAGACATGATTAAACAGGTGAGGGGAGGGCTTAAAAGCTAAACCTAGAGGTTAGCAACAGCAGGAAGCTGCTCTCACCTCTAGGTACAAGGACAAGGGGAGGAGACTGTTACTAGAACCCAGGGGCCAAATCCACCTGGTAGGTGCTGGAACCAGTGGGGTACTGTTTGTAGGAGCAAGAGACACAGAGGAGATGCAGCCTCTGCCAGAGAAGACACTTGAGGTGGAGAAAATGGGGAGAAGTACTCTGGCTTCTCATTTCTTGTGCTCCCCACCCCTGCCTTGCTTCCACTGTCTGACCTGGACACCAGCTGACATGGGAGTCTGGGAAACAACCTGCGGGCCATGGGCCCCCTGAGACAGAAAGCAGAGCAGAAAAAGGAGAGGATGAATCTGAGGAAAACAGGCCAGGACTGGCACAACTATTATTATATTTTAGCTGCCTGGAAGATAATAATGAATCATTTTCATCAGCAAAATTGGAAGCTTTTACTTGCTCTGTAAGTCGACTGTCCTTGCTAAATGATATAATCCAGTGACAGTGAACTTTAAGGAAAAGTTTACACCTATTTCCTTTGTGAATTCTATCCGGAATGCATCTTTCCAAATTGAGATCTGATAGAGCAAAAAAGAACTCTGCCTCTGTGGCAAACTGCTTCGTTCTGGCTCTTGGGCTTGAATAAATGGAACTGAATTTATGAAGCTTCTTTCTGATTGAGAAATCTAATTACTAGGCAGCTAACCAGTTCAGCAGTCGTTTTTGCTTTTCTCCGAGTTTCTGTTCTTGGCGTGCAGAGTTCCCGAAATCTCATTTTTTATAGAATAAAGAACTATTTATCCTTCAGTTTAGGTTGATAAGATGTTATTGAAGCTTACATAAATTCTGATTCAAATTTTAATCCTTCTAGAAAATTATAGGACGCCGCGTGAAAATGAAGCTGAAAATGACCTTGGCTTTGCTGTGGCCCTCTCCCTGTAATTATTCCACGTGCTGCCCCAGACAATGCTGTTATCAAGCAGCAGGGACTGTTTCTTCATCAAGGGAAAAAGCAAGGGCAGAGCTGAAGAGAATGTAGTTTTGTCTGCAAACTACAGTTTGTAGCTAGTTGTAGAAATGAGTCTCTTCGCTCTGGATGAGCCTACTAACTCAGTGGGGTTAGCTGGGCCCAGCAGGTCGAGTTCTAACCCATCTTTTCTGGCTGAGGTTGTGGCGTTGTCCAAACTCATCATTGTCCTCTGAGTCTGGTCCTTCCTTGGCCTCATTTCTGCAGCTCAGATTCAGAAGAAAGCATAAGCCCTAACCAGGGTGAGTGGGTTTGCACCTCACTCAGATTCACTGAAGGCCCCAGGAAATGTCCACAGACTCGTGGGGAGTGGAGCGTGCAGGCCGCATTCCATGTTTGGCCTCTGTAGTGCTTCGGAGAGGAGTGCTTCCTAGAACAGCGCCACCCTCTCTGCTTGCTCGCCCTTTTCAGCCAGAGTGTGTGTGTGTGTGTGTGTGTGTGTGTGTGTGTGTGTGAGAGAGAGAGAGAGAGAGAGAGAGAGAGAGAGAGAGAGAGAAGGACCATCTGAGCCCCTGCCCGGTATAGGCAGAGCCCCTGGATGGTGTTCACTTCCTTTGAGTCCAGGGCGTTGCACCAGTATTTCCCCTGTGGGCTGTGCAGAGCACTTCCTTACCGTCCCCAATCACACATTCTCTTGATAATACCTCTCCAGATTAGAACCCATCAAATTGATAAGTTTCAAGAAGAGCTAGGCTGTTATCTGTAAAGAACCCCAATAAAACCCCATTCTGATTTAAGCAGCCAGTAGGGTCCTGCCTTCACACAGTTACATGTCCTCATTCTCCCTGAGCCAGGAAAACGTAGAGGTAGAACACGCACTCTTTGTTCTAGAAGAGTGTAAGTTATGAACTTGACTACAGAGCGACACGTCAGGCATTTTACATGGATTCAACCATGTGCACGGGGTCAGGGAGGGGGGTAGGGTGAGAACTAGAAGCCTGAACTAATGAAGAGGCTTAATTACAGATTCAATTTTAAGGGAATAGTTTTATTGCTTTCAAGTAACAATAATGACAAGCTGTGTGCTTCGGTAGCCCGCCCTTCAGAAAGCGAGAAGGCTGATGAATTACCAACACCTGGCTTGAATATAGATAGTGATTTGAAATTCCTTGAAGATGGTTTTCATTTTAACTAGAAAAACATGCCCCTCTCTAAACTTTCCTACTTTCTTTGCTATATCCTTTCTTATTACACCCATAAACAGAGCAGAGGTAATTACTTGAATCCGAAAGGATGACATTCAGCATTGTGCTTTATGTACTGAAAGTATAAGTTAGATGGGGCCATAAAACTTGAGGGACATCTGCTGAATCTTTCTGATCATTTTCACTGTAATCATTGGATGACAAAGTGTGCCTATTTTATTTCTCATTTTATGTTCTTTTCTGTTGGTGGAGGTATCTTTCTCCAGGGCTGCAATTTAAATTGCTGGAGCAGAAGTCTTTGTTTTGAGAGGAAATATTTTGTAAACAAACTTGAAAAGAATCTGCATTTTTTTCAGGTTGTTAGAATCACTAGAAATGGTAAACTTTTGTAGTGCTCACTGTGTCTGAATGTTATGATATTATTTTTTAACTCCTTAGGACATTTTTTTTTTCAATTTCTTTTTTGATGCAGGAAAGACCAACGGTAATGGAAATGCATAATAACTCATGTAGATGAATTTATCGTCCTGGCCCACTTCCTTCTTCAGTGGCCTAGTGCTAGGGTAACAGCTCAAAGGCTGATTACGTTTCCAAATCAAACAAGTAGATAAAATCCTCACTGTTAATGTTGGAGTGCTTTATGGTCACAGCTTTCTTATTTGGCCTCTTTGTGTGTGTGAGTGGAACAGAAATGAGGAAGTCATTCTTTCAGGATTTCAGAGGCTGTATTCTGTTATCACCATAATCTAATTTTCAAACATTTTCATCACCCCCAAAAAAAACCTTGTAACCATTAGCTGTCATTCCCCGACCTCCTCCCCACCCCCAGCCCTAGGCAACCACTGATCTACTCTGTGTGTCTATAGATTTGCCTGTTCTGGACATTTCATTCCAAAATTACATTCATGTAACTGGAATCATACAATAATATGTGATCTTTTGTGACTGGTTTTGGATTATTTCATTAGCATATTCTCTACACCAGTCTGAAGGTTTCCAGTCGTAGCCCCTGGTCTAAATGCAAATGTTGGCCTGCCTGTGGAAAGAGACTTTTCTTAAGCCTAGATCCAGACAGCACTTCAAGTCATGGTGTTGAATTGGGTGGATCGTATTTGTATTTATTTTGGAATTGCAGTGTCAGGTCATAAAGCTGAATTTGGGGGGGAGGGGTAAAACTATTTGACCTGCATGGAAATCAAATACCTGCCCTTGACCTCCTTGTCATCAAGACTGAACAAAACTGAGTGACTCATCTATAGAAGGGATTTATGAAATAGGATGAGATCGACAGGATTAAAGAAAAATGTCAGGATTAAAGAAAAGTGATCAATGCCATCATTTTCAATAATTTTTAGTGATAGAAATGTCTTGGGTACTTACAATTCAAATTAGTTCTTTTATTTTATCTAGATGTTTGTAATAACTCAGCTTTGGTAATTATATTTCTTCCTTGAGAGATACAATTAAGGAGAAAGCAGAGTGCTTGAGTCCCAAGCTAAGTACAATATTTATGAGAATTATTGGGTGTATAAAACTGTACTTTCTATGTGGCAGGTGCTGCTCAATTATATTTGAGCACTTCCCTGGGGGACAAAAGTCAATTATCAACATAGTCGTGTGGGAGAGAAATAGGTCAGCTGCAAACATTCTCTGCTAATTTCAGAAAGCTTGAGGGGTGATTTCTTTTGGGGGATTTTTTTTTTATTATTCCTTTGGTTGTTGTAGGAAGACCTTCTGATTAGGGAAGGCTCAGTTTTTCATTTGGGTGTCTTATTCAGTTACTTTACTGTGAATATTTCTTTTGATCATGTAAAATGAAAATTAAACAAAATAGTATCTTTTAAAAAACTGTCAAATCTACATTGTAAGAATAATGTGTACCATGGGTATTATTATTACTGTTTCTTATACATTAGTAGAGATGCTCAGGCTTTAAACTCACCTGGTAAAATGCAAATTTCATATTTGCAAGTATTTCGTTTAATAGTTCTGTTACATGGGAAGCGTAAGAAGTGTTAATTTTTAAAAAAGGAAGGATACTGGTGTTTTTTAAATGCATAATTCAGTGACATTAAGTCCATTCGCTGGTGTCATTTTTATTTCATTTTACTTTATTTTTTTATAAATTTATTTTATTTATTTATTTATTGGCTGCGTTGGGTCTTCATTGCTTTGTGCAGGTTTTCTCTAGTTGCAGCGAGCAAGGGCTGCTCCTCATTGCGGTGCATGGGCTTCTCATCGCGGAGGCTTCTCTTGTTGGGGAGCACGGGCTCTAGGCGTGAGGGCTTCAGTAGTTGTGGCGCACGGGCTTAGTTGCTCTGCGGCATGTGGGATCTTCCCGGACGAGGGCTTGAACCCGTGTCCCCTGCATCGGCAGGCAGATTCTTAACCACTGCGCCACCAGGGAAGTCCTGCTGTCATTTAAAAAATGAGTGTGGCAGGTTATTTAAAAAGTGCAGACCAGGCAAAACTTAAATATATCCTACTTCAAAATACACTAAAAATGTCCGCCATTGTCCAGGCCCCCAAACACAGCTGTGACCTTGTTTGAAGCCACAACAACAGCAGCAGGAAACCGGCCACGGTGCCGTGGGGACTGCAGTTGGGCAGAACCAGGAGGTACTGTGCATGCCCAGCCAACCCCCAGGCTGGGTGTGGAGAGGTGGATGGGAGTAGATTGGGGCCCTGCCCCAGAACACCTGTTTTCTTCTTCCTCCACTGTCTGAAATCCGAACAGTTTCTAGATGATTTGGGTTAACGAGCAGCCTATTTTAAAACTGTGAACGTTCCGGGGAGTCTTAAGGGGCTCTCGTCATTCATCTGTGATCGTGGTTTGACTTACTGCCTGCAGGTAAGCTCATTTCACTCTTGTCCCCAAGCCCACCTCAACAAGGCGGACGGCTCCCAACAAAGACCCCAGTCTCCCTGGGTCTCTTTGTCCTTTCACACCTGTGTTCTCCCCTTACTTTCCCTTACTTTCCCCCCTGACCCGCCCCTGCTACAAGCACACCTGCCCAGATGCAGACTCAACCCCTGCTCTCTTCCCTCACCCCCTCAGTCGTGCCATTCCTTTCTCCTTGAAGAAGGTCTCACCATTTTCACTTGATCTTTCCATCTGTTAAACCCTTCTAGAACCTTCTCCTCCATGAAGTTCTGTGATACGGCTCCAGGTCTCCTTCTCTGGCACTCCCTGACATTCTGTTTTGACCGTTCCCTATTAAATTCTCCTTTGTGTAACCTGAAGGACCCCGTGCCCCACCAGCCTGTGGGTCTATGTGGCCATTGTCACTAACTAATCACGTGGCGCAAGAGGAAGGAGGAGCAGCTTGGAAAGGAAGTCTTGATGTAGAGACACTGATAATGTCCATTTTGCTTGTTCACCTCTCCTAGCTGTAGACAGAGGACTGCAACGCCTTGTCTCCTAATAGCCTGCCCATTGTCTCTGAGTCAAGGGGGTGATCACAACTCTGTCCCTCGTTGAGCTCGGCTGCCACAAGCCTTTGAAGGAGGTTATTCCCGCTGCAGTTGCTCTGCTTCATCTGTGAGGACACTGCTTCCTTCTTACTAAGATGCTGCTTCTCAGGCAAAATCTCCAAGGTGACAGACAGCACTATACTCTTCAGCCTCTCTGGACAAGTTGTGTTCCAGACTTCCTCAACTCTGGGTCACACTCTGAACCCTGGGCCCTCGAGTGGCACTTGCTGTGCCCTGCATCTCACATGTCCCCTTGTAAAGCCAGCTTCTGTGCTTTCAGCCCGCATCTCACTGTAGGGTTACACTAGGAAACAGACGTCATTCTGCCTCTGCCCCAGGACTGTACACAAAACTTGCTTCGAACAGCGACTCTCCCACCCATGCGTACATGTTGACCTGTACAGTCTGATGTAGCCAGAGCCAAACTTTGAATCCTCTATTAGTCTCATTGATAATATACTAATAGTAATTTATGTATTTTTTCTTTATTTTTGTTTTATGAATTTGAATGAGGGTGCGAATAGAAAAAATAAGAGGAAAGAGGAAGGTAATATTGGGGCCTGAAGCACTTTGGGAGTTAGTGCAGGCCTGGGTTGGATATCAGAATGGAGACCTTGGGACAGAAGGAGGGCACTGGGTGCCTGGAGAGAAAAACAGTGGCTGGTGGGAGATGGTTTCAGAAAGGGAAGTGAATGAGGAACACACTTTGTTTATTTCAAACTTTGTTCTGGAACTGTATCTGTTGGGAATCTTTCAGTTGCAAATAAACTCAATGCAATTGGCTAAGGCAAAGTAGAGAATTACTGGCTTATGCTAGTGAAAAGTTCAGGAGTACGTCTGGCTAGCTTCAGGTATGGCTTGTTCCAGTTCATGACTTCATCAGGGCTTCTGTTCCCTTTCTCTGCAGTTCTTCCAGTACTGCATGCTCTTCTGTGCTCAGTTCTGTGTGCTGGCTCAGGCCTCGGTTTGGCATTTGTCATGGTGGCAGCAGTGGCCACAGTGGCTCAGGGTCTCCCATTCACCCACTCCCCTGTTCAGAGGAAGAGCTAGCTCTCTTATGGTAGCTCCAGCAAAAAAGAAAAGAAGGTTTTGTTTGTTTGTTTTCAGAGGTACCACCCTCCCTCTGAAACAACACAATATACACACACACATACACACACATATACTTCTTGAATCTTATTGGCCTGAAATGGCTCGTGAACCAGTACTGTGGCCACGGGACTGCCTGAAGCCAGTGGTTGGCCACTCCCGGAGATGAGATTGGGGTCAGCCCCACTAAGGCTGAGAATGGGGAGGACCAGTTCCCTAAGGGAATTTGGGAGCTAGGGGTAGACGGAGGGGAAAATGGATGTTGCAGAAGCAATTAATCAGACGTTTACTCAAGGAAGGACCCTCAGGTGGACCCAGGCAAGATGGTGGGGTTCCTTCCTTCTCTTCCTTCTTGTATTATGTTTCATCCACTTCATGGGTTAAATAAGAATTTTTTAAAAATTGTGTTAAATACATATAACATAAAATTGACCATCGTAACCATTTTTCAGTGTACAGTTCAGTGATGTTAAGTACATTCTCACTGTTGTATTATCATCATCACCACCCATCCTAATTATAATTTTGTAGGGAGTCTAACGTTCTGTTGTAACATTGTTTCTTAATGAGAAAATATGTACCAAATTTCAAATAACTGACTAAACAATGAATTTATGGGACACCACCCAAGTATTAATACAGAAGTGGCTACCTGAATTAATATTTCTCAAGGGCCTCTGTTTTCCTGTCTGCAAAATGGGGGTTTGAGTGGTGTGGACTAGATGACCTCTGAGGTTCCTTCAGTCTCTAGTATTATAGAGCTTCACGTCTGTGTCTACAGATGTGTGTGGTCAGTTCATACATCTTGGTAGAAGACACTATATTCTGTAGTTTTTGAGGAAGTCCAGTGACACTTAGCCGCTGAGATGAACTCATAAAACATAGGGTCATTCAATATCAAATATTGTTGAAAGTATTAGATGAAGGCATTCTTTGTAGAATGTAGCAAAGAGATGATGCGGAAAGGTTTACAAGAGGAAAGATAATTTTGGATAGAGCTGGAATTTATAACTCTTTCAGGCATGTGCATACAGCCTGAAAGGATCTGCAAAGAATAGAGTGGGTTGTCAAGAATGAGATATTTGTGAAATGTGGTGAGATGGTTCTCAGATGTGCATCCTGGAAGCTATTAAGAGGAAGTCAGCTGAGAAGTAGTGTAGCTCCTGCTATTATGATGATTACAGCCACCAGGAAGAGCAGTAGCTAATGGGGCTCAAATCTATAATAAAGAATAACAAAAGTTGCCACATGGAAACTTTGCTGAAGGTGAGTGGAACCACAAGATTGATTCTTATCATTTGAAAACACTGCATTAGGAGCTTTCAGTACTGACCTTCCTGCGTATCCCTAGTTTCATAGGGGCAGGATATTTAGCATTTGTAGTTCAGCATGGCTCCCCATATTCCAATAAATGAGGCAGGAATTTCTGTTTTTAAGTGACATTAACTATTTAATAAGTAGACTTTGGTGGATATTTTTATAGAACTTCGTGTGTTCAAGTTGCCAGGGTAAGCTGGTGCGCTTGATTGTTTTCCTTCTCATTCCTCTTCCAGTCAGTGGCACATGCTCCTTATTTATTATTTAAAAAATATGTTTACATCCTGGCTTGTTCTGGAAACGACTTAAGTTAGCTTGTATGATATCACAACTGAAGAAAATGAACTAAGGCGAAAATAAGGCTAAGATGGTGCGCCAGGAAAATCCGAGTCACTTGTTAGTTGGGGGCCTCCAGTTTGACTCTGAACTTTCTAGGACCTTCCCAGAGAGGAAAGCAAGGTCATTTACAGGATTTAGGATGTCCAAGGGTAAAAGTACACTTGTGGTTTAGGAGAAGCACAAATACCTCCCGCTCTGAGACGAGAGAGAAGTTTCTCATAGAGTTGAGAGTGTGTAAGATAGTAAATTAAACCCTGATGTGACACCTTATCATTATTCTGGAGTTGTTTTTTTACTAACATCATTTACTATACAGATAATGTCCCTCATCGTGCTGGAGTATAGTTCAATAAAAGCAATTATCTGGGAGCCGCTGCTATATCATTCACAGATGTCTGTAATTCTCAACCTTGGCTGCATGTTAGAATCACCAGGGAAGTATATAAAAATCCCCATGCCAGGCTGCACTCCAGCCTCATTAAATCAGGATTTCTGGATGTAGAACTCAGGCATCATCAGTATTTTTCAAATCACTTCACATGGTGGATGTGCTTTTCTGGACTCATGTAATCCAGGTAAGGTTTTTTTTTTTTTTTTAACATCTTTATTGGAGTATAATTGCTTCACAATGTCGTGTTAGTTTCTGCTCTATGACAAAGTTAATCAGCTATATGTATACATATATCCCCATATCCCCTCCCTTTTGCGCCTCCCTCCCAACCCTCTTGGTGGTCACAAAGCACCGAGCTGATCTCCCCATGCGATGCAGCTGCTTCACACTAGCTATCTACTTTACATTTGGTAGTGTATATATGTCAATGCCACTCTCTCACGTAGTCCCAGCTTACCTTTCCCCCGCCCTGTCCTCAAGTCCATTCTCCACGTCTGTGTCTTTATTCCTGTCCTGCCCCTAGGTTCATCAGAACCACTTTTTTTTTTTTTAGATTCCATACATATGTGTTAGCATATGGTATTTATTTTTCTCTTTCTGACTTATTTTACTCTATATGACAGACTCTAGGTCCATCCACCTCACTACAAATAACTCAATTTTGTTTCTTTTTATGGCTGAGTAATATTCCATTGTAGATATGTGCCACATCTTCTTTATCCATTCATCTGTCGATGGACACTTAGGTTGCTTCCATGTCCTGGCTATTGTAAATAGTGCTGCAGTGAACATTGTGGTTCATGACTCTTTTTGAATTATGGTTTTCTCAGGGTATATGCCCAGTAGTGGGATTGCTGGGTCATATGGTAGTTCTATTTTTAGTTTTCTAAGGAACCTCCATACTATTCTCCATAGTGGTTGTATCAGTTTACATTCCCACCAACAGTGCAAGAGGATTCCCTTTTCTCCACACCCTCTCCAGCATTTATTGTTTGTAGATGTTTTTGATGATGGCCATTCTGACTGGTGTGAGGTGATACCTTATTGTAGTTTTGATTTGCATTTCTCTAATGATTAGTGATGTTGAGCATCCTTTCATGTGTTTGTTGGCCATCTGTATATCTTGTTTGGACAAATGTCTATTTAGAGCTTCTGCCCATTTTTGGATTAAGTTGTTTGTTTTTTTGATATTGAGCTGCATGAGCTGCTTGTATATTTTGGAGATTAATCCTTTGTCAGTTGCTTTGTTTGCAAGTATTTTCTCCCATTCTGAGGGTTGCCTTTTCATCTTGTTTATGGTTTCCTTTGCTGTGCAAAAGCTTTTAAGTTTCATTAGGTCCCATTTGTTTATTTTTGTTTTTATTTCCATTTCTCTAGGAGGTGGGTTAAAAAGGATCTTGCTGTGATTTATGTCATAGAGTGTTCTGCCCATGTTTTCCTCTAAGAGTTTTATAGTGTCTGACTATACTACCCAAAGCAATCTACAGATTCAATGCAATCAAATCCTTTCATTTCCATTTGCATGGAATATCTTTTTCCATCCCCTCACTTTCAGTCTGTATGTGTCCCTAGGTCTGAAGTGGGTCTCTTGTAGACAGCATATATATGGGTCTTGTTTTTGTATCCATTCAGCCAGTCTATGTCTGTTGGTTGGAGCATTTAATCCATTTACATTTTTTATTTTTATTTTTAATTTTTTTTAATTTTTTAATTTTAAAATTTTTTTTTAAAGTTTACATCTTTCTTTTTTTTTAATTTTATTTATTTATTTATTTATTTTTGGCTGTGTTGGGTCTTCGTTTCTGTGCGAGGGCTTTCTCTAGTTGTGGCGAGCGGGGCCCACTCTTCATCGTGGTGCACGGGCCTCTCACTATCGCGGCCTCTCTTGCTGCGGAGCACAGGCTCCAGACGCGCAGGCTCAGTAGTTGTGGCTCAGGGGCCTATTTGCTCTGCAGCATGTGGGATCTTCCCAGACCAGGGCTCGAACCCGTGTCCCCTGCATTAGCAGGCAGATTCTCAACCACTGCGCCACCAGGGAAGCCCAATCCATTTACATTTAAGGTAATTATCGATAATGTATGTTCCTATTACCATTTTCTTAATTGTTTTGGGTTTGTTTTTGTAGGTCTTTTTCTTCTCTTGTGTTTCCTGCCTAGAGAAATTCCTTTAGCATTTGTTGTAAAGCTGGTTTGGTGGTGCTGAATTCTCTTAACTTTTGCTTGTCTGTAAAGGTTTTAATTTCTCCATCAAATCTGGATGAGATCCTTGCTGGGTAGAGTAATCTTGGTTGTAGTTTTTTCCCTTTCATCCCTTTAAATATGTCCTGCCACACCCTTCTGGCTTGCAGAGTTTCTGCTGAAAGATCAGCTGTTAACCTTATCGGGATTCCCTTATATGTTATTTGTTGCCTTTCCCTTGCTGCTTTTAATAATTTTTTTTGTATTTAATTTTTGATAGTTTGATTAATATGTGTCTTGGCATGTTTCCCCTTTGATTTATCCTGTATGGGACTCTCTGCACTTCCTGGACTTGATTGACTATTTCCTTTCTCATGTTAGGGAAGTTTTCAACTATAATCTCTTCAAATATTGTCTCAGACCCTTTCTTTTTCTCTTCTTCTTCTGGGACCCCTATAATTTGAATGTTGGTGTATTTAATGTTGTTCCAGAGGTCTCTGAGACTGTCCTCAATTCTCTTCATTCTTTCTTCTTTATTCTGCTCTGTGGTAGTTATTTCCACTATTTTATCTTCCTGGTCACTTATCCGTTCTTCTGCCTCAGTTATTCTGCTATTGATTCCTTCTAGAGAATTTTAAATTTCATTTATTGTGTTGTTCATCTTTGTTTGTTTGCTCTTTAGTTCTTCTAGGTCCTTGTTAAACATTTCTTGTATTTTCTCCATTCTATTTCCAAGATTTTGGATCATCTTTACTATCATTACTCTGAATTCTTTTCGGGTAGACTGCCTATTTCCTCTTCATTTGTTTGGTCTGGTGGGTTTTTACCTTGCTCTTTCATCTGCTGTGTGTTTCTCTGTCTTCCCATTTTGCTTAACTTACTGTGTTTGGGGTCTCCTTTTCACAGGCTGCAGGTTCATAGTTCCCATTGTTTTTGGTGTCTGCCCCCAGTGGGTAAGGTTGGTTCAGTGGCTTGTGTAGGCTTCCTGGTGGAGGGGTCTGGTGCCTGTGTTCTGATAGGTGGGGCTGGATCTTGTCTTTCTGGTGGGTAGGGCTGCGTCCGGTGGTGTGTTTTGGGGTGTCAGTGAACTTAGTATGATTTTAGGCAGCCTCTCTGCTAATGGGTGGGGTTGTGTTCCTGTCTTGCTAATTGTTTGGCATGGGACATCGAACACTGGAGCTTGCTGGCCATTGGGTGGAGCTGTGTCTTAGCATTGAGACAGAGATCTCTGGGAGAGCTCTCACCGATTGATATTACGTGGGGCTGGGAGGTCTCTGGTGGTCCAATGTCCTGAACTCGGCTCTCCCACCTCAGACACTCAGACCTGACACTCGGCCGGGGCACCAAGACCCTGTCAGCCACACGGTGATCATGAAATTGGAGGTAGCAAAAATGTATATATGCAAGTCACTCCTCTTTTGGCTGATGATACTCTCTCCAATGGCTGTGATTTGTAGTTGGAAAGCCAAAACATTCAGCTACAGTCATGATCACAGATGCCTAGTTCTTCCAAATGAAATGAAATGCGTGAGTCAGAACCAGGCTGCTAGTATTGGAGGGTCTCCTGCAGAGGCGGGGGGCAGCTGTGGCTCACTGCAGGGACAAGGACACTGGCAGCAGAAGTTCTGGAAAGTACTCCTTGGCGTGAGCCCTCCCCAGGTAAGGTTTTAAAGCAGCTATTTTCAACCAGAATGTATTAGTCAGGATAGGTTAGGTGATGCTGCAGTAATAAAACTTTCCTCAAACAACAACTACAACAGCAAAGGCTTATTCCACACTCACCCTCCATCTATCTCCTGGGTTAGCTGAGAGTTTGTTCACTGTTGTTCTCACTCCAGTGGAGCAGCCACTATCTGGAACGTTTCTGTTTCCTGCAGAAGAGGGAATGAGACACATGGTGGATCATATTCTGGCTGTTGAAGCTCTGCCTGGGTGTAGCTAAACTGCTGCAACACTGTAGTCAAAAGGTATCGTATGTATTTGTTTGTCACTTAAGAGTCCAGAGGTTGGTGGGCAGTTCAGAGTGGGTAGAGGGCTCTATTCTAAGAGATCAGTGGTCCGAGCACCCAGGCTGGTGGGTCGGCTCTGCCATTCTCAGCATGTAGATTTCATCTTTGGGTCTAACGTGGCTGCTACCATTGTCACCATGTCCTAGGCAGCTCAAAATGAAGAGATTAAGTAGCTTCATTTTCAAGGGAATGACGTAGAAGTTAAACATATTTCTTCTGCTCACAGCCCATTGGCCTGAACTTTGTTGTGAGGCCGCGTCTAGCTTCAAAGGAGGCTGAGAAATGTGATCTTTAGCTGAGTAGCCATGTGAAGGCTAAAAATTGCGACAGCTCTATTTCTGGAAGGATAGAGAGAAAGGATATTGGGGCCAGTTAGACAGACTCTGCCTTATCACAATAGTGGCTTTCCAAGTTTGGCTTTACCATAAAAACCCTTTTTCCAAATGAAATTGCTGATGTCGTTCTTGGCAATCAACATATTTGGAGATGCTTTGATTGATGGGGTGGCCTATATCTGGACCACTCTCCCATTATACTCCTCATGCTCTCTGCAGCAGTTCTAGTGACATCTAAGAGGATCCATAAAAATCACTGGTGTAGATGAACTGATGCATATGCTGTAGACCATCCTCCCAAAATATTCTTCCAGTCACTTCTATCTCAGAAGTCCTCTCAAGTCCATCCGCTTCTCTCTGCATCTCTCCTGCCACCACCCTAGTTCCTAGTTTGAGCCAGCATCATCTCGTCTGGTCTACTGAATCTCCCTGCTTCCTTTCACCACCAGATCCATTCTCCACACAACTTCCGGAGTTATCTTTTTAAAAAGGAAATCAGAACATGTCATTCCCCGGTTTTAAGCCCTCCAGTGGATTCCAGTTGTGTTAAAATATAATCTGAATTCCTTATTGTGGTCTGCAAGGCTCTGTAATAATCTGACTCCTGACAAACTCTCCTTATTTCATCTTCAACTCTCCTGCTTGCTACTCTGCCCTCCCACCCCCTCCCCCATCCCTGGCCTGCTTTGTGTACTTTGAATAAGCCAGGATTAATCCTGTCTCTGGGCCTTTGCACTTCTGCTCTCTTGCCCTGGAGTGCTCCTTCCTCAGCTCTTTTACACGGCTGGCTCCTTCTCATTCTTCTCATCTCAGCTCAAACATCACTTTCTTAGAGAGACCTCCTCTGGATGCCTGTCTGAGGCAGCCCCCCTCACCCCTCCTTCCATGCTTTCTTGCTGTCACTTTCCGTCACGATCAGAAATCACCTTTTTAATGTCGTTTTCTTTTTCCTTATTTGTTCCTATCAATCCTCACTGGAATGTAAGCTTCAGAAAGGCAGGGAACTGGCATATCCTTGTCATTGCACATTCCCATGAACAGAAGAGGCATCTGGCACATAATAAGTGTTTAATAAACACTGACTGGTGAGTGAATAGAATGACAGTGATTTTGAGGTTCAGTAGCTGGGCAAGAATCTGGGTAGGACTGAGTCTTTGTTGTCAGTTAAGGGAGAAATGGTGCCAAAGATAGACTTGATGTCTATCTTACAGACCTCAAGAACTGAGGTCTGTAAGAAGAACATGTTCCTGAAAAAGAAGGCTTAGAGGTGGTCCAGGGGCCAAAGGTCTTCTCAGAAAGTAGTTTGGAATTTACTCAAAAACACACAATTGGATGTTTGTGGACCCGTGGTTTCAAGCCCAAAGACAGAGCTGCAGTGTTTTTTGCTTGGAAAAAAAGCAGTTGTGGTCACATGCCACCTTGGCCCCTACCATGGCATACCTAGCTTTGAGAAATTTCCTTCCTAATCTACTTTCCAAAAAAGCCTCATGACAAAATGTATATCCCAAGCACTGAATTGCATGGCTTGGTATCAGGGATGTTAGCTGCAATTTGGTGACGTGCAGGTTAGCAATCGCTTTACTTGCTTGTTTCATTTGGATGCTCCATCCTGGATTTGCTTCGGGACAGTGTCTGCCTGAATAGAGGGCATCTAAAGAAGCCCCTTGGTCAGTCCCAACTGACTAGCACTGGACCTCAGCTCTTAATCTCCTTGTGGCTGATGCCTTGGTCCGGTGCCCGCTATTGGATGCCTGAGTTCCTGCAGACCAGATCCTTTCGTCCCAGACTTCCTTGGGAGGCAACAGGATGTGTTGGACTCTGGATTTTGAGCCAGAGTTAGGAAAGGCTGAGACAGGTGTCTGTGTGTAAGGCTCGGTGGGTGTAGAGAGACAAGCTGGCAGTTTGACCAGACCTGAGGCGAGGCCCTCAGTCAGACCAGAGGTCAAATGTGGGAACGTCAGCAGAGCCAGCGGGAGCGAAGGCAGCACAGCGTGTGTCCTTCACATCTGCTGGCGCTCCACCTGGAATGCACTCCCCTCCACTGCTTTTTCTGGTGAACTCCTACTCCTTTTCTTCCTGATTGCATAAATGTCACATCCTCTGTAAAGTCTTCTCTAACCACCCCCCGCCCCCTCCCGGGCAGAATTAGTTTCTTCTTCCCTTAGTACAGTCGAAACACTTCTCACATTGTTTTGAAATATGTTTACGGGCCTCTCCCACTGCCAGTGAGCCCCTCGAGGACGTGGCTGTGTCTTAATTTTCTTTAGAGAGGCGACACAGCAGAGCTGTTCATCGAACCAGCTGCGGAAGCAGGTGGGCTGGAGTGTGAGGTCAGGCTCCATCGCTTTTTACTTGTGTGACCTTGGGCAAGTACTACTGTCCCCGAGGTTCATTTTCCTCACTCGTAAAATAGGGGTAGCCATGCCTGCCTCCTCGAGTTTGTGAGAATTTTGAGAAGTGAGCTAATATATGTCTATCCTGGATGAAAATTATTATTATTATTTTTATTATTTTTTTTTTAATGGGAGAAAAAGAAACAAATTTTAATTTGTGTGTTCTGGAGGTCTCATAGATACAGGACCTAAGAAGTGGCTGAAACAGGCAGCTTTTATACTTTTTAGACAAAGAAACTATAAATTTGTGGGGAATTGACAGAACAAAGAAAGTTGGGCTTTGGGTGCTTCATTAGTGAAGAATCTAAACAGCAGCCTTGTGGTGTTAAAGAAATAACAAGGTTCGTTTATATAGGCTTCTTGGCCCTGAGTTCCCCATCTCTGGCGACAGGGGTGTCCTTCTACCTCCAGATGCAGGTGGGCACCTTTCACAGGGGAGACTTATTTCCTGCCTTCAGGGAGACAGAGAGGAGGGTCAGAGTGTCCCTCTACATCAGCTCTTTCTTAAGTTTCTTAAGTAACTTTAATCATCCTGGATGAAAATGATTAAACCACACCTACTGTAGCTGTTCTGCTTTGTAAGCTGGGTAGTGGCCATCGTTTGTACCAGTACTGCCACCTTCCACTTTCAGGGACTGGTGGGGAAGGTTGACATTTCAAAGCCTCTGCCAGCTCCTCTGTGCTTGTGAAGGGGACATCCTAAAGGGATGATGGTCATATTGGCGACGTGGCTGGTGGTAGTTACGGTGGTTGTGGTGATATTAGTGGTAATGGTGGTGTTGGGAGTGAGGGTGAGGGTGGTGGTGGTGAAGGTGGTTGGTAGTGTGATGGTGATGATTGTAGGATGGTGATGGTGCTGATGGGAAGGGTTGGGTGGAGGTGGAGGTGACGGTAGTGGTGGTGGTGGTGATGGTGATGGAGGTGCTAATGGGGGTGGGGGTGATGTTGGTAATGGCGATGGCGATGGTGATGGTGAGGATGGGGCCTGTGATGATAGTTGTGGTGGAGCTGATGATGGTAGAGTTGGTGGCTCTGAAGGTTTGGGGAACAAGCTAGTTACTTTCTTTTTTTAAAATTTATTTTATTGACATATAGTTGATTTACAATGTTGTGTTAGTTTCTGTTGTACAGAAAATGATTCAGTTATACATATGTATACATTCTTTTTCATATTCTTTTCCATTATGATTTATTACAGAACACTGGATATAGTTCCCTGTGCTATGCAGTAGGACCTTGTTGTTTATCCATTCTATATATAGTAGTTTGCATCTGCTGACCACCCCAAACTCCCAGTCCGTCCCTCCCCCACCCCTCTCCGCCTTGGGAAGCTAGTTTCTGGCACTTACTCCAGGATCCTCACTTCTGTTGCTCGGCCTGCTAGTTGATACTCATGGCCTCCAGCTCCTGGAGTGATAGCCACATGGCTTTGTTTTCTCTTGTCCTCTGCCTGCCTACCTGCCTTATTCTGAACTCAGTCCCCTCCACATGGGCTTCCCTGGGGCTCTTCACCTGGCTCCCAGCCCTGGACTCTATTTGGACACTAGCTTTGGTGGCAGATTCCCAGATCTAGCATAGACTCCTATCCCACCCGTCCCCATGCTCTACTGTATAAAGCCGTGCCTCTTCTGGTCCTAGATCCCTGCCCTTCACCCTGGAGCCAGGGACACGGCCCCAGTACACTAGTCCTTTGAGTTGCTTGTCAGAGTGAGAGATTTTAGTGCTAGAGGACCACGTTTCTTATTGAAGGGGATGCCCCAAGTTCTGAGAGCCCCCCCCCCTTGAAGAACATAGCTGGCAATGGAGAATGGATTTCCTTTTAATCAATGACAGCAGATTGACCAGTCTGCCCACAATTTTCTATTTTATTCTGTTCTCAAAAATCTATCTTTAATTATTTTCACAGACAGTTTTTATTATCCTGCATTGTGTTCCAATCTCTTAATGTTATTTAACCTGTTTTTAAAATTTATATATTTAGCAATTCATTTGTTTACATTTCTGTCTCTGCTTGTTCAAAATTCATAATTCCATCTTCTATGCCAGACGTGATGATGGCACTAGAGTCTGGGGGTGGTGCCTAAATTCTTGTGGAAACATAGTGAAAACATGATGGCCCGCTTACTATGCAGAGGAAACTGCGTTGAGCTGAAATGGGCAGGACACTTCCAGGTGTGTCGAATTTGGTGCAGGGGTGGGTGAATTTTTTGGACCTTTGATGACCAGGAAGAAGGTCACTTTGTTAAGGAAATCATTATGCTGACACTGTGACATTTTTTTGTTTGCTGATAGCTGACTACTGTCAGTTCTCCGGGACCTTACTCTTTCTCTGCCAAGTACACAAAGTAGATATGTACAGATTTCTCCCAAAGACCAGTAGCATTTGTGATATAGTGCTCTGTGAGAACACTTCCCTGTTATTTTGCAAAAACCCTTAAATTGGCAGTAAATTCTGGTCTAATAGAAAGAGGACAATATTTACAGCAGAAGCCCAAGTTCAAGGTCTAGCTTAACTATTTACTAGGCCTGGAGTATGTAAGTCACTTAACTTGTTTGAGTTTTAATTTCCACCTCTGTAAGATGGAGATAACTGCTGTGCCTCATCATAAGGTTTTTGTAAGCCTTGACTGAGATATGATCTGTGAAAAACGCTTAAATGTTAAAAAATTTCTACTGCTATTTTTATATTTGACTTATGATACTTAGCTTGAGGCACGAATGCTCTGTGACTAGGAATTTTGCTGTTTAGGAAAACTAATACAACTACCACAGATATTTATGAAAATAATTATATTTTTAAATCAGTTTACATGCAGAAATTTCCCTACAATTTCATATTCATTAAGCCACTCTACCCACGTAGAGTTTCTCAGGTTGTCTTGGAGCTGGGAAGTAAAAGCTGGCTCAGTGACAGGTGTTCTCCAGATCTCTGCCTCCAAACTGTGCTCTCTGGGTCAGGAATGACTGTCCCCATTCCTGCCTGGTGTGCTCCTCCTCATCTCTGAGGCCCCAGCTCAAAAGTCACCCCTTCTGGAATGTTTAACTAAGTCCTCCTGGCAGAAGGAGTTTTTTCTGTCCTTTTACAGCTCCTTGTTCTTATCTCTAAGCCCCCCCTCTCAGTTCTTATCATCTAATTGTAAATGACACCTGAATGTAAGCTCCCGGAGGGCAGGGATTTCTGTTGCTTTCTATCTCTGTGGGATTCCCAGGACCTAGAGATGTGCCAGGCACATAGTGGGTGCTCAGTGAACCTTTACTGAATGAATGAATGGGTAAATGAATGAAGATAAGTCACCGCCTTCAATTGCTTAAGGGCGTGAACTGGTTTACATTGATGTTTCTTGTGCCTTCATCTTGGTCAGGGCTTGACACCTACTAGGTTTACATGTTTGTTGAATGAATAAACTTCTGGATTAGGAACTAAAAAACAGAAGAGAAAGGCTAACTATTTTAAGGTCTTAATGATGTCGTTGTACTTTTATGCTGTAATTGTTTAAAATGCATCCTTTTTATTTTGTTTTTAGGTTATCATAGGCCCAAATGCTGTTTTATTATTATTATTTTTTAATGAGAATCACACTTTTACTCACATCGAACGTCTTAAATGTGAAGACCACAGAGGGAATTTCAAGAATTTAAAAGTCATTTAAAAACATACACAATTAAAAATTACTTCCTACTTAAATAAATGAATTTAAAAACTTCTTCCTAAAGACATTTTTTTCTTTTTAATTTTTATTGGGGTATAGTTGATTTACAATGTTGTGTTAGTTTCAGGTGTACAGCAGAGTGAATCAGTTATACATATACATATATCCACTCTTATTCAGATTCTTTTCCCATATAGGCCATTACAGAGTATTGAGTAGAGTTCCCTGTGCTATACAGTAGGTCCTTATTAGTTATCTATTTTATATATAGTAGTGTGTATATGTCAATCCCAATCTCCCAGTTTATCCCTCCCCCCCCCTCCCCCTGGTAAATATAAGTTTGTTTTCTACATTTGTGCCTCTATTTCTGTTTTGTAGATAAGTTCATTTGTACCCTTTTTTTAGATTCCACATATAAATGATATCATATGGTATTTGTCTTTCTCTATCTGACTTACTTCACTCAGTATAACAATCTCTAGGTCCATCCATGTTGCTGTAAATGGCATTATGTTGTTCTTTTTAATGTCTGAGTAATATTCCATTGTATATATGTACCACGTCTTTTTTATCCATTCCTCTGTTGATGGACACTTAGGTTGCTTCCATGTCCTGGCTATTGTAAATAGTGCTGCAATGAACATTGGGGGTGCATGTATCTTTTCAAATTATGGTTTTCTCCAGATATATGCCCAGGAGTGGGATTCCTGGATCCTATGGTAGCTCTATTTTTAGCTTTTTAAGGAACCTCCATACTGTTCTCCATAGTGGCTGTACCAGTTTACATTCCCACCAACAGTGCAAGAAGGTTCCCTTTTCTCCACACCCCCTCCAGCATTTATTGTTTGTAGATTTTTTGATGATGGCCATTCTGACCAGTATGAGGTGATACCTCATTGTAGTTTTGATTTGCATTTCTTTAATAATTAGTGATGTTGAGCATCTTTTCATGTGCTTTTTAGCCATCTGTATGTCTTCTTTGGAGAAATGTCTATTTAGATCTTTCTGCCCATGTTTTGATTGGGTTGTTTGTTGGAGTAGTTTTTAAAACCAAACAAACCAAGTCACAGATTTCTCTGGACCAGTTTTTAATATAAATTCCTAATTTTTTTTCTAAAAAATGATATAAACATCATTAGCATAGAACATACCAAAATATGTTTTACATCTTTAGTATCCTAATGTACAGATATTAGTAGTTCCCTCTTAATAAGAGTTATCACAAATTCATGGTTAATATCAAAATAATGACAGCCCACAGTTTTGCAAATGGCCGTTTGCCAGGCTTTCTGTAGCTGCCTCCCCCCTACTGAGTTTGAGGAAGTCTTTCTCATAGTAAGGTTTTTAAAATTCTACTTACAAAATTTTATATCCTCTTCAGCAGATGGGCTGACCGGCTTGCAATCTCCATGGTAACAAGATTTCTGTATTTTCCCCCCCTTTTTAAAATAGCCTAAAGTCACAGAAGGGAACTTAGTTATTAATAGCATAAGAAATTTCAGTGTGAACAATAGTTATTAAATATGCAGCTTTTGATTACTTGCTTCTTGATCTAGAATCATTTATGATATATAGCGACTGTGATTAAGCATATATGAATATAATTGTAATACTCATAGAGATTAGGAGTAGCAGTTGGTTTGCTGAAATGATTAACTGTTGGACAACCTGTTTAAATTAGTCCCTACTTCCCAACTTCCTTTTTGCCAGCCAAATCAGATTCTGCCCTATCCTTCACTTAGGAGTCAACAGCATAGTAATAATGCATTGCATTATTTTAACCTCTATGTGGAAGACAAAACCAAGACTCTTTTGTGGCATTCCTATGGACACCCATTTTTGTGTTAAGCATAAGTGTGGTGTTTGTTCTAAATGTAGGAAAAGCATGGATGATTTCTTGGGGCCACAGCCCGCCCATGTTGACTTGATTGGGTTCTGGTATCTTTGATTGGCACATATAAGGCATTGCAACTCCAAACCCAGATAGTGCATAAATGATTCTCTAAAACTAGTACACTAGCAAAGCATGAAAAGCTATTTTTAAAAGAGAGGTGTATTTGGTTTGCTAAAATTCTGGCTTTCTCCCAAGAAGTGCCCTATTTTTGATATAGCATGTTGAGCCTCACACAGAAAAATTGATTCTTATTTTTGGGTCTACTTATAAATGTTTATTTTCAAGAAGTCATGACATATTCGTGCTTGTTTAGCTGTAAATATTGACATAGATTGTTATTCTATCAAAAGATCTTCAATAAAGGATAAATTTTTCTTTAAAACAGCAGAAATTTATTAAGCATACCTGGAGTGCTTGGTCCTGTGATGGGCTCTTTTGTAATATATTATTGGGGTTAAAATCCTATTATAAGATCATCTGAGAGTTTCACTTAAATATTTTACTAAAACTTTTTCCTCCTTGTTTTCCAGCGTCATGTCTCTATATTTACTTTCTGTGCTGTCAACTAATTAGATTGAGCTGTAAAAGACCCAGTGTGGAGGGTATGTGTCAAAGTAGCATTTGATTCTACTGGAAAAGAAAAGAAGGGTGTTGCCTCTATGCTCGTGAAAGAAATTTAGTGGGAGATTGGTTAGGGTGGGAATCTGCTGATGACACCTGTCATCACTGTGACTTCTGCTGTGGGACCAATTTCCTAGGAGGCTGAGGGCTTGTCACATATTAAAGCCCTTTCTCCCCCATTATCCCTAACTACTGGGCTTTGTTTTATCCAAAGTTCCTCTGAAAGCTTTTGTGCAGGTGCTTTATTTGGGAAGTGATTTTTCAGGAAGCGGGGAGTGGAGAGCAAAAGCCAACACCAGAATGTGTTAATAGGTTGGCCCATGCTGGGAGCCACTAGTGATCGATGATGACACCAGGCCTCCCTAAGGAGCCTTGTGAGATGCGTGCAGAGCTGTCTACTCTGGACAACAGGAGGGGGAAGCATTTCTCCATCGGCTTCTGTCCCTCACTGACCAAGGGTGGCCCCGCAGAGGTTGGTTCCCTCACACTACCAGACTGCACGTGTGTGAGTGCCAAGTATCCTGCACTGACCACACTGTCAGAGAGGCCCAAGGCCAGGAAGCCAAAGGCCCATGGAAGGCGAAGGCCAGGCACTGTCAGATCTCACCAGTGCGAAGCTGGTCATGGCCCATGCGGAGCTGATACTGCAGCAGTGATGGGAGTAAGAGGTGGGACCTAGAGGCTGAGAAGTGGTTCCTGAAAGATGCACAATTGTGCATCTAAAGACACCACTGCCTCTGTTTGCAGTCCATTCCTTATCATCTTGGTAAAGGGAGGACTCTTCTCTGTGCCCTTCCAGGAAACAGAGGTGGCGGGTTCTTCAGTCTCATATGATAAATTCATATTTATAGTCTCACCTGCCTGATCCTTGGATCCCTTCCTCAGTCTGGCATCTCCACTTCATTAACAGGGAGCCATCATCCAGTCCAAGCTTCATGAGCCATTCCAGCTGGATGTTAGGACCAGTGTCAGGTATCCTTGCCAGGACGTTGAAACCAGAGTCATAGGAGAGTGCTCCCATGTCAATGAGTTATTCTTTATCCAGCTTTATATTTTGCACCCCCTGGTCTAAAACCCTCAGGGTCCACTCTAAATAATCTTCCTCTGGTTCCAGCTGATATATATGCCCTTTGATAAATAAGCAGTTTACTTCTGCAGTAGGAACTCTGTTTCCCTGCTTGGGCGGTGCTGAGATTTGACTCTAGTTATTAGTTCAGAGGCAAGGGATGAGGTGGCAGCAGATCTTAAAAAGGATAACAACTGGGCTTCCCTGGTGGCGCAGTGGTTAAGAATCCGCCTGCCAATGCAGGGGACACGGGTTCGAGCCCTGGTCTGGGAAGATCCCACATGCTGCGGAGCAGCTAGGCCCGTGAGCCACAATTACTGAGCCTGCACTCTAGAGCCCACGAGCCACAACTACTGAGCCCGCGTGCTGCAGCTACTGAAGCCCGCACGCCTAGAGCCTGTGCTCCTCAACAAGAGAAGCCACCGCAACGAGAAGCCTGCATGCCACAACTAGAGAAAGACTGTGCACAGCAACAAAGACCCAACACAGCCAAAAATAAAAATAAATAAATTTATTAAAAAAACCAAAACAACAATTACCTTGTTAGGCACCTACCTACCTGTGAGGTGTCTAGGAAAGGGGAGGCTGCTGTCCTTTAGCAAGAAGGAGCCAGACGCTGTTAATGGTCTGGAGGATTCAGGGATTTAAGATTCTTAGGCTCATCTACCCAGTCCAGATTCCTGGTCACAGAGTCACCAGTTTTCCTATCAGAGTCCAGACGTTGACATAGGAGATAAATTGAGACCGCATTCAGCCTCCTTTGCAGGCCTTCCAATTTTAGTTCCTGAGCCTGAGTTCCAGCACTGCCTGCCTTGAGGACATGAATGAAGGTCAACCTAAATGCTATCAAAGAAGCATTTCACACCGTGCCTTGCGTTAATAGTTGACTGACCTGGATATGGAATTTTAATTTTACCTCTTCACAACTTCCAAAGAAGTTAACAAAAAACAGACAGTTCTGTGATTCTTATCATTACCATTGACCCCCTATCATTCAAGTACCACAACTGCCAGTTAATGCAGCACTTCACACTCCATGTGCACCTCAGCCTCATCCACCACAGGTAAGAGTATTATTAAATGGGCTGCTACCACATGCCAGGGTTTATCATCATCTTGCTTACCACCAGCAATGGGGTGAGTGATCCAGCTCCATAATCCAGAGGGTCTGCCTTTCAAGTCCACTTGCTTATCAGCACTCTTAGCTTTGGTCCCCAAGAAAGCAAAGCCTGAGATCACTGCTTGCATGCAGGTAGTTTATTTGGGATGTGGCCCCAATTGGAGTAGAGGACCTAGGAAGAGAAAAGGGAAGGAGAGAAAGCCAAAACACATCTACATTGTCAAATTACCCACTGCTAAGGGCAATGGATGCTTGATTCCCCAGCACTTTTCAGGCGCCATATAAAATGCATCCCAGAACTGTCCGCTTAGGGGCTGAAATGAAGAAACATCTATCCATTGGCTTCTGTCCCTGTTGCTCAAGAGTGGCCCATAGAGGATGACTCCACTGCGTTCCTGGGTTGCAAATGCATGAGCATGGGATGGATACCTATGGGCTCCAAAGCCTTGGTTGACATTAGAAAGCTCTGGAGCAGGAGGTGAAGGGTATGTGGATGGGGAGAGGGAGGCAGAGGCTGGGAGCTGTCAGATTGCACCTGCTTGAATCTGGTTGAAGCTTGCATGGACCTGGTCACTTCATCAGGGGCTGGAGTAAAATGTGGGGCTGAGAGGTTGTGAAGTGGTGAGTGAGGGATGTCTGATACAGGCTTCATCCCACCTGATACATTGGTTAAATGGATTCACTTTTTGTGCTCCTTAGCGGTACCCACTTTTTCTTTATTTTTTTCTAATATGAACATATTTAACTTTTGTAATCAAGAATATTACCCCCTTTGTTAAAAAAAATAAATATTGGAGTCTTAAAGCCAGGATATGTAGGACTGCCTGGGGGGAAAGGACAAGTGAAGCGTGTAGAGAAGAGAATAAATTAAGTAATTAAATTGCTGCTTGCTGTTACTTTTCAAGGGGAAAGTAGGGAAGCTCAACATTGTAGCAAAGAGCCTCAATTTGCACTGTGTGAAGTCCTTGAAGACCTGGTCAGAACAGCTCATTGCTAAGAACTCCTCTTTCTAGCACCTTCCTTTCCCTCATACTTAGGAGGATTATCTATGTGCTTTAACAGATGTAACCAAGCCTTAAAAATAGATATTGTTACCAGCCAAGGAACTCACCAGAAGTGAAACTGGAAAAAAAGTATATCACTCTGCCTAAAATTGGCACTATCTTGTGGATCAGGGTTGGAGGACGGATACACAAATAAATAACATTTACTCCACAAGCAAGAGTATACATTAAGCCTACTCTTTGCTGGGCATCTGACACAAAAAGGTAAATAAGGATCAGCCCTTGCCCTCAGGGGCAGTTCCTTATGCTGGCCCTGATTTCGTAGGAGCACTGCTGTGTAGCAGATGATTGGGGACTGAAGGGTCAAGATTTTTGGTTTAATATCGAGTTTGTCGGTGAATTCCCTATATGACTTGTGTAGACAGGATTTCTTTGATTTCTGGACTATATAGATAGAATTTTTTACGTTTTATGGTCAAGTTTCTTTGCCTGAGTGTATGATATCAGTGTTGGTGTAACTTTCATAGCCATTATTATACTTTAATGTATATCTATTATTTGGAAAATATGTATATGTAGTACTTTAAAGTGTATTATGAACATTGTGATGCAAATGTAAAAAGTGAAATTTTAAAATAATAAGAAATATAAAGTGGAATATTTTCTTCCTGCACCCCAACAGCTGTCCGTGCATACCACCTGGAGTGCCTGAAGTCCACTTTGGAGACCCTTGACTCAGATGCCCTTGGCTGCATTCATATACTGTAACAGGGGTGAACCTTGGAGATGTTTGGATTCATGTACTTGCCATTAGACATAACCAGACCAAAACCAACATCTTTGTATACAGACCTTCTTTGATTTATGATGGGGTTATGACCAGATAAACCCATCATAAGTTGAAAATTTTGTAAATCAAAAATGCATTTAATACACCTAACCTACCAAACTTTATAGTTGTGCCCAGCCTACCTTAAATGTGCTCAGAACACTTGATTTAGCCTACAGTTGGGCAAAATCATCTAACACAAAGCCTATTTTATAATGAAGTGTTAAAGCTCTCATGTAATTTATTGAATACTGTACTGAAAGTGGAAAACAGAAAGCTCCTGTGGCTACAGAATAGTTTTAAGTCTCAGTTGTTTACCCTGGTGATCAAGTGGCTGACTGGGACTGCGGATTGCTGTAGAATGTTGTACTGCATATTGTTAGCCCAGGGAAAGGTAAAAATTCAAAGTACAGTTTCTATTGACTGTGTATTGCTTTCTCAACATTGTGAAGTTGAAAAATTGTAAGTTGAACCATCGTAAGTCAGGGACCATCCACAGTTACATATTGATGACCATCTTCTTAACATTTCAGAATTTCTACTAATTTCCAGTACTCTGCCATTTAGAAGGCTACTATTGCATTGCCTGCTGAGAACTTGGATGAATCTAGAACAGAGGTGGCAGCCTATGTTTGCAGATCAGTTTTGTTTGGCTCATCATTCAGAGAAAAATAATCTTGAATGAGTGCCAAAATTTGAAAATTGTGGGGATTTTGCTCAAGAGTCTGAATTTTCAACCTTTGAAAAAATGTGAGAATTGGCAAAACTAGTTCTGCCATCTTCTAGGGAGACAGTTGTCTGGAGAGACAGGTAGACATTTGCTCTCTTGGTCCTCACTAACTCCCATCCCCCCACTCCACTGTCTCACATTGAGTATACATCACCCAGTTATGCTTTCTGTGTGTCTTCTGTGGAATTTAAGTTGTTTCCTTTGATCTAAATTTTGTGAATGGTTGATGTTAACAAAGAAGGTCTCTTGAAATTATATAATCTTCAGAAAACCTATTCAAGGCTCATTCTGCAAGGAGTGCTGTCTCTCTGGTTTACTCACTCAGAGCCACAGAATCATCTAGATTACATGCGCCGGTCAGAGTTGACCTGGTACAGTGTGGTTTATTATAGTTTAGTGATTACAGCACGCCTTTAAAATGAGATTGCCTGGGTTCAGGTTCTTACTCTGCCATTTCCTAACTGGGGCCTCAGGCACGTTACTTAACCACTTCCTGCCTCAGTTTCCTCATCTGTAGAATGGAGATAATAACAAGTGGATAGATGTAAAATAACTGGCTGATAACATTGCCTAGCATGTAGTAAGTACGTGTTGGCTGTTATATTATCTTTAATTTATGAATTTCTTTAATTAGGTATTTGATAATGATTATGAAGAGGTTTGTACTGTTTGGCAATATCTAAACTGGTTGAGAATAACTAAATCCACAATGTGGAATGATCTATCGATATATGCAGTTTCCTGAACAGTTAACTAGTCATAAGTATGTGTGTAACGAATTCCCGATAGCATGTTAGTGTGTCTGGTGTTAAATCCAATCCCTTTCACTGAGGGAATAGTGAATTCCTTAGTGTGGAGCAGCTACAGGCATTGTCTCTGTCCTGGTCCATCTGGATGCTTCTCAGCTCATCTCCTGCCCCTCTCCTGCCTGGAGGGCTGGCCCACACCCTCATGCGGATCTGAGTCCAAAGGGGGCACTTCCTTGTCCCAGAGCGGATATGCTAATTTCAGAGAAGTGCCAGCCTTTCTGTCTAAAATTGCTCCCAGTTCACACCTCACGTCCTGCCTTCTGCTCTGTTTCCTTCCAGTTTTGTCAGTACACAGGTCTGAGCAGAGCCAGACTTTCAGGAAGTTCCCTCTCCTCCCCTGTGTCCTCAGCCTCATGCCTGCAGTCTGTCTGTCTGGCCAGGCTGCTCCTAGAAGAGCCTCCTTCACTGTCCAGAGATGAGGAGATGATTGATTCTACCGCGTTTCCAGTCTGGCTGGGCCACGAGGGGTCTTACTGTTTAAATTTCATGCCCATTCTGGATGTGTACCACCTTTGCTTGCTTTGGGAATGCATGTATCTGGCGGAAATGCTGTTTTTCTGAGTATTTCTTTGTTGTGGTGGTTTAAAGCAGACTTCCCTATACAATTGACACAGACATTAAGGGACTAGATCAAATTCAAAGTAAAATGACCTAAAAGAGTGGTCAGTGACGTGTTGGTCAGTGTTGGTCTCACCTCCACAGTGCTGGCAAGACCTCTGGCTCTGGGGATGGGGACTTTGTTCTTCACAGTAGCTCGGCTGCCTGAATACTGGTTTTTTTTAACTCTCTGCCTGGTTTTTTCTTTCTACGTATCTTGATACATTAGGAGTTCCATATATTGGCCTGTGCTTAATTTGCAGTACCACTGGAAAGAATAGTTAGCTGAAATTTTCAGAAAAAATTACAAATAAGGCAACATGAAAATGAATTTATCCAGCAGTCTTCGGTATTTGCTGAAAAAAAATTACTCAGGATATCAGTATGTCCACGAAACATTCTTAATCATTATTTTTGTGATCATTCCTTATTTTGCTATTTGAGATGACCAATTGCATCTGGAACCATTCATAACATTTCCCTTCCCTGCTTTAGGACTCAGATACCATACATCTATTTTTTTTTTTACTTACTCGGTGTGTGACTTGAGCAAGTCATTTGATATCTGTAAAATGTACTTAATAAGCTCTTTCTACTCACAAAGTTTTGGGAGACTCCAATGAGTCTACTTAAAGTTGCTTTAAAAATTAAAATGTGATCGATTATGTTAGCTGCTTTTACATTCCAGAATATTAATTTAGTAAATAATTCAATTGGTAACCCATGTTTGCCAAATTAGGATAATACTAATTAATTCTTTCCTCTATTTTTAAACAGTATTAGATATTTTTGATTAAAAATAAACATGCTCATTGAAAAACATCTGAGAAATATAGAAAAATAGAAAGATCAACTATAATGTGATTATTGATATCTATTAACATTTTGGTGTATATCCTTTCACATTTTTCGATACATATGTACACAGAGATATAGGCAAATACACTTTTACAAACATTTATGTACCATTTTGTTACTTGTTCTTTTCATATAATACTCTATTGTAGACATATTTCTCTGTTAATAAATAAGATCTGGTTCATCAGTTTTAATCCAATGTATGTATATAACATGACTTACTTAACTTGCCCCTATTGCTGGATATTTGGTTCCCCTATTTTTTTACTTTTAAAAATAATGCTAATGTTTTATTCTCTTACGATAAATTCCTAAAGCTGGAATTCCTGAGCAGTTGCTTTCTAGGCAGAAAAGCTAACATATTCCCACCATGAGTTATAGAATATCTAGTAACGTAGAACATGTCCTTTTTAAAAGAGTATTTAATTAATACATTTTGAGCCTCACAGCATGCTGTAGTATTGGGTTTATCAGAGCACTAGTTTTTCTTGAACCTTTTTAAAGGAGTTATAGTTGTTTGAAATATCTGAGGACCTTATTATAGTATAGTTTTACTTGTAGCCCAGTACAGTGGTTCTCCTGTGCATTAATAAACATTAATAATTAATTTTAAATGTAGATATTTTAATGTAATGGTATTTAATGAATACACATTCAGCAAACATTTACTGAGTCCTGACTGTTTAATCAACTTTGTAGCATGCACTGGGGATATAAAGATGAATAAAATCTGTCACTTTCCTTTAAAAACTCAGTCTAGTGGGGGAGCAGATATGTAAGCAAATAATTATAAAACATCATGGTAAACTGTATTATATTCATTATATTATACTATGTCCTTGGAAGAATAAAAATCCCTCTCCCCACTGCCTGCCCTAGGCAGAAATTAGGGAGAAGGATAGTGCTTTGTCAGTGTACCTTATTAGGACCTATCAAGGGTCAGATATTCTCTGAGGTCAAATCAATCTCTCTGCCTCTGTCTCTGTGTCTCTCTCTATATATATTAAAAAAAGGTTTTTTTAGCCTGAAATAGAAGGTGTCATAGTAGAGGAGGGAGGGAGAGGCTGAATAACACAGTGGAGTGGCTAAAGGATTCTTACAGACTAAATGTCCAAGATGCATCTTTATGCTTTTAGTGTTTCTGTGGTACAAAGCCTCTCTGTCTCCTAAACGATGAGTAAAGTCTTCTGTATACACAGACGCCCCACGTGAATGGGACTGCTTATTTGTTAGGTTTTGTATTAGTTACCTATTATTGCATAAACAGCACACATTTATTATTTCACGGTTTCTCTGTGGTCAGGAATCTGAGCATAGCTTAGCTGGGGCTTCTGTTTCACCTGCAATCACAAGGTTGCAGTCAAGGTGTCAGTCAGGGTTGGGGTCTCATCTGAAGACTTGTATGGGGAAGGATGTGGATGGTGGCAGGATTCAGTTCCTTATGGTCTATCAGGCTGAGGGTCTCAGTGCTTTGGCTTTTGACCAGAGACCACCCTTAGTTCTATGCAGCATGGGTCTCTCCAGTCAATGAAAGGGAGTCTGATAGCAAGTCAAAGTCATTATCTTTTGTCATCCGGTCACAGAAGTAACATCCCTCAATATTGCCAGATTCTATTGGTTAGAAGCAAGTTACTCAGGGGGAGGGAATTGTACAAGACCAGGAGATGGGGATTGTTTGGGGCCATCTTAGGGGCTGCTTCCTGTAGTTTTCAATGGAAACCAGTATAATGAGTTGAGGTCCACGTTTTTGGAAACAAAGACACTGAGCAGAGAATAGGAACTCAGTGGAGATAAAAAAAGTCAAACATAATAGTATCTACCAGGATGAAACACCTCTCTCTCCTCAGCCTCTAGGAATTTCAGAAATCTTGGATGGGTATCGAATTTTCCACAGGGTAGAATTGTGTTGTGAGTCAATAGTGACTGTAGCATAAAAGGCAGGGTGATTCTAGTTGCCATCTGGGTTATAATAATAATAGAGCTATGAAGAAGATGCTGAGGATATCATAAAAGTAGAATCTGTTAATTGGCTGGTGAAGTTGGGAAGACTTCACCAGGGAGGCAACACTGTCTGGGTCTTCACGCATGAGTAGGAGTCTGCTTTGTGCAGAAGAAGGAAAGTACATTTGAGAGCACAGGAAGTTTTAGGGGTCCAGTGGTTTTGGTCAACTGGGAGAAATTTGATAAGGCTCGAGTGTGCGAAAGGTGGGAGGTAATTATAGCAAATGAGCTGGAGAAGCATCTGGGGACCTAAAATTTCTGATTTCTAAGTTTTTCTGACTTCTGAAAAATCTTTCATGTATTAATGAGTCAATTGATATAACCAGATTTTTTAATTAAGAGCCCTCTGGCTGTGTTGTGGTGGGTAGTCAAAGGGGGTGGTGGTGAGGATGAGTGATGAAATAAGGATACTAAACTTCAGTTGCCCCACTTTGCTGTGTGTATTGACCTCTCCTTCTCACACTTTGCCCAGTTTCTATTTCCTTCCTCTTTCCTATTCAAAGTTAGAGAATTTCAGAGGCTAAAGTTCCTCTGATGAAAGTTATTTGTCTTTAAAACAACTTTTTAAGTGTCTTCTTATCTCAGAATGGTGGTGGCGGGGAGATCACCTTCCTTCCTATCCCTCACAGCTATTTTAAGTATTAATTAATAATTCTGAAAGCCTGCAGAAACTTAAAAGCCTTCCATAGCTGTGTGAGCATTCAAGAATAATCATAGACATAATCAGAGAGCAGCAGGACTCAGTGGGGGTGAAAATCCATTCATGTCTCGCATTGCCTGGGGGCTGTGTGGTCTGCTGTGTCTGCATCTATGAATGAGTCAGGCCAAGGAGAAGCCCTGCTGCTAAAACGGAAAAGAATCAATGCCTGAGACTGAGAAACACAAGCTGAAAAAAGTTTGTTTTAAAAGAATTTGATCTTGAGATATGACACCAGAGCACAGATAACCAAAGGAAAAACAGATAATTTGGACTTCATGAAAGTTAAAAACTTTTGTGTTTCAGAGGACACTATCAAGAAAGTGAGAAGACAGCCCACAGAATGGAGGAAAATATTTGCAAATCATATATCTGATAAGAGACTTCTATCTAGAATATATAGATAAGTCTTACAACTCAATAATAAAAAGACAAACAACCCAATGAAAAATTAGGCAAAGGATCTGAATTGACATTTCTCCAAAGAAAATATACCAGTGGTCGATTATCACATGAAAAGGTGCTCAATGTCATTAGTCATCAGGGAAACACAAATCAAAACCACAGTGAGATATCACTTTACACCAACTAGGATGGCTGTAATCAAAAAGATCATTTTTGGTGAGAATGTGGAGAATAATGTAATGTGGACAACCAGGTAGGAATGTAATGATCCAGCCATTTTGGAAAGGAGTTTGGTAGTTCTTCAGAAGGTTAAATATAGTTACCTTATAACCTAGCAATTCCATTCCTAGGTGTATACCCAAGAGGCATGAAAGCATATGTCCACATAAAAATTTATAGATACAAGAATGTTTATTGCAGCATTATTCGTAAGAGCCAAAAAAAGGGAACAACCCCAAACGTCCACCAACTGATGAATGGATAAACAAAATGTGGTATCTCTACACAATGGAATATTATTCGGCAATTAAAAGGGATTAAGTATTGATACATGCTGCAATACGGATGAGCCTTGAAAACATTATGGTAAGTGAAAGAAACCAGACACAAACCCCCCACATAGTGTACGATTCCACTTATATGAGAAGTCCAGAATAGGCAAATCTACAGAAACAGAAAGTAGATTAGTCGTTGCCTAGGGAGAGGAGGGGTTGGAGGCTTGGGGAGTGACTGCTAAAGGGAACAGGGTTTCTTTCTGGGGTGATGGAAATATTCTTAAATTGTGGTGATGGTTACACAACTCTGATTATACTAAAACCACTGAATTGTATGCTTTAAGTGGGTGACTTGAATGGTTATGTGAATTATATCTCAATAAAGCTGTTACCAAAAAAAAAAAAAAGTTGATAGTAGAAAGCAGGATGAGGGAGGGTCTGGGAAAAGGACTTTATTAGGTAAACTTCCTCAGCGGTCACTTGTCTTTACATTACGTCATTCATTGTGTTGCTTTTAGAAAAACTGGATATGCCTACATTTTTCTTTCCTCGCTGTAGTGGACCTGGCCCTACTTGCTTATCAAAAAAACAGTGAGCATTGGTGGAATGTTAATGGTCTGAACTATATTAACTTCCCATCTGTCTGTTACTCTCCAGGAAGTCTCTTTTTATTTGATTGTGACTGATTAGAGGTTTTGTTCATGTTCCATTTGTGCTGATTTGGCTCATTGAGAATAAATCTAGTTTGTGATGCGACCTCCTCCCATCGTGTAGCATTTTAAACAGCCCTCCTCCAGAGCTGTGTTCTCTTCGTAAATAGCAAGTGAGACTTCTGACCAGCCAGAGTGGGATACAAATTGAGGGGAGAGTGAGGGTTGGAACTGGGTGTGGGAGACCCTGCAGCTTTCTTTCCTGGTCTCTAAATGACAGGCGGCAGGCTCAGCACAGGGCGTTACTTTGGGAAGTCATTTTCCTGGCTCAGCTGTCATCAGCTGTATTTCACCAAGAAACCTGTGGTCCTCATCCAACCTGCTGTGTCCTGGAGCAGTGCCAGCTCCTTGGAGCTGCATCCACACAGCACAGGAAGGCTCATGCTGGGGTTCTCTGGGCCAAATTAAGGCATTTGGGCACCCCACCTCTATATTGTGTCCTGGTTGCTTCAGGCACAGTTGCCTTGCAAACAAGTCAATACATCTGGCCTTTATTAGGAGTTCCTCACCTCAGGTTAATGATGGTCATTTGCAAACATAGTCATGACGTATGACAGTCTTACGCCCCATAAAAGGAATCATTCATTCATATGATAAAGGAGGAACTTAGCATGTGGAGGCTTCCTCCTTCAGGACACAGTTTGACTTTCTTTCTGTAGAGCTGAATCTTTTGAGGAGATGGAATCTAGGGCTGCGGCTGGTAACCTACTTCCTTCTTCTGATGAAGAAGGTCAGGGAGAGAGAGGGAAAGAGAGCGTGAGCCAGCGAGAGAGCCACGGAGAAAGAATCGTCATAGAGAATGAAGAGAAATGAAGGGGTCTGAGTACAGAACAGGGAGAAAGAAGGGGGAAACCGGCTTGTAAAATAAGAGGGAAAGAGAGTGCATATGGAGAGGAGTATCGGTATGAGGGTATGGACAGGACAAGTTAGGATGGGTGAAGATGCTGGAAATGCTGTGCAATGTAAAAAGCTGCTTCTTATTAATCCTTCCTTCTTTATGTCCTAGAAATTGCATTTGGTTGTTGCTGGTCTTAAGCCTCCCTGAATTTTCCCTGAATTTTCTTAAAAACCTAGCTTAGGCCCTGTCTTGTGCATACCATGCAGTCACCTGAGACTATTCTGTTGTTTTCTCGCTTCCTGTGCCTCTGTCTTCTCCCTGCTCCTTTCTTTCCTGTACGGTCCCCCAAGCATCTGGCCCCTAAAACAGTAGTACTCCAGATCTAGAAGTAACCTCAAAGGAGGTCTAAAAGATTTGGCTCTTTCGCTTTACACTAAGGAAAAGACATCTAGCAAAATTAAATGCCTTGCCCAAGGTCACGTGACCAGGGGTTGCACAGCCAGACTAGAACACAGAGCTTCTGTCCTGTGGGCACCTGTTGGATCCCGGTGGGCCCACCTCTGTCAGTGTAGAGCTGTCTCCCTGCAGCTCAAGTCCTTGGATAGATCGCCTCCTTGGCAAAGTGGAGGGTGGAGAGACCATAGGCCAATGAAGTGCTAGCTTTGTCAGCTCTTTCACAGGTGGGAGACGGGGATTTGGGGTACTTCTTATTTTCTCCTCTCCTTCATTTAGCTTGGAGATTGAAGTGGAGGCCAGTTGGTTTCCACTTGGACAAATTCTCATCCTTCCCAACCTGGGTCCTGCTGATGGGCCCTCCTGGATCTAACGCACGTTCTCAGGAGTGATGGGTGGAGGTAGGGAGGGGGAGGAGCATTCAGATTGACGTTTCTGATGGTGGTGGGTGGTGGGATGGAATCTCATTTCACCCCAGGGGTTCTCAGCAGGGGTGATTTTGCCCCCGTGAGGACTTTCAGCAGTGCCTGGAGATGCCGTTGGTTGTCGCCTCCAGGGGGTGCTACTGGCATCTAGCGGGTAGAGACCAGGGATGTTGCTAAACTCAACACAGACAGCCCTCCCACAACAAAGAGTTCTCTGGCCCACAAAGTCACTAGTGCTGAGGTTCAGAAACCCCGATTGACCAGTCCCCGAAGCCCAGGACAGACAGAGACACTTTTTCCTAGCTGGATGGAAGCACCAGGGACAGGTTAGTCCAGATACCCGGGGCTTGGGCAGGCTGCCTGAGATGATAAGCTGACTAGAATTTCTGGGTTAATTAACTTAATTTAAAAAAAGCAAAGGTTTGATGAAAAGCAGGCAGAATTCTCATCTCCTTTTGAGATGCCTACAGCCCAGCAGGTGCATCTTAACCCCTCTCATCAGTGGCCTCTGCCCAGGTGACATCTTTAACAGGCAGAAGTAAGGGCTCTCTAAGATGAAGCCTTGTGCCGGATAGACTGAACTGTTAGTTGTGGAGAATTAAACAGAAAGGAAGTGAGCGTGAGGCTGAAGCGTGACGGGCAGATTTTTAAAAGAGCAAAATAGATGGTTCTGTTTGCCGCAGTCAAGTTGAAACCGGTCACAGCTGTATGGAAGAAATTATGGAAGGAAGATAATCATCTTAGCAATTGTTCTATAAAATTGCTCTAGGCCAGAGGTGTTTTCTTTAACATTTTTGTAATTTAACCTCTTTTTACCTTGTTGGGCCACAGAGCGCGCTTGTGTTCCTAAAATACCTTTTTTTCTCCAGGAAGGAGCTGTTTCTGCCTGTGGTCACGTTTGAGAAAATGGGTGCTTGTGTTCTCCTGTCTCCTCTGAACGCATAGAGCGTGAGATATAAAAATACATTCTCATGTAATCAGAGTTTCCAGGTAAAATGTTGCCGTTTCCCTCCTGATCACTTATTTTCCTTTCTATTTTATTAAAAAGGCTAACTCAGATTGATCTTATTTATATATGGTGATTCGTTTCCCTCATTATAATAGAAGTTGTTATTAAAGAAAAAGTTTCCCATCCTTTCATTGATTCTCAGTTACTCGGAAGATTGACTTGTTGGTTTCTAATCTGCCTACCTTCTAGTCAATTTATCAGAACTTTTTACCCCCTCTCTTCCAACCTCTGTTCCAAAAAAGGAAGAACAGTCCTTCCAACTGTTTATTACCTGTGTTTTTTTCCTTTTCAGTGAATCTGCAAATGTCGAATGCACCCCTGCTAGCTGCAAGTCCCTGTATTTAGAGCTGTGGGAGCTACAGTTGTGGATAAGGCACCATCTTTGCTCTCTTGGAACCAGAAGAGGGAATTCACAGGACTGTGAATTCCCAGTACTATGTGTTTGAAGTGGGATGTATGAGGTAGGGGGATGTGAGGTCACCTGTAAATCTGTGAGGCTGCACTCTGGATCTTTATCTTTTTTTTTTTATCGTGATTAAATTTACCGTCATAACCATTTTCAGGTGTACAATAAAGTGGCATTTAAGTACATTCACATTTTATACAACCATCACCACTATCCATCTCCAGAACTCTTTCATCATCCCAGACTGAAATTTCCTCCCTCCTGCCCCTGGTAACCACTAGTTACTCTGTTTCTGTGAATTTGACTATTAGGTACTTCATGTAAGTGGAATCATACAAGATTTGTCCTTTTGTGTCCGGCTTCTCTCACTTAGCATAATGTTTTCCGGCTTCATCCATGTTGTAGCAGCTATCAGAATTCCATTCCTGTTCAAGGCTGAGCAATAGTCCATTGTTTGTATGCACCACATGTTGTTTATCCATTCATCTGTGGATGGACATTTGGGTTGTTTCCGCCTTTTAGCTGTTGTGAATCATGGTGCTGTGAGTGTTGGTATACTTCCGATCCTTTTCTTTTAAAGCGTGTTAAAAACCTCATCTGCTTTGTGAAAGCACCGAAAAGACGTTAGCAAATGATACCTCTCTATAACCATACATATATACATATATTTATGTATTTATCTAATTGCATGCTCTGGGAATAGTTACATGGTGGGAAATGATTTTTTCTGGCCTGAAATTCTGAGCCAGGACAATATTATTGCATTCACTTGCTTCATATTCTCCCTTCTCTGCACCCAATCTCCCTCTCTCTCTCTTCTCTCTCTCTCAATCTCTCCATCTCTCTCACTCCACCACCATCTCTTTCCAATGTCTTCTCCTAATTCAGTTCAATTTAGCAAACTTTTATTACTAAGAACTTTTTGGGTGCAACATGCTCTGGGAATTTTGAAGAATAAAACTTCCCTTGGGTTGTTCATCGTCTCTCATTGGAGACAAGACCTCTAACACCAGATGTGTGGGCCAGGCCAGGTACCTGCTATGGCGGCCAGGCTTTCTAAAGGGTGGCAGAGGTAAGGGCAAATGTGTTTCGGCCAGAGAAAGCCACCCAGCAAAGCACGAAGGATGGGAAATGTTGGGGACGTTTCATTTTAAGTTGATTTTGTTTGAATGTGGCCTTTAAATGTTTTCCATTATTATGATGTGCTTGATAAGCCCTCTACCTGGGAACAATAGTGATTTCTTTTCTAAACCCTGTATTGGAGACTTTATTTAGGCAGTTTCTCTTTAGTAATTTTGTTTTAAAAGAGGTGCATTTTTGTTTGAGGTAATCTCAACAGACATTCTCCATGGTTCAAAGAGAGGAACAAGTTTTTTTAGTGTATTTTACGTCAGTAATTTATTTGGATTTTTTTCGTATAATTCTGTTGGTTTTTTAATTAAATAAATCTGATTGAATCAAATGTTTGTGAAGCCTGGAAAAGAAGACTTCTCAATTTAACAGTTTAATATTTGAAGAATGAAGACGTTTCTATTGATTTATTTAACAAAAGAAACAAGTGAATTCTAGATATTTTCCCACAAATATGTAAAAGACCCAAGTATTTATATGTGTATATATATATGTCTGTATGTGCATGCATACACACACACACACACACACTTTTAATTCCAAGTGTGCAGGTAAAAAAATCAACACTTTCAGCCAGAAGAGACACCTGAAGATTCAAAATACTATTTTTCTTCCTCATGATCATCTTCTAATGATTATTTGCTTTTAGCAGATGGCCACACAGTATGGGCAGTAAATGATGTAGTAAATTTAGCTGGTGTTTCTGGTCAATGGTACTGCCAGTCTAGCTCCTTGGACCTCAGCCTGACTTCGAAGAGTGAGTTCTCCTGGTTTATAGGACTCACTCAGGAAATCTCAGAGGTCTAAGAGGTCCAGGATTTTTCTTCCGCAGGAGCTGAGAAATACAACTCAACCCCCTGGGAAACAGCAAAGATATGAGAACAGGGCCTGGGGAGGGGACAGATGGAGGAATGAAAATGGAATTGGACAGCATTCCCAGGGGTAGAAGGAAACAGGAGCAGGATACTGCTTGAGACCTTGCTGGTGACCCCAGATTAGGTACTAGGGGGACCCAAAAGGCATCTAGCCTTCCCACCGTCCAAGCTTCTGGGAGCTTGTCCCCCTGGGAGTCACTGACGTGCTCTGGCCATGGACGTTGGGGAGATAGAGTGTTGCATCTAAAGCACGAGTTAGTTAGTGTTGCATTTGTGGTGAGGTTTGGCTGGACTGAACGGATCACACAGTTTACTCATTTGTTCCCATGTGCAGCTAGTACTTATTGAGCACCTACTATGTGCCAGGCATTATTCCAAGTGTTAGCAGTGATGGGGTGAGTAGGACAAAGACCCCACACGGTGTTTATGTTCCGACAGATTTTAAAATTTTGATACATGTATCTCTTGTGAAATGATTACCACAACAAGGTCAGTTAATGCATCCATCACTTCACATACTTACAATTTTTTTTTTGGTAAAAACATTTAAGATTTACTCCCTTAGTCACTTTCAAATATGCAATACAGTGTTGTTAGTTAAATTATTGTCACCATGCTATATATTAGATCCCCGGAACTTACTCATCTTTCTGATGGGATTAAGAGGAGAATTAGTGCTAATGTTTGGTCTTCTGACTCCCAGGGGAGTATCCTTCCAATAGTGCTAGACCAAACACTGTCTTTTAATTACTTGCAAAATCTCTCTTTTTTTTTTTTGATGGTTTTGGAGGAAGAAAGAGAAGCCATACCCAAAGCTGTTTCTGGAAAGGCTCAGTCTTTTCCAGAAAATCAGAGGATTATTGAAGGGAAGTGTTTCCAGTGCTATATCTCCAAGTCTCTTGGCCGTGGATGATTTGCCCAGATTCTTCTTTCTTCCTGCAAGGTCTCCATGCCCCAGCCCCCTATCAAAATTCAACCTTGCCTGGTAGTGATTTTAGTAAACTCTCTCATAACCAACAATTGCATTCTTCGAGCCAATTGCCTACTTTCTGTGTTTCTTCCATTGTTATATTAATATTGTTGTTGGGTTTTTTTTAACTGGAGTTAATCACTTGTGGCAAATTTAAACAGAAATGTATAATCCCCATTACAGACTGCCCTTTACCTTATTCCAGAAATGCTTCCCTTGAGTACTCAGTTTATGCAACTAAAAAACAATGATGCCTTGTAAATTCATGGGTTGTTAAACAGATGTTTGAGCCTCAAAACACAGACCTATCTATGCACAAAGGATTCTGCAGTGAAAAATTCCAAAGGGAAAAAAATAATACTTTGGAACTAGCTAATGGGAATGGGAAAAGTCATCTGTATGTCTTAGTGTCTCAGAATCATTACATTAAAGGCTAAGCGTTTGTTGAGAGAAACCAAAAGGGCTTTATCTGAGGTTGAAATCCTTGTTGTGTTCGTTCCACAGAATTCACAGATTCTACTCTGGCTGCTCAGAGGGTGTCCATCCTGAAAGGCTGAGATCGGGGGTCACAGTCGTTGCTCTACTGCCATGGGCATTTAGGGCTTTTCAGAGATGACCAACATGGAGATTTGATCATAATGCAGCTTTGTTTATGTGAACATTTTCTCACTAGGAAATTGTCCTGAAAATACCAATTTGTTTCACAAAAAATATCAACTGGGGGTTAATTACCGTCATTTGGCACTGGCAACTTGCACATTTGGGTTTGAACAAAGGGCCAGATTTTTAGGTAAGGTCTAATAAATATTTCTCTGATCTTGAAAAATTATTACTGAATTTAATTTGCTGAAGGAAATATAATATCAGTGATTGGCTATACATGGTTCAATACTCATCTGAGCTAGATTTGAATAGAGATTTATAAGTTTGAAGGTTCTAAATTTATTGAATTCTTTTTAAAATGTAGGAGTTAAATCCCATGAAATAGGAGAATCATGAATTTTCTGATACAGCAGATGTATAAAATTCTGCTTTTTAACTAGTATATGGGTTAGACCTCTTGGTATTTTTGATACTTAAAAAAATCTCCCGGCTAGTTTATTCAGCATAACCCATAAATGAGACATTTCCATTTAGCTGTAATGAAAATAGGGGCCATCGTTTATCAGCCAGTGTAATTTTTATAGAAATAGCATGTGGAATTAGAATTCATATTCTGCTTGGATGTAAAGTACATTCATTTCCATAATACAATTAAGGGGCTTTAATCTCTGTCAACAAATTATGCCCAAAGTGTGCACAAGATATGTGTTGTAAATATCTTTATTTTGTTCCCTTGTCTTTATTTTAAATTCTTTTGAAAAATAGATGTTATCTTATGTACGTTCAGGTTCAGTGTTTTCCTTCATGTCTACAACTGTTTCTGAGGACTTACTTCATTTTCTCAGAGCTTTGCTCCACTTGTCCAGTGTCATAAAGGAAATTCTGCATTTCTGTGAGCAGCGCTGGTCCCAAGCTGCTCCCTTGCCCTGCCTGCTGGCACTGGGTAGAATGATCAGTCAGATATTCTCAGTAAGTGATAGAAAGAAGCAAACAACAAGGCTCTAGCCTCAAAGAGCAAACAACATAGTTGGAAGGGTAAGGTAGAAGCTATGTGAAAACAATGAAGAATATTCTAGGGCTCCACATGCTGTTGGCACGTGAATAGAGTAGCAAGGTGTAGGCTTTCTGCAAAAGACCGGTCAAGGAAAGGTCTGGGTTCGACATTGGGGGTTAATAAGGTTTTTAAATAGGTAGAGAGATTGGAAAGGTATATTTCTTTTTTTTTTTTTTTTTAAGGATTTTCTTATTTTTATTTATTTATTTATTTATTTTTGGCTGTGTTGGGTCTTCGGTTCGTGCGAGGGCTTTCTCCAGTTGCGGCAAGCGGGGGCCACTCTTCATCTCGGTGCGGGGACCGCTCTTCATCGCGGTGCGCGGGCCTTTCTCTATCGCGGCCCCTCCCGTCGCGGGGCGCAGGCTCCAGACGCGCAGGCTCAGCAATTGTGGCTCACGGGCCCAGCCGCTCCGCGGCATGTGGGATCTTCCCAGACCAGGGCTCGAACCCGTGTCCCCTGCATTAGCAGGCAGATTCTCAACCACTGCGCCACCAGGGAAGCCCCGGAAAGGTATATTTCTTGATTTTTTTTTAAATACAAGGAAACATTAGCTTATAGAGCTAAACCTTTAAAACATGCTGTTTAATTACCACTATATAAACTAAACAAGGGACCTGAGTGCTGTATTACAGTCGACTCTTGAACAACACAGGGGTTAGGGGCCCTGCCAACCCTCCCTGCAGTCGAAAATGTGTGTATAATTTATAGTCCGCCCTCTCAATATCCACGGTTCCTCCCTATATCCATGGTTGTGCGTGTGCAGATTCAACAACCCTGCGTCAAGTAATACTGCAGTATTTACTATTGAAAAAAATCCACATATAAGTGGACCCAAGCGATTCAAACCTGTGTTGTTCAAGGGTCAACTGGAGTTTCTTTCCTTTCCTCTGTACTGGTCCAGAGCTGTGATAAGGGGCTAGCAGGAAGGCATCTCTGGGGAAATATCCTCATGTCCTCTTGGGGTGGGCATGCACAGGCCTGGGAAGAGAGTGGGAGTTTCTTTTCTGCCCAGAGTGTCCTGGGCCTGGAGGCAGGAGGCCTGGGCTCCTGTCCCTCCCCACCACCAACATGCTGTGTGACCCCAGCCAAGTCACAGCGCCTCTCAGGGGCTCTGTGCCCATCTGTGTGGCAGCATCCCCTCCATCCCCCAACCCCAATCTCACAGTCTCTGAATCTTTGAAAATGACTGAAGTTGCAGCTGGTCCTGCCTTCTGTTACCTGCGTCTTTCATGGAGAGAGATTCAAGAAGAAATGGGATCCTCAACCTCTGCTATTAAAGAGCCGAAGCAGAGAGAGACTGGGCTACGATAAAGGGCCGGTGTGAGGCAAGGACGGCCTTTCCTCTCCCGTGCCTCCAGCTGCTCCCTCACACCGCCCGCTTGCATCTCCGAGCCAGATTCAGGGCCCGGCAGCAGTCCTAGGTGCTCATCACCTGTGCTGAGCGCACTCGTTATCTGCGATCAGGCCACACTCCACCTCTGCCCTGCCAGCAGCCAAACCCCTGTTGTCTTTAGTAGAAGCTGGATCCGGGATTCATGGTCTGAATTCAGCCCCGTAGGCCAAAGGCAGACAGCAGAACCGAAAAGGGCCTGGGGAGGGCTGTCCTGCCATTCCCACCCAGCAACTTGCACACACGTTGAGAATTAGCAAACCCCAGAATCACAAGCTCACCATCCTCTTGCCTTAGAAGGCTGTTTGTTCTGTGTGTCCATTGCAGGCGAGCATCCCTGATGCTTTAAAGAATTTAGGAACTCTGTCGTCGGCAGGATTTAGGAAAGCAACCAGCACTTCCACTCCCGCCCCCAAACACAGCATGGTAAATAAATCACAGGAGTTTCTTGACATGCCTTTCTTTGGGGACCCCTCTGATCCTCCCCAGTTTTCCCTGCCAGCTTGAACACTGAACAGGTTCCCTGGGCCCTGCATTTTGTCACTGTCTCTTTGGGGGCCGTTGCCTTTGGCATCCAGCTGCTGAAGCCTGGCTCCGTCTTCCCTGCAGGTTGGGGCTCTGCCAGCTCCCTGCTGTAGCATTTGGCGGGCAGCTCTGAGGATGAGGGGCGTGCAGCAATACTGCAGGCCTGCTGATGGCTTGGCTGCAGGATGGGCGCCCTGGCTGACTTTCAACCAAGTGGGAAAAGGAAAATCTCTCTGGCAAAACACTTCCTCCCTTCAGGTCACAGAGGGAGGCTCTGGCTGCCCTACAGCAATTCTTTCTCTCCCTCTCACCCATAGGAACAGAGGAGTGTCATCCTAAATGCTGTGCCCTCACCTGGAGGGGTTAGGTGCTTTTGGTCAAAGCAAGACGAATGAAAAAAATATAGATCCACCAGGAGTCAGAAGATCACATTGAGTTGTTCATGGAATACTTCAAAATGTGTTAACATGTGTTTCTTTCCTTAGCATGATTTTTGCTTTGAAATACCTAAAACAAGAAGTCAGACACATAAGCATTTGTGGAGGTAGGGTTTATACTGACTCGAGAACAACACAATTCCTTTGTATTGTCTGCAGATGTGTTTCTTTTAGGAAAGATTGAGGTTTGGGTCCAAGCAGTGTTTATTTTTCTTGGAATGCTTGATTTTGTAAATCAGTGGGACGCAGAATGCTACACAAGCACCTTCTCAGATTCATACTCAAAGGAGAGAACCTTGTTACATTATTAGTGTAGTGTTGTACTTTATACTATACTAACACATTATTAGTATAGTTACTGCAGTATCTACCCTATTAGAGTACTCATCAAAGGAGCTGAGTGGAATATTGTTATTATTTCTTCGCAAACCAAGATTCTCAGATATGACTTATGCAAAAGGTAATGAAACAGAAGTCCAGGGGAGAAGACCTTTAACTAAGCACTTGGGAGCCTGTTTGCCCTGGAAGAATAAACTGTGAGACAGTTGGTGTGCAGTATGGTCTATGAGCGCCATCTTGTGGCTAAGGCCATTATAATCGTTTTGAGATAGAAACACCCAAACAAGGACTTTGCCCAGGTTCATTGCCCTTTTGAAGCTGGAGCTCATGATAGCTGCTTTCTAGCATCTGGTGCAGTTCCTGGCATACTCAGTTAATCTTTGTCAAATGAAGGGATCTCATACTGTGACAGAGGACCTTTGTTGTATGTTATACTAGAAGGTATAGCCAAGACTTTGGTATTATGTCTTTCAGCCATGGTCCATAGGCCACTGGGTCCATTGTGAGAAAGAATACTCTAAATCTAGTCTGAGTGCTCTGAAGTATCCTGGCAATATCACTTCCCATGTGCTGCAAACTCTGCTTCTAGAGGTTGATATCCTCATCAAAATCTGTCCTTCATCACATTTAACACTTTTATTCTCATTGTTATGATGGGGTTTAAAAGTCTTATGGAGAATTTAACTTATTCTTGAAGTTTTAAACTCAGAAATGCTTAAGGGAACAAACTTGAGGGAGATTTTAATTTTATTTATTTATTTTAACATCTTTATTGGAGTATAGTTGCTTTACAGTGTTGTGTTAGTTTCTGCTGTATAACAAAGTGAATCAGCTATATGTATACATATATCCCCATATCCCCTCCCTCTTGTGTCTCCCTCCCACCCTCCCTAACCCACGTGCCTCTAGGTGTGGTCACAAAGCACCGAGCTGATCTCCCTGTGCCATGCCGCTGCTTCCCACTAGCTATCTATTTTACATTTGGTAGTGTATATATGTCCATGCCACTCTCTCACTTCATCCCAGCTTACCCTTCCCCCTCTCCGTGTACTCCAGTCCATTCTCTCTGTCTGCATCTTTATTCCTGTCCTGCCCCTAGGTTCTTCAGAACCTTTTTTTTTTTTTTTTTAGATTCCATATATATGTGTTAGCATACTGTGTTTGTTTTTCTCTTTCTGACTTACTTCGCCCTATATGACAGCCTCTAAGTCCATCCACCTCACTATAATTAACTCAATTTCGTTTCTTTTTATGGCTGAGAAATATTCTATTGTATATATGTGCCACATCTTCTTTATCCATTCATCTGTCGACGGACACTTAGGTTGCTTCCATGTCCTGGCTATTGTAAATAGTGCTGTAGTGAACATTGTGGTACATGACTCTTTTTGAATTGTGGTTTTCTCAGGGTATATGCCCAGTAGTGGGATTGCTGGGTCGTATGGTAGTTCTATTTTTAGTTTTTTAAGGAAGCTCCATACTGTTCTCCATAGTGGCTGTATCAATTTACATTCCCACCAACAGCGCAAGAGGGTTCCCTTTTCTCCACACCCTCTCCAGCATTTATTGTTTGCAGATTTTTGATAATGGCCATTCTGACTGGTGTGAGGCGATACCTCATTGTAGTTTTGATTTGCATTCTCTAATGATTAGTGGTGTTGAGCATCCTTTCATGTGTTTGTTGGCCATCTGTATGTCTTCTTTGGAGAAATGTCTATTTAGGTTTTCTGCCCATTTTTGGATTGGGTTGTTTGTTTTTTGATATTGAGCTGCATGAGCTGCTTGTATATTTTGGGGATTAATCCTTTGTCAGTTGCTTTGTTTGCAAATATTTTCTCCCATTCTGAGGGTTGCCTTTTCATCCTGTTATGGTTTCCTTTGCTGTGCATTAGGTCCCATTTGTTTATTTTTGTTTTTATTTCCATTTCTCTAGGAGGTGGGTCAAAAAGGATCTTGCTGTGATTTATGTCATAGAGTGTTCTGCCTATGTTTTCCTCTAAGAGTTTGATAGTGCATGGCCTTACATTTAAGTCTTTAATCCATTTTGAGTTTATTTTTGTGTATGGTGTTAGGGAGTGTTCTAATTTCATTCTTTTACATGTAGCTGTCTAGTTTTCCCAGCACCACTTATAGAAGAGGCTGCCTTTTCTCTACTGTATATTCTTGCCTCGTTTATCAAAGATAAGGTGACCATATGTGTGTGGGTTTATCTCTGGGCTTTCTGTCCTGTTCCATTGATCTATATTTCTGTTTTTGTGCCAGTACCATATTGTCTTGATCACTGTAGCTTTTTATTGTAGTCTGAAATCAGGGAGCCTGATTCCTCCAGCTCCGTTTTTCTTTCTCAAGATTGCTTTGGCTATTCGGGGTCTTTTGTGTTTCCACACAAATTGTGAAATTTTTTGTTCTAGTTCTGTGAAAAATGCCATTTGTAGTTTGATAGGGATTGGGGATATTTTATTGATTAATCTGAGATAAAGTAACCTTGTGGTTTGTCAACAGGGGCAGTCTTAATCCATATTGGGTACATTCGAATAGCCTAATAGTTTTGAAAATTGTCTTAAATAATTTTTGGAGCAAGGAAGGGACTAAATATACAAAATAAGAGAGTCCATTTAAGAAAGTTCTGGCCTCCCACGAGACCTTTCGATATTGCTTGTAACGTGGTGGGGACGATGTCAGATATTTCTCTCTTCATAGGGATGTCAGACTTTCCTTCTCCTTCCCAGAGGCTTGGGATCTTGAAGGGCATGGGATTGTAAAGTAGCCTAGCCAACTGACGATTAGGTCAGGACACTGGAAATGTGTTCACTTAACGGGGGCCACTTATCAACCCCTGACAATGCTTTTGCCACTGCATTCCCCGCACTTCAGCTGCCTGGGTGGTTCCTTTGGTCATCTCCTCTGCCTTAACCCTTCTGCTGATCCCACGGAGAATACCAGTCAAATACAAAGTCAAAACCAGTTAGTTCCACTTAAGTAGCACCACACAGTGCTTAGGAAGGAATAAAAGGGCCAGGGCAACTCTTTTCCCCATAACTTATTTTTCTTAACCTCAGAGGTTAGCTGTGTTTGGAAGGGTATTTTTGTGAGGGGCGCCATCACAGAAAGTGGCAACTCTCTATATGATGCCATCCTCTGGTCTTTTAAAGCTGGACGGCAAACACCGAGAGAACAAAAAAACTACCTCCTCCTCCTCATTCATATGCAAAGCATTAAGTAAAAATTGACATTTATGTGATGCTTTTCCTGTCCATTCTGTGGTAACAGGGCTTAAAATAAAAAAGAGGGAAGGCCAGAGCAGGCAGGGAGGTCAGCTTGCTTTCCTTGTGTGGTACAGATTGTCCTCGCTCTTAATTCCTCTGCAGGGTGGCCTTGCCCCTTCATTGTCACCGCCTGTCACTGGAGTTCTGGGTGACCATCCTAATGGAGACCTTGGCAGCATTCAGTCCATAAAGTCTTACCATCTGCACCCTAATCCCAGCTCCCACCTCCCCTGCAGACCTCTGCTGCCTGGCATGGAAGTATTCAGACCTGCTTGCACGACATGACTTCTGGTGGGATTTTAATTTGAAATGAAACTTAAATGCACTAACCCTGTGCATTCTGATAATTTAAGAGCCCTGTTGGGAGACGAGGAATGAGGAGAAAGTTGCTCTGAGTCGATCTTGCTCTTAAGCCTGACAGGTTTTATTTGGAAGAGCTGCCTGTTAGCGAGGGAGAGATGCTCATTTTTTTTTCCTGCCTGAGGAGCTGCTGAACTTTATTTTTTCCCCCAGGTGTTAGGAAAAGGAAACAGGAATTAAAAATAGTATGTGACCCAGACACTGTGCAATCAAAAGTTCTTGCTTTTATCATGTTGCTGATTACCTGAATCTTGTTAATAAGGACGAAAAATATCTGTTCCCCAAAAACTGAAGGAGTGAATCATTCTATTCAGGGAAATTTGAAGTATCAGAGGAATTGGCGGAGTTCTTGAAAAAGAGCAGAACCCTACATTTTTCAGTTTTCTCTTTATTTCATGTGACTTTTGCCCTCCTCCCCACTTCCTCCCACCCCCCCACTCGCTAAATGTTGTGTCAGATTATTTAGAACTTTCTAAATAGGGGAGAAAAAACTCTTCCAAGTTTGGCTCCTTAGTCTTTTGAGGAGATACCATCTGTGGAGGAGAATTTATAAAAAGATGGGAGGTTTGGGTTCCTGTTACTTTTGGAAATGGTATTTACCCAGACCACACTGAATCTGCGTCTCCCCCTAACTGGCAGATGCTGATAGGGTGGCATCTTCACGTGCTAGAAAGGCTGCTGGAGACCGAGCTGAGACCTCAGGTGACCTGAACTACAGGGGTATCCAAGCAACTGCGGAGACAGGCTGCAGTTGCTCTTCCAGGATGCTGGGCTTCACCCCTCACTTCCCTCTGTGTTGTCTGCAGTAACCTTAAAGGCGTGGCAGCCGGTTCACAACACTCAGGGGAGGACTTAACCAAAGAGTTTGATTTGCACGGGCAAGTAGAGATCTGCCCTCTTGCCAAAACACTTGTCAGCATAGCTCTCCGGCCTCATTTCCCTCCATTCTCCTTGGTGGCTATTTTACCAGCTACAGGAGCCTTCTTTCTGGCCCTCAAATAAGCCAAGCTCATCCCCATCTAGGCTGAGGAATCTCTAGGTCTTTTTTCCTGGCTCCCTCCTCCTCACTCAGGCCTTAACTATGGTGTGACCATTGCAGGAGGGTGAGGGGGCTTTCCCCACCAACCTACTCCATCATTTTTCTATCTTCATAGCATTTTTCCATTCCAGAAATGGCCTTCGATCTAACTCGTTAAAGGCACGGGCTGTGGAGTCAGGTCCCTTAGGTGTATCTCATCAGCTCCACCACTTAGGTGCTGTTTGCCCTTCGGGTTTGATCCTCCACATTCCAGGTCCTCTCCTCATTGTTCTGTGTGGGAGGGACCACGGCTCTGGGGCTTCTTAAACCTCCAGCTTTCGTTTCTGCTTCCCGCTGGGCTAGGCCAATGGGGAGACGCGGTGGTGTGGGCGTGAGCGGCGGTCCGGGCAGGCCCCGGGCTTTCTCCCAGTCCGGGCACCTGCGCCCCTCGCAGGGCGGGGGGCGGCCACTCCTCTGCCCCAGCGGCACCGTCCGTGGCGCCACCGTGTCCACGTCTGGCACCTGCTGCTTCGCGCTGGAGTGGGCACGGCCCCCTCTGTTCGCGCCCTGGGGTTCTGCACTACCCCTTGTTGGTTTTCCTAAACACTTCGAAAAGCACCTTGATTAAACTCTCCTCAAATCACTCAGTTTGAGAATGCTCTGTATTTCTCCCAGAGGCACGTAACTTACTAGCTATATGAACTTGAGGTAGTTAATTAACCTCTCTGTTGCTGCATCTGTGAAGTCCACATAATAACAGAAGCTGCTTCATAAAGTTGTTGTAGGATTAAATGAGTTAATATATGCGAAATTATTAGCAGGGTGCCTGGCACATGGTAAGTACTATATAAGCGTTTGCTCTTTTTTTTATTACAGTTATAATTGTAATTATACGGTTATACAAAGGTAATTATAATTATTGTGTGTTTGTTGGCCCATGTATTGCCTCGTTTGTCCCCACTAGAATGCATGCTCCCCGGGGGCAAGGGCTCTATCTTCTAGAACAATGCCTGCTCCATAGAGGCACTTTATTTATTTTTCTATTTCTCTACCTATTTATCTATTATCCATTTATTTATTTTTAAAACTGACTGTCAGATAACCAGTAAATTGTATTTTGTAATAAAATTCAAGTCAACAAACATTTATTGCATGTGTCAAGTTTTATATTATAAAAAGTTCAAAATCAGTTATTGATTGACTATTGAATGAATTTTAATTGATTCAATCATATTTAAAACAGAATAAAAACTCTTTAAATAAACTCTAGTTTTATCAACCTGATGAGCTTTAAATTTGCTAATTTTCAATATAGTAAAAAAAATGTTTCCCAAATTACCTAAGTTTTCCAGGGTCTTAATTAAACTTTTCATTTAGGCAGACTTTGCCTGCTAACCTGGAAAAATAAATAAATAAAGCTTAAGGCCTGCTTTTAGCTGTACAAGTGTCTCTTTGGGGCTTAACATAAACCCTGCTGTGTGTGAGGAAATACAAGGCTGCTTACAACACTAGGAGCACATATTCTGGCTGAGGGGATATAAGATTCTATAATGTTAATATACTTACTGAATATATCTCTTTTTAAACTGAAATCAGTCAGTTTCAAAGTACCTTTTACAGCCTCATAAATGCATCATGCAGTGTAGACTTCCAGGCCTTTTCTTCCTTTAATATTAGCCATATTACATATTTTCAGAGGATCATTGGTTTTTATGTCTTTTGAGTGTCTCTTGATATCACTTACTTAATGGCAGTGACAGTCGGACTATTTAGTAAATGCGTTGAATCAATCCTTAAATCCTGTTACTCCTCTTGCTATTCAGCAGAAGTAGCAGGGCTTCCCATGGCTGCAGTTTGGGTCTGTAGCATTTATTGAACTGTAGACTGCACTGCGAGGGGCGGGGAGGGAGCGGGGTAAGTGGGAAGAAAGAGGGTGAAGAAGATGAAACATAAAGTAAATAGGAGGCAATCCTTCCTTCAAGCAGTTCACAGCTGTGTTAGATACGTGGGAAAGGAAAAGGCTTGAGGCCATTCAGAGATTAAATGAGTAAATAAAATTAAGTCTGTATATACAAAGGGACTGTGAAAAACATACATTATATTTATTTATTTTTATGGGGACTTTATGTTAACAAAGATCATACAACTCCTTTTAGCAACATTGGTATTTACTTGCAGTAATCAGTGCCCTCACTGTTCAAAGGAAATGCAATGATGGGACAGATTCCAGGGAATAAATATTGACAAATACTTAGAAGGTATCTAAACTTATTTTGTCCAAAATGTGGTTCATTTAGGAAGATGCCAGCATGATAAAAGGGGTGGGCTAGGCCTACCTTGTCGAGAGCTCGTTGTAATGGGATTTAGAGAAGTTGTCTAGTGTCACAGTTCCAGAATCAGATGTTCATATACTGGTGCTATCAACTAGCTGCGTACCTTGGTCAAATTTTGCTGCCTCAGTTTTCTCATCTGTAGAGGGGGATAATAGTGACCCTTCTCACAGTGTTGTGAGGAGTAAATGATTCAATACAAGTAAGCCCATGAGTTCAGTGTTAGCTGTTATTATCTGACCTGCTTATTAATCTCCCAACAGAAATGTCAAAAACTTATTAAGGTAGAAAGATATGAAGTACATTGAGATCTTCTTTGCCAAGAGGAAATGCATTAAGTGAAAAAGCGTTTAGACTTTTGAATTCCCTATTATTAAAAATTAAGTTTTATTAAAGCATCTCAGTAATATATGGTTAAACCATAGTGTTCATTTGCTGTGGTTAAGGAATTTATAGTTCATTACAGCATCCTTAAAATCATACCCACTGAGTTAGTTGTGCCAGCTTCAATAGTTGATGGATTGGATTAGTTGCAAGTTAGCAAGTCAGTTGTTGACTCCTGTGGGCTGCAAAATATGTTTGGTTCAAGATGTCAGTCCTTCTTCCTTTAAGGGAAAGGTTAAACTGAAGATGTGACACCTGGCTTCTGTCCCCTGCTGGCTGTGTGGGCTGGGTCCGTCCTTTTCCTCTCCTGGCCCGTTCCTTCTCTGTGGAACAAAGATACTGGACCAGTGAGAAGAGGATTCCTTCCGGCTCTGACAATCTTGGATCTATATTTTGAAACCATCTGCTGGGCAGTTTTAACAGAAGGTCTGGAAAATCAGACTTGGTCATGTGCCTCCGTTCCTTTTCTTCTCCTTTCTTTGCCACATTTCCCCCCATCTTGAATATCCAGATACTTGAATCATCAAGGCTAGGCTGCACTCTGTTCTTGCCTGAATATGAAACAAGAAAGTTCGCCCTCCCCTAATTGAACCTTAGGTAAAGCAAAGCTTTAAGCCCTTGGCTTTGCAAGACCATTCTTACAGTGTTTTACATTTTAGGGAGCTGGATGCTGACAGAAAAGGGCAGACTTTCAGCAACCGAGGGAAACATCCATTTTCAAAAGTGGATGGTTATTAAAGCATTCTCCTCTCTTCGATGCCTGTGACCTAGTTCTCTATCATTAACCCCAGGTCTCCCTTCAAGGTTTCCCAGAGTTTCCACTGACTCTCCTCCAGCTCCCTGGAGGCTCTCAGGCCTCAAACTGAGGATGAGGCGCTGGCAGCATGGGTAGATGGGGAGGTGAGAAAGCGGATGAGGATGAGGAGAGCTGGGTGTCTGGAACATCCCCCGCCCAGTCCCAGGGCTTTGGGCAGGAGGCCGCCGTGGGGTCTGCAGTACAGGTGAGGGCACCTGTCAACAGTGGAAGGTCAGGAGGAAAAGAAATCACTCTCCTGCTGTTGAATCCTTAGTGCCCTGTGTTTCCAGTTTCTGGAGTGTACTCCTACGGAGCCGAACTGCATGTCCCATGTAACACGTGACTGCAATTTAAGTCATGATTCACCCTCAGACTTTTATCCCATCTTTATTTCATGATCATAATACCTTATACCTGCTCGGATTTAGTATTCGTGAAGTGCCCTTTGTGGGGTCACAAGTGTGCTGGAGGCTGAGGGGTTTCGCAGGACGAGGGCGGACCGTTAGGTGCTAAAACCGAGCCGTTCCAGGCAATCCAGGATGGCTGGTCACCCTTGCTTGAGGTCCTCTTTTTCTGTCTGGTAGGGAGTTTGTCAATACATTGTTACTTCTTCGTCTGTAAGTATCTTGTTAGCTCATGGCCATACCTTTCGTCCACGCCAATCAATGCCCTTTCCCTGGGACGTCAACACCCCACCTGCCCGTCACTCCCCTGTCTTCCTCCCAGACCCGAGACTGTGCAGTGAGTGAACCTTCCTTCCCGGCCTCGTTTTTTAATTTTTAAAATGTTTATTGGAGTATAGTTGATTTACAGTGTTGTGTTAGTTTCAGGTATACAGCAAAATGAATTAGTTATACATATGCATACATCTACTCTTTTTTTTTTTTTAGATTCTGTTCCCTTACAGGCCATTACAGAATACTGAGTAGAGTTCCCTGTGCTATACAGTAGGTCCTTATTAGTTATCTATTTTATATATAGTAGTGTGTATATGTCAATCCCAATCTCCCAATGTATCCCTCCCCCAGATCATTTGACATCAGTCTCAATCTCAGAAGGTGAGAGTGCTTGGAGTTGCCTCTGAAAAAAAGATGAGGCATCTTGAACTTGGTCTTCAAGGTTCTCTACTCAGTGCAGCCTTTTCTGTGATTCCTCTTTACTTATCGTCAGGATACTTGCCTTTGCTTCCATGTGATCAGTACGGTCCATCTCCTCAGCCCTGGCCTATTTCTCCTGGATGGAATGTCCCCTCCCTAACAACCTAGATTTTTCTCCTCAAAGTGGCATATTGCCTTCCTCTCTGAAGCCTTCTGGAACAAACCTCTCCTTCATTTTCCATCCCTAGCACTTATTGGTGCTTGTTGATGTATGTATCCTTTTATTGCTGATGTCCACTTGTTGAGTTCCCTGTTGCTTATTAGATTTTAAGCACTAAACGCACGGATGTACTGCTCCTTTCCCATGACTCCCCTGAAGCTCACTGCAAGCTGTTCACCACGTGGTTACACATGAAATATTTTTGACCAACAGATTGCTCATTTGGTCTCAGGCTTGGTTGGATGCCAAGGAGAACACATTAGAATAATACAATCTCTTCTGCTTCCTTCACAGAAAGACTGATACAAATGATATGGTTATACATATTGCATGATGATGATGAAATGATTGCATCATTATCTGGAAATCACATAATTAAATATTCAAAGGTGCAGTTAAAGAGTGGTTTGTCTGTAGGCTGCAGTAGAACTCAGAACTTAAATGAATGAGGGCAGGGATGGGGCTTGGGCTGGTCTGTGCTGTAAAACAGGAGATGCCACTGGGTGTCAGGAGAACGTGCATTGACTCATGCAGGGCACGTGCGAGTCTGGGCCACAGGGAAGTGCGTGTTCATGTCGCAGTGATGTGTTTCGGGTAGCTTAAATTTTGTAACACAACTTTTCTCCATTTTTCCCATTTGTTGGTCTGGAGGTTCCAATAACAGCCAACAAATCAGTAACCCTTTGGTTTAGCATGCACCATTGGAATTCCTGGCATTCCCAGCCCTAAATGATTTCTTTCCATTTGAAGGGGCTTACAGGCTACACCCTTCTCTGCTGTTCCCTCATTCCCTTACTTCACTGAGGTCTTGGCTCAGATGACTCAGGTCTTGTCGGGTGGAGAGGATCCAAAATTTGGTTCTGATGTGGAGACTGCTGATGCCACATGTGCAGGAAGAGGGTATGAGGAGATTTATTACTCACGATGTGAGGCTCTCTGAGAGACCGGGGCAGGATCCCAAGCAGGTCTGAAATGGCTTGAAGAGCAGGGAGGGGCTATTGGCTGTGGCTCTTATGGTGGGTGGGCTTTGGGCTGGGGTGGGCCTTGTGAAGTTTGAGCTTCCCACCAGAGCCAAAGGAGGCAGCACACGGCTTTCCTCCCCGCCTCCCCTGACATGCGTCAGGAGGGGAAGAAGGAGGGATGGGGCTTGAAAGCTGTCAGGAGTCCAACATCAAAAATGGGGACAGCCCTTTTCTCTGACCACCACTTGGCACTACCAGGTTTTATATTAAAAGTTTATTCATCTGATTGTTGTTCCCCCCACTCGGTTATGAGGTGTGATTTGTTTACCCTCCGATTTCCAGGGCTGAGAACTGTGCCGAGCCGCTGGAGGCTCTCAGTAGATATTTGCTGAAAGGATGCTGGGGCGTGGATGGGTTCCACCTCCTCATGAACGGCTGCATCTCTGACCCTCGTGCTTGTGATATTCTTTTCTATTCCTTCTCGTCTTTGGCTCCCAAGTCACTGATTAGATTCTTGTTTCTCACTGGGAGTTCATCTACACTGGCATCGTTGTCAGAGTAACATTGGTTTCCCTAAAGATTTGGAGATGTGATTAATCTTGGAGGTTTAGCAATTAGCCTCAGTATTTTCTAGTGGTTAAGAGTCTACACTTTGGAAAAAAAAAAAAAAAGAGTCTACACTTTGGGATGAGATATACTTGGGTTTATATCTGGGCTGTTAAATAATTGTATAATGTTGACAATTTAATCAACAGCTCTCTGCATACAGGGAGCTAATAATAGAACTTAGCTCTTCAGCTGGGTGTGAGGCTTAAATGAGTTAATATATGAAAGTGCACATTATAGTGCCTGGCATATGGAAAATACTCAAGAAATATTAATAATTATTATAATTATTGGTCTCCTCATTCATACATTGAACTTTTAATTTATTGAGTGCCTACTATAAGCCGGCACTAATTCTAGGTGCTGGGGACCAGCAATGAGTGAGCAAAATGGACCAAAATCCCTGTCCTCATGGAGTTTACATTCCAGTAGGAGAGACTGAAAATAAACAAGATAAAAAAGAAAAATACATACTATGTTAGAGTGTGATAAGTGTCAAGAAGAAAAATGAAGTAAGGTCAGAAAAGAGTTGCAATTTTAAATAGGGCTGACAGGAAAAGACCTCAGTAAGAAGATGACATTTAGGTAGAGACGTGAAGGAGAAGAGAGGGAGGCAAGTGGTTAAATGGGAAAAGAGTGTTCCAAGTAGAGGTTACAGTAAGTGCAAAGGCCCTGAGGCAGAATCATGCCTGGTATGTTTGAGGAACAAAAAGGGTCAGTAGCAGATGTGATCTAAGAGGTCACAGGGGGCCAAGTCATGTCATCCTGACTTTTACTCCAAGTGAGAAGGGAAGCCTTTGGGTGGTTTGGAGCCGGGAAGTTACATGTTCTTTCTTACATTTTAACAGGATCTCTCTGGCTGCTGAGTGGAGAGTAGATTTAAAGGGAAAAGGGAGGGTGGAAGCAGAGACGGAAAGCTGTAGCATTAATTCAGGCAATAGATGATGGCTTGGACCTGGAAAGTGGAGGTGGTGAGAAGTGGTCATAGTCTGGATATATTTTGAAAGTAATGTCAATAGAATTTGCTGATGGATTGAGTGTGGGGAGTGAAAAAAAAAGGAGCCGAGATGACTTTGAAGATTTTGGGCCTGAGCAACTGGGAGAATGGTGGGGGAAGGGAGTAGATCAGGAACTTGGTTTTGGATGTGCTACGTTTGAGATACCTGTTAGAAATCCACGTCAGTTCGTGAGTCTGGAGTTCAGGGGGAAGGTTAGGGCTAGATATATACAGTTTGGAGGCATCAGATGTAACACCCACATTGGTTAACAGGTGGCCTACTTTTGATATCTACCACAGCTGCACTAGGCAGGTCACTGTGAGCTCAGACTCACCTCAAGTGCAAACTGTATCTTTCACTTTCTGTGCCTGGCTTTCTCTGAAGCTCACTGCAGCTTAGAAGTGCAAGGGAGTTAATACCTCCGGGGAAACCCTCCACCAATGTGAAATGAAGCAAGTGGGTAAATGCTTCAGCATCCTGTGGAGGGGGGTTTCTACACTTTTCAGGAGGGCCAGCAGAATCCAGTCCCTGTTGCCCATAACAGTAACTCTGAAAACACACTTCATTGTTTTTTCATCATTCTCTCTTATTCTCTCCACTCTCTCCCTCCTGATTAATGGAATCACTTTCCAAATAAACTCCCTGCACACAAGTCCTTGACTCAGGCCCTGGTTTCAGATGAACCCAAACTAAGACATCAGCTTGTAAAAGGTATTTAGGACTTCCCTGGTGGCGCGGTAGTTAAGAATCCGCTTGCCAATGCTGGGGACACGGGTTCGATCCCTGGTCCAGGAAGATCCCACCTGCCACAGAGCAACTAAGCCCGTGCGCCACAACTACTGAGTCTGCGCTCTAGAGCCCACGAGCCACAACTACTGAAGCCTGCACGCTCTAGAGCCTGTGTGCTGCAACTACTGAGCCCATGCGCCGCAACTACTGAAGCCCATGTGCCTAGAGCCCGTGCTCCGCAACAAGAGAAGCCACCGCAATGAGAAGCCTGCGCACCGTGATGAAGAGTAGCCCCCGCTTGCCGCAACTAGAGAAAGCCCACGTACAGCAATGAATGCCCAACGCAGCCAAAAATAAATGAATAAATAAATAAATATCTAGGGAATAAAAAAAGGTATTTAAAGCCACGAGACTGGATGATGAGATCTCAGAGAGAGTGAGTGTAGACAGAAAGAGAAGAGGGCTGGGAACTGAGCCACGGGGCGTTCCAGCGTTTAGAGCAGTGATCCTCAATCGCGGATGAACTTCAGACTCACCTGGGGCAATCTAATAGCCCACTCGTGCCTGGGACCCTCCCCTGCTGAATTAAGTCAATCATTGGAGTAATCTCTGGCACTCTATCTTTTAAAAACTTCCTGGGTGAAGCTAGGGTTGAGGACCACTGGTTTAGAGGCTGGGGAGATGAGGATCAACCAAGGAGACTAAGGAGTGGCCAGAAAAGTAGGAGAAGATGCCTGAAAGCCAATGACAGAAAGGGTTCCAAGGAAGGAGTTATGATAAATGTGTCAAATGCTGTCATTGCTCCAGCTAGATGCATCTGAGGTTCACTGAAGGATTTAACCACATGGAGGCCATTGGTGACCTCAGTAAGACCGTTTCTGGTGGAGCAGTGGGCAGAAAAAGTTTTACTGGAATGGATTCAGGAGAGAATAGGAAGATTGAGATTGGAGCCAGTGATTGCCGGCAACCCTTTCAAGGAGTGCAGCAGTAAAAGGGAGTGGAGAAATGGGGAGCTAATTGGAGGGAGAAGTGGGGCCTCTTGGTTTTTTTTTTATGATAGCGTATTCATATGTTGATGCTGGAAAAAAGGAAAGGAAGAAGTGGAAAGGGAAAAAGAAGGATGCAGGAGAGAAGAAAGAGAATTGCTGAGCCCAGTGCATGACTGAGGGGATGGTCTTGCAGGAAGCTCGGGCAGTTTGCTCACAACCACAGGAGAAAAGGCAGGGATCTTGGACCCACTGCAGGGAGGAGGGTAAGTGTGGAAGTTCTCTTCTGAGAGCTCCCAAGAGTCTCTCCTGGACACCCATGCAGAGGCAGTGGTGGCCCTGGCCCTGCACCCTGCAGAGGCGCTCGCTGCATCAGCACCTCAACATCTGCATCAGCACCTGTGCCCTTTGCCCCCCCACCCGCCCGTGCTATGGTCACATGCTCATTACTGAACACGGAGATGGGTGGGGCAACACTTCCTGCTGTAAACACAGTTCATCGAATATACTTACATATTTCTACAATGCTCTAGGCACAGATATAATCACATTTAAAAACAAATGAAACAAAAAAATGCATACAAGAAAAATGCATGGTTTCACAGTATAACAGATGTTGACTTGTGGGATAATATAGAACATTTTCTGAAATTTTGTTAAAAACCACATGGGGGCAGCGTTCCTTTAAAACTACAGAATATCTCTTTGTGATGATGGAACCAATGGCTTCTTTGAAGTTCAGTTTCCTGAAGTTTATTTTCCTATGAAACGAGCAGCTCTTGTGTCATAATAACAAAATATTTTCCACACCTCATAGGGCATTTGAAATGTTCCGGAGACCTGGATTTTAATTTAACCTGGCCCTTGAGCAATTATTCTTTTACTTTTACAACCACTTCCTTTGCACTTAAGGCACAATGCATATTTTTCTCATTTCTACTTTTTTATATGCTTACAATACAGGCTGAGGACTAGCAATGAATCTAGTTTGTGCTCGTATCTGGAATAAGGTAGATTGAAGTAGACAATTTGGGAGAATTTGGAGAAAATGTCCTTGTCTCTCTCGGTTGCCACCCCACCTTTTCCCAGGCTCTCAGCTCTGAAGCTTGCACTTTTGCACTTTTTATGATGTGAAAGAGAAAATTCTTTTAAACCACTTCCTGTTTTCAGTTATACGTAATTTACACAAATGAAAGTAAAGTTTTGGGAGGTAAGGTAGGATTGGGAGAAGAACAGTGAAATTCAGAATTGGCTTACCGGTCTGGCAGTACAGAAGCTAGTGGTAGAAGATATTTTAGCCAAGATGGCAAATTGGTTTAAAGTTAATACTGGATTTTAGATTTCTGGTTTTGCAGTTTTTAAATGAGTGCTGCCTACTATATTGATACAATGACAGGTCACTAAGGGTGCAGCCCCTTTCAATTGTATAATGATATGCTTGTGGGGAAAGATGTGATGATGCCTGTCATAGTTGATATGCTAAATTAATAAGCAACTATTGAGGCAGGTGTTTATCAACTCTTTATTTCACAGTTCAAAGCTAAAATACCATATAATATTTTAATGCCATTTTTAGGCTATCCAATAAGAAAATTACAATGTTCCTTATGTAAAGGCTTTATGGAAGCTACTTAAATACAGAAAAACAGACAAGCAGAAAAGGTGAAAAATAGCCATCATAGCTAAATAATTACAAAACCAGTGTCTACAAATATTTATTTTTAGCCACTTTGTGTTTTTCTCAATTCCACTTGAACAGGTAAACAGTTGGTCCCTAGACAAGTTAGGGTGTTCCTGACGTTTTATGTCCTCCTATCATGACCCATTCATTGTGCTTCATCTTAAAATATCAGTTGTCACCATGGTAAACAGGTGTATGTGTCTCTAGGGCACAGTTCTAACTTACCTGTGCCTTTAGAGATTGCCTTTTTGGCTTTGTGATAACAGAAATGCTTTTACTTCTCTGAGTTTTACACTTAAGTTGTTTTTCAAAACAGATAGCCAGATACTTTGGAGGGGGAAAGCTATTTAAAAGTTAATATTAGATGTCAGTGCTATACCCATCCTATCCCCATAGTGGCCTTTATCCAGAGTTCATTCTCTTTTCATTTTTTGTCCAAACTTATTTCAGTTTTGTTTTTCTTGGACATCCTCAACTTTTCCAAGGGCAAACATTGTCAAGAAATAGGAATTCAGGCGACCTCAAAACAGCCCTAAATTCCTTTGCCCTCATCACCTGGGCCCTAATGATTACAGTTGTGAGGCCTGTACATGATCTAATCGGTTAGTCGTGTCAACAACATCATAGGTCCCGGGGTGCTGTGGATCTCGGAAGAATATTAAACTTTCTATAATTCTTTGGCCTCATGTTATTTCATTAAGGAAAAATCATACCAAATGTCTAATTATGTGATTCTGCAAGGAGGGCTGAAAGAAATGTAGTGATTGCACATCATTAAAATAAAGTCCATGCTTTCATATACACAAATCAGTCACATTAAAGAAATGGAGATCTATGACATGCTGGCCTTTCTTTAGAAGGAAATATTGCACGTTTTGTCCAACTTAATATAACCAGGAGGTTTTAGAAAAATTGTAGCAATAGATATGTCTTGATTACTCTTCATGTTTTTAAATTGTACTTGGACTGAATCAGTTACTTCTTGCAAAGCACTCTGAAGCACTCTGCTCTTCTATGATTTGAGCCATTGATTGTGTTCTTTGTAAAATAGTTACTAGTTTCACATTTCCTCTACTCCTTTTCTTTGACAGCTGCAGACTGTGTGATTCATCTCTGCCCTTCGCTCAGTGTGATGAATGGTGAAAACAAAACAAACTGGGTTTATTTGTAGGAGTTAAAATAAGAGTAGTGGTTTGAGTGGTGTCTGTTTGGATGGAGGTGATGCAGAGGTGGTTGGAGGGGGGGACAGATGTGAGTAAAAGCAGATTGCCGAAGAGAGGAGCTGAGAGGCCCTTTGTCTCCCTTGAGTTTAAGTGATGGGCCCATTGCAGTCACTACGGTTGTGAAGGAACTTGTCTGTAACTTTGGATCGAGATGACACGTTTACAGATTAGGGGCTGGGGCTTCCCTGGTGGCGCAGTGGTTGAGAGTCTGCCTGCTAATGCAGGGGACGCGGGTTCAAGCCCTGGTCTGGGAAGATCCCACATGCCGCGGAGCAACTAGGCTCATGAGCCACTACTACTGAGCCTGCGCGTCTGGAGCCTGTGCTCCGCAACAAGAGAGGCCACGACAGTGAGAGGTCAGCACCCGCGATGAAGAGTGGCCCCCGCTTGCTGCAACTAGAGAAAGCCCTCGCACAGAAACGAAGACCCAACACAGCCAAAAATAAATAAATAAATTAATTAATTAAAAAAAAAAAAGCTGCTGTGAACACAAGCCAACAGGTAAAAATTAAAGCTGCACCCTTACACTAGATTAGAGGTTTAAAAAAAAAGATTAGGGGCTGATACTTTTTGAATAGTATCAGCCTTAAGTTTAAATTCACATTCCACTAGAGATGATCTTTTCAGGAGTTAGACAAAATGTAAAAAGCTAGTGTTCAGTAAGGTAAAGGAATAAGCTGTATCCCTTCTTAAGAGTATGAGGTGAAAACTGAAGACAGAAAGTAAAAAAAGAAACCTCAGGTTACTTTCAGTTTTTTAGTTTTCTTCCTTTCAAGGCTCAGTCCTGTGTACATTGCCTCAAATTCTGTGAAGTCTTTAAATCAATGATATTTTTACACTTGATAAAACATACACTTTTTACACTGGATAAAGCATCACGGATTCACAAATAAAAGTACAAGAAGGGAACATAGGCACTGTTTGAATCCTTAGAAAGGGTGTCAGATATTCTCCTAGATTTTGACAATATTTTCAAAAAGGAGACATTTTCAAATTAAGAGACGTTCACCTCGCTTTTACTGTTAGTCAACTGACATTTCTAGGTGAGTCAAATGTTAAGGGAGGATGGGTTGATGCAGTTAATACCCCTGTTTTCATGAAGTCAAACTTTGGTTGTCTGAAGGGTAACATTTTTCTTTACTTGAAGTTTTAACCCTCTAAGTGCCAATCTATAATTTTATTTTATATGAAATCATTCTAAAATGGATTTTGTATTTTTCTGCATACTTAACTAGAAGATACAGAGCAGACTTTGGAAAAAATTGTTTTACTGTCTCAGAGTTATTTTGTGCATTTTTGAGGGCAAGCCACAGATGCAGGTGGCAGATTAAATATATGCATTTATATAAAACACATTTTGGGTGCCTAGTTTAGACTTTTGCCTCCTTCCCGTATTGTTTCAGCCGAGGAAATGCCCTGTGCCTGCCTTTCTAGGGCTTCCTCCTCCAGGTGCGTTCTTGATCCTCTAACCCTGTCACCCGGGTTGTCACTTAATTATCACTGTTGGTTATCCTCTGGGACTTTAGTCTCTCCCTACCCCCTGAGAAATTCTCCTTTGGCTGCAGTCGTACTTAAGCATACCCCATTCTGGAAAGTAAATTGGTACAGCTACTATGGAGAATGGTATGGAGGTTCCTTAAAAAATTAAAAATAGAGCTACCATATGATCCAGCAATTCCATTCCTGGGCATATATCTGGAAAAGACAAAAATTCTAATTCGAAAAGATACATGCATCCCAGTGTTCATAGCAGCACTATCTACAATAGCCAAGACATGGAAGCAACCTAAATGTCCTTTGACAGATGAATGAATAAAGAAGATGCGGTATATATATACAATGGAATATTACTCAGCCATTAAAAAGAATGAGATAATGACATTTGCAGCAACATGGATGGACCTAGAGATTATCATACTAAGTGAAGTAAGCCAGACAGAGAAAGACAAATATCATATGATATGGGGAACCTAAAAAAAAATGATACAGCAATCCCTGTCAAATTACCAATGGCATCTTTCACAGAACTAAACAAAAGATTTTACAATTTGTATGGAAACACAAAATATCCCGAATAGCCAAAGCAATCTTGAGAAAGAGAAACGGAGCTGGAGGAATCAGGCTCCCTGACTTCATACTAAACTACAAACCTGCAGTAATCAAGACAGTATGGCACTGGCACAAAAATGGAAATATAGATCAATGGAACAGGATAGAAAGCCCAGAGATAAACCGACGCACCTATGGTCACCTAATCTATGACAAAGGAGGCCAGAATATACAATGGAGCAAAGACAGCCTCTTCAATAAGTGGTGCTGGGAAAACTGGACAGCTACATGTAAAAGAATGAAATAGGAACACTCCCTAACACCATACACAAAAGTAAACTCAAAATGGATCAAAGACCTAAATGTAAGGCCAGATACTATAAAACTCTTAGAGGAAAACATAGGCAGAACACTCTATGACATAAATCACAGCAAGATCCTTTTTGACCCAGCTCCTAGAGAAATGGAAATAAAAATAAACAAATGGGACCTAATGAAACTTAAAAGCTTTTGCACAGCAAAGGAAACCATAACAAGATGAAAAGACAACCCTCAGAATGGGGGAAAATATTTTCAAATGAAGCAACTGACAAAGGATTATCTCCAAAATATACAAGCAGCTCATGCAGCTCAATATCAAAAAAACAAACAACCCAATCCAAAAATGGGCAGAAGAGCTAAACAGACATTTCTCCAAAGTAGACATACAGATTACCAACAAAAACATGAAAAGATGCTCAACATCACTAATCATTAGAGAAATGCAAATCAGAACCACAATGAGGTATCACCTCACACTGGTCAGAATGGCCATCATCAAAAAATCTACAAACAGTAAATGCTGGAGAGGGTGTGGAGAAAAGGGAACCCTTCTGCACTGTTGGTGAGAATGTAAATTGATACAGCCACTATGGAGAACAGTATGGAGGTTCCTTAAAAAACTAAAAATAGAACTACCATATGACCCAGCAATCCCACTACTGGGCATATACCCTGAGAAAACCATAATGCAGAAAGAGACATGTACCACAATGTTCATTGCAACACTGTTTACAATAGCCAGGACATGGAAGCAACCTAAATGTCCATCGACAGATGAATGGATAAAGAAGATGTGGCACATATATGCAATGGAATAGTACTCAGCTATAAAAAGGAATGAAACTGAGTTATTTGTAATGAGGTGGATGGACCTAGAGTCTGTCATACAGAGTGAAGTAAGTCAGAAAAAGAAAAACAAATACCGTATGCTAACACATATATATGGAATCTAAAAAAAAAAGGGTTCTGAAGAACCTAGGGACAGGACAGGAATAAAGATGCAGATGTAGAGAATGGACTTGAGGACATGGGGAGGGGGAAGGGTAAGCTGGGACAAAGTGAGAGAGTAGCACTGACATATATACACTACCAAATGTAAAATAGATAGCTAGTGGGAAGCTGCAGCATAGCGCAGGGAGATCAGCTCAGTGCTTTGTGACCACCTAGAGGGGTGGGATAGGGAGGGTGGGAGGGACGCTCAAGAGGGAGGGGATATGGGGATATATGTATACATATAGCTGATTCAGTTTGTTGTACAGCAGAAACTAACACAACATTGTAAAGTAATTATACTCCAATAAAGAAATTTAAAAAATAAAAATTAAAAAATGGTACAAATTAACTTATTTACAAAACAGAAACGGACTCACAGACATAGAAAACAAACTTATGGTTACCAAAGGAGAAAAGGAGGGAGGGATAAATTAAGAGTTTGGGATTAACAGATACAAAGTACTATGTATAAAATAGATAAACAGCAAGATCCTACTGTATAGCACAGGGAAATATATCTATATATATATTTTATATATATATAATTTTATATGTAAATATATATATATAATTTTATATATATATAAAACTGAGTCACTTTGCTGTACACCAAAGACTAACCCAACATTGTAATTCAACTATACTTCAATTTTAAAAAGTGTACCCTATTCTGAAATCAAAGCAAGAATAATAACAAAGAAACACTACCACCCTACTACTACTGCTACTGCTGGATCTCTCTCTCCTACCTTTAATGTCAGATGTCTTGGAAGAGCAGCCTTCTATTCATTACTTTTATTTCCTCATGTCCAATTTACTTCTCAGACAGGAGCATTTGGCTTCTTGCCTCATTACCCTATCCTGAAATGCTCTCTGAAAAGTCATCATGAGTTCATTGCCAAATTCTAAGCCTTCACAGAATGCTACTTAGTCTCTTCGGAGCATTTCATCCTTCTGAAAATGCTCCTCACCCTTGACTTCGGAGGCATTCCTCTGTCTTGACTGGACTGCAGCTGCTTGTTCTGTTTCCTTAGCTGGCTCTTCTTTAACTACTTGGCTTTTAATTGTTAGAGCTCTCCAGCGTTCTCACCTGGTCCCATTCCCATCCTTCATTTCTTTGCACAAACTTACCCACTTATATACTGAATACTCCCAAATAATTTTACTTTCCCAAAACTGTCTTTGGGAGGCCAAAGACAAAATGGTCTGTTGATTCCACCACCCAAGTAAACATAGCTCATTGGTCACTTTGAAATGTCCTCCTAAACAAGACCATTCCCCTCTTTGAAAAGGCTCTTGTTCAACACACAGCAATGCATGATGTTGAAATATTGTCACTGTATGTTGGACATCCTAGTGGCTAAGACTTGTGTCACTGAGTGTGGCTAAGATACTTTGTTCACCAGATTCATCTTTTTACCTTGCTTCTCTTTTCATGTCATGTCCAAATGTTTTTTCTTTGAAGTTTAACTGATAGTCTTACTTTCCCACCCTTATTTCTAGGTGGAGGGAAATTATTATTCCCAGGTTTTGAGTTCTCTATATCTAGCTGCAATGACACAACACAGCCCGTCAACTGAAATTGAAATTCTGTTCAGGGCTTCCCTGGTGGCGCAGTGGTTGGGAGTCTGCCTGCCGATGCAGGGGACGCGGGTTCGGGCCCTGGTCTGGGAGGATCCCGCATGCCGCGGAGCGGCTGGGCCCGTGAGCCACAACTGCTGAGCCTGAGCGTCTGGAGCCTCTGCTCCGCGACGGGGGGGGGGGGGGGGGCCGCGATGGTGACAGGCCCGCGCACCGCGATGAGGAGTGGCCCCCACTCGCCGCGACTGGAGAAAGCCCTCACACAAAAACGAGGACCCAACACAGCCAAAAATAAACATAATAAATAAATAATAAATAAAAATTTTAAAAAAAAGAAATTCTGTTCAATCAGAATTTCTGGGTGGAGGGCCTAAGAATATGCATTTTCACTAAACAGCCCCAGCTATTTGTATGCCCTAGAGCTTGAGAACCGTGGGAGTGGGTGCTATGCCTGTGTTCTTAATCTGAGCTAAGCTTGTCTCATATTTGTAATTACAGATTTCTGCTCAGTGAGCAGAAAAGCCTGGTGGTTTAACAATGTGGACTCTGGAGCCGGACTGCCTGGCTTCAAATCCTGGTTCTACTTCTAACGACTCTATGATGTTGGACAACTTGTGTAAACTCATTGGGCCTCAGTTTCCCCATCTATAAAATGGAGATGATAATAGTACCTACCCTCGTAAGGTTGTTGCATGAATATAGAAACAAAAACAATAAGCGTGCAATAAATGTTGCCTATGACTGCAAGCGTGTTTTTGTATAGTGGCTTTTGTGGTTTGTCCAAAGAGCAGTGATTGCTGCTATACAATAAAAACATTTTCCCCAAACACCCTCATGCCTAAGCACACATACACAGACATGCATGCCTGGTACCATGAATGACAGATCATGATCTGGCTTCAAGTAGCACAACTGTAGGTCAAGGTCATGTTGACAGATGCTCCTACCTCTTTGAAAGCAAAATATCTAAGTTTGAAGGAGTATCACTGTCACAAGCCTTAATCTTTTTAGAGATGTTTTAAGCCTCAAATTCAGAGACTCATCAGTGTTTTAAACCAGAGTCGTGGCTTTGTTTTAAGTTGAGACAGTGAGATAGGGCTCTTCCGTGTGCACTAAATTATGCAGCAATTATGATGGAATCCCATCCAGAATTCTACTGGTTTCTATGGCAACCTGAATTCAAAATAGGCTCTTAGAAGCCTCTTCAGAGTAGAAAAAGCAAGTTTCATTCCTCCTGTAGTTATGGAATATATAGCTTATGCAAAGAATTTTCTAAATGGAACTTTTGTCTTTTTACTTATCTTGCCATTAATAATTTTAATGTTGTTGTAGTACTGCATTCCTAAATGCTTTTCTATATCTCTGAATGAGAATCTCAAGCCTCCTTAAAGTGCTCATTTTGCTATGAATAGCTAATGTTTCACTTTGTTGCTCATAACAGATGCACTATGTATTTTTAAAAATTTATTTATTTAATTTATTTATTTTTAGCTGCATTGCGCCTTCGCTTCTGCACACGGGCTTTCTCTAGTTGCGGTGCGCGGGCTTCTCATTGCGGTGGCTTCCCTTGTTGTGGAGCACGGGCTCTAGGCGCACGGGCTTCAGTAGTTGCAGCACACGGGCTCAGTAGTTGTGGCTCGCAGGCTTAGTTGCTCCGCGGCATGTGGGATCTTCCCGAACCAGGGCTCGAACCCGTGTCCCCTGCATTGGCAGGCGGATTCCTAACCACTGTGCCACCAGGGAAGTCCGCACTATGTACTTTTGACTTTTCTGACTAATACAGTAGTAATTAGTACGAGGGAGAGCAACTGCTAGAGGATTTCCAGGTTAGCAAGTCAACCTAGTTTTAGTGACAGCTTAAAGAAATAGCATTTGAGTAAATGCCTAATTTTTGTAAAAGACATATTTTAGCACGTATCTGTCTGAGACAATTCCAAAATTGGAGCTTGTGCTCACAAAGAGCCAGTCTTTTGCAGATACTGACTAACTGATTTGGTAATGGCAAGTTTAGTGGTGAGCATAGGCTAGGTTTTCCGAGGTAACAAGCACACCCAAAAGTCTCAGAGGCTTATGACGACAAAAGTTCACTTCTCACTTGTGCTTCCTACCCACTGCAGGTTTGCTGTAGCTCCTCTCCCTGCCATCTGCACTCTGGGACCTGTCTTGACAGAACAGGTCTTACCTGGAGCGTTGCTGGTCCCATGGTAGAGTGAACAGAGATCATGGTGAAGCGATTTACTAACTCTTAAATCTTCTATGCAGAAGTGACACACGTTTCTGCTCACAATTCATTGTCCATAGCAAATCTCATGTCTGGGCCTGAATCCACAGGTTGGGGATGTATAATCCCCCTGCAAAGCAGTTAATAGGATACTCCCTGTGGTAATAAGGTCTATCGCAGCAGGGACATCAGAGTTTGGAGATGATAGTTCTTTTTAGGGGTGTTGGTGGTGGGGAGTAATGGTAAAATGACAGAATTTTTGAGCTTGGTGAATTGGTCCACGAGGGTTTTGTGACTAACTAAAATCCTTGCAGCCATCGGCAATAAAACAGGTCTCTTAGCACCAATTCTTTCTAGAATTAGGAGGCTTGGTCTCATGGTTTTAACAAATGAGCTCTTTGTATAAGATAGCAGAGTGTTCAGCCTTGGGTTAAAGTGCTTTCTCTTCCATTTGTTTTTTGTCCTTTTGATTAACGTTACTTTGGATAATTAAATTAAATTAAACATTTTAATTTCTGATAGTGGCACCCAGTGACTGCACAAATGTTTTTATAAGTGGTTCTCTGAGGCACAGGACCTCTAAGAAATGAAAATGGCCAACAAGACATTTTTACACTGGTAGTTTTTCTATATTGATTTGGAATTATGTTTCTTTAAATTGCACCCAAACCATCAGAAAGAAGAAAGCTCTAGAAGGAGACCCGTACTGGGCCAAGAAGGACTTTTTTGAACCCTAGGGTGTTGCTCGTTGGGATGTCTGAGCCATTGAACAGCCGAGGGGCACCGTCTGAGTCGTATGGGTGGAGGTGGAGATGTACGACCGACTGTACGCAAATTTATGCCTGAACCATTTCCTTCGTGTGATATTGCTCCAGGAGAAAGCTTAAGTGGTCTGCCATCAGCCTGCCTGTTTCTCTGGGTAGATCAACTGCGACCGATGCTTCAGGGTCACTATCCGCACGAAGGAGTCGGTGGTGCTCACCACATCCCAGTATCCCGCAGGGTATCATCACCGTTTTTCTAACCAGCTGGGGAAGGTCTGACTTGCTTAGCTAGTGACCTTACCTGCAGAATAGATGGGGAGACAAGCAGAAGAAACATATTGGTCCAGGAGACTAGAAGCTTCCATCATATGGAGTGAAGTCTGGAAATCTGCAAACCGTATACTGTGAAGATTCCATTCGTCTGAAGGAAAGAACCAGCCTGTCTCCTAATGAGTCATAAGAGGGTGAGCCTTCTTACTGCAGAGTTACCGGGGCCTTGTGATTATAACCTGACATCTCCCACAGTCTTCCTGATTCCTTGGTAACGGTTGCAGGAAGAGGTTGAAAGAGGACTTCCTCCTATGCTGGGGGAAGGGCCTGGTGCACAGGGACTGCTTTTGTGAGGGTCCTGGTGCTTGATTTGGCTTCCTCCAGGTACCCTCTTCAGGGCGTCTCTGCTGTGTGAACCCCCGGGAATTCCAGCACAGTGGCTCGCTGGGGCATGTGCTAAAGGGCCCCCCAAAAACCTGAAGACATCTCTCGGATGCTCATTCTTTGCAACCTAGTATTTTCTCTCACTGATATTTCTGTGTACCTACTGCCCGAGAACGTTTAATATTCATAATAATGTCCTTCCTTCAAGTGCTAGCAAAGACTTCAGTATGTTTGGTGTGAATTAGACATATTCTATAGTTTGATCTCTTGAAAATTTGTGATCCTTATATGGTCTGTGTATATTCTATGTATGTGGTAAAACTCTGTATTAAGATAGCTGAGTCTTGAGTTTCCGGGTTAGAAAGGATCTTAGAGTTTATCTAGAATTCTAGATCACTGTTCCTACATATCATTTGTGGTCTCTCGCCTGTGGGGATGCAGACCTCACTGCCCCATGAGGCGGTGACCCTACTGGAATAATTCTTCCTTTGTGTTCTCCATTGTATCAAAGCTAAATCTAGCTCTGGCCTTCTTGAGCTTTAGTTCTGCTTCCTGCGATTACCCAGAATGTCTGTCCCTTTTCCTACGTGGGAGCCCTGCAGGTACGTGGGAGAACAATCACGTCTTCCCGCAACGTCTTGTCACGGGGCCAAGTTTATTCTCTCACCGTTTCTCACGGGAACTGGATTTCGTTTCCCCTCCCTCTGGTTGCTGTCCTTGGGCTGTGTTCCCGTGGGTCCTTGGCTCCACCTTCTTGGTGCCAGGCCTGGACTCAATGCGGGACTCTAGCTGTGGCTGGGCCAGCACTGTCCTGATCCGGGCAGGGTGGTCCCAATGGAAGGGGCACAAGCTCGGCCATCAGACGCAGCTGGACTCAGAATCCAGCTCTGCCACTTGCGAGCTGTGTGGCCCATGTGTCATTTTCTAATCTTTGAGCCTCAAGTTTATTCATCTTGTAACATGGGGACGGCAATTCCTTCATCCAAGTAGTATTGTGAGCAATAAAGGGGTGACATGCTTGAAGTATCTTGTATCAGTGTGTGGCATATAAGCTATTGTCGGGAAATGTTTGATTTTCTGTTTTCTGGGTATTATACTTTTATTAATTGATGATTATATTATACCTGCTTTTTGGTAACTGTATGACTCCTCTGCCACCCTGAGCTAGAAATGGTCTCAAGTCCCAATGTCTTCCTCGTGTGCTTTGCTAAATCAGTCTCTCCTGTCCTGTTGAAAATGTGTAATAAGTATCCCATGGAGGTAGGAGCAGCACCTGCCTTATAGAGTTGGTCTACAGAGTGAATGAAACAAGATCATACACATAAAGCACATGGCGCTGTTTCTCAAATACAGTGAAAAGAAGAAATGCTAGCGGTAATCTTTATTATTACTAATTATACTAATTGTTTAGTACAGATTGATTTCAATGGTGCTTACTTCCCTAAGGTCAATATTTTGATATAAACAAAATGTGACAGAGCTAATGAAAAAGGTTATTTCAGGAGCTGAGAGAGAAAGAAATCATCCCACTTAAAGAGAAGGAGCTTATGTAAAGAGTTTGCAGTGGCACCTGAACTTGGTCACCTGTTGGTAAAACTTAGTTCCCCGTGGCACTTGACTTGACATCAGTACTTTCTTCTAAGAATTGATATGACTTAAATTTTAATCTCAAGAAAGCACATTTCAACCCAGGAAAGGCAGATAAGATAGTGCTAGAATATTGCTTAGAGTTTCCTGTGTCCTGAACCCCAGGTTTTTGATGCTCTTTTAGCAGATGGCTCCCCTCAAGGAGAAAGATGAGTAGCCCATTAGGCAGCAGAGGCCTGTCCCAGGCCCAGCAGAGGGAGGCTGGCCTGGTGTCAGATTCAGGGACAGCCAGATGCTGACCATCTTTCCTCAGTGCTGCAGAGGTGTCACTTTGATTATAAAAGGTCCTGGAGGTACCAGCCTATTCCACAGTGGGAAATTAAAGACACAAATATTACTTCCTACACATCTGCAGCTGATTTTCATCTTGATGTTCTGCCTGTTCTCCCTCCCCTTTTAAAATAAACTTTTTATGTTAGAGGAGTTTTAGGTTTACAGAAAAATTGTGAAAGTAGTACAGAGAGTTCACACACTCCCCTGTTATTAACATCTTCCATTAGCGTGGTTCCTTTGTCACAATTAATGATACATTATTGCGAACTAAAGTCCATATTCTATTCAGATTTCTTAGTTTTTGCCTAATGCCTTTTTTCTATCCCAGGAGCCCATCCAGGATGCCACATGCCATTTAGTCATGTGTCTTTAGGCTCCTCTTGGCTGTGACAGTTTTCTCTGCCCTATTTTTTCAACCTGCTTTGAGCTACTTTTCAAGATATGCTTTTTCATATTTTTGATAAATGCCTGATGGTGAGTATTAACAGGGCTGTTAATTTTCCTTATTAATCCTTCAATCAGCAAACATTTATGGAGCACGCATGAGATGAGGTAATAGAACCTATCAACAGAATGAAGGTAAACTGCCTCTCCCTATCCTAGTATCACTCAACAATTAATATGCTTGCAGACCCCCTGGAGATCTTGTTAAAATGCAGATTCTGGTTCACTAGTTCCAGGGCAGGGCCTGAGAGTCTGCATTTTTAACAAACTCCCAGGTGAGCCCACACTTTGAGGATCAAAACCCCAAACTTGGGGACTTCCCTGGTGGCGCAGTGGTTAAGAATCCGCCTGCCAATGCAGGGGACACGGGTTTGAACCAGGGAAGTCCCAAAAATACATTCTATCAATTAAAATAATGCAGAGCTAATAATAATTGGACACTCACTACGTGCCAGGCGTTTTCTGAGCACTTTGCGTATATTATCTCCTTCAACCGTCATCACAGCCCACGTGCTCAGTACCGATATTACCCCTGTTTACAGATGAGGCGATGGAGGTGTGGAACGGGGAAATCACCTGGCCCAGGTGATTGTGGCAGCAATGTAGGACGTAACAGTTGCCGCCGCTGCACTTACAATTAACTCTGAGTTTCCTGAAAGCCACGTTTCCTTTCTTTTTTCATGGCACTGGAATCAAAGAGTAATTTAAATAGGGGCCACTAGACGTCATTACCCAGTGCTCCCTAAAAAAGAGCTGGGGAACCCTGTGACTCTACCTTGAAGAGAACAGAAAAAAACCCACACGAGCACTGGTATTTCTGGCCTTCCTATTGGAGATGCCGACATGACCTGGTCGCCACAGCATCTGTCTCCCTCCTTCCCCTGCTTGGTCCAGCCCAGCTAGCTGGTGCTGTCAGACCCCCCAACTCTGCTTTATAACTGTAGAAATACAGAAGGGCCTCTGTCATTTCATAAGTCAGTTCCCTCCTGCATCGATTGCCAGCTCCACTGAAGGCAGAGGGGCAGGACTGGCTGAGGGGGTTTTTGGTGGTTGTTGCTGGTGTGTGTGTGTGTGTGCGAGAGAGAGAGAGACAGATAGACAGACAGATAGACAGTGACAGTCTGAGTTGTGTTTTTTCCAGTTTTGAATACCCTGGGACACGTTCTTGCCAATTGGACTGGTGCTTCCAACTAAGACACTTTCCAGCCCCGTGCTTGCCCAGAGTAGAAGTGCGACCAACGTCTGCTGTTACACAGAGGGCAGGAGTGGGGCTTGTGCACAGGGCGCCAGTGAATGAGAGGAGGATCTGGAAAGGGTCCGGGGCCTCCCAGGGCAGTGGGTGGTGGAGGATATGAGAAGAATGTGCTCATTCGGAGGGAACTAAAGGGGTGCAGCCAGGGGCACTGTGCTTCCTTACAGGGTACCTGACTGCCCCTGATTTAGGACATAGCTGTAGAATGTACACGTTCTACTACAGGTGCGTTCAGAGATGTGCCAAGAATGAGCAAATCAGAGGTTTACAAAAATCCTTCCTCCTCGACCCCAGCATCCTCCAACTGATTTTGAAATCTTCCTTCTCTACTGTAAACTTCTTGAGACTTCTGTATTTATATCTAAATACAGTCAATAGATTGATGAATTACATTTCCATCACTTGAGGCAGGGAAATGAGGAGAGGGTTGTCTAAAACATGACGCTCATACAAAAATAGAGCAGAGAGGGCTTCCCTGGTGGCGCAGTGGTTGAGAATCTGCCTGCTAATGCAGGGGACACGGGTTCGAGCCCTGGTCTGGGAAGATCCCACATGCCGCAGAGCGGCTGGGCCCGTGAGCCACAATTACTGAGCCTGCGCGTCTGGAGCCTGTGCTCCGCAACAAGAGAGGCCGTGACAGTGAGAGGCCCGCGCACCGTGATGAAGAGTGGCCCCCGCTTGCCACAACTGGAGAGAGCCCTAGCACAGAAACGAAGACCCAACATAGCAATCAATCAATCAATCAATTAATCAATAAAAAAATAAATCTTTAAAAAAAAAAATAGAGCAGAGAAGGGGGAAAAAACTGCAGGGGAAAAAAATATGTAATGTTTTTACTGAAATGTGTCTCCTTTCTTTGGGGTCAGAATATAATAGACACATCAGGAACTGTTTTGAAAAACGGGGCTAAGTTATGAGAACAGCTGCAGAGCTCTTTTTAAAAAATACGGATAATAAAGCAAAATAGTATAGCTGAATGTCTTTAAATAATAGGAAAAAATGTCAGTATCGGGCAGAACTTTGTGTTTCATGTGGGCCCCGGAGATGGAAATTCATTTGCACAGAAATGGAAAGCATGCTTTATGTTATGTTCATTGATAGGATGTGTTTTAAAAATGTGGAACATAATAATTGGTGCTCTCCAAAAACTTTCCACTTTTATTAATTCAAATCGAGACTTTCTGCTACACACATAAAATGCAAATGCTAATTTATAAGCTACAGTCATCAAGACAATATGGTACTGGCACAAAAACAGAAATATAGATCAATGGAACAGGATACAAAGCCCAGAGATAAACCCACGCACCTATGGTCAACTAATCTATGACAAAGGAGGCAAGGATATACGATGGAGAAAAGACAGTCTCTTCAATAAGTGATGCTGGGAAAACTGGACAGCTACATGTAAAACAATGAAATTAGAACACTCCTTAACACCCTACACAAAAATAAACTCAAAATGGATTAGAGGCCTAAATGTAAGACAGGACACTATAAAACTCTTAGAGGAAAACATAGGAAGAACACTCTTTGGCATAAATCACAGCAAGATATTTTTTGATCCACCTCCTAGAGTAATGGAAATAAAAACAAAAATAAACAAGTGGGACCTAATGAAACTTCAAAGCTTTTGCACAGCAAAGGAAACCATAAACAAGACAAAAAGATAACCCTCAGAATAGGAGAAAATATTTGCAAACGAATCAACGGACAAAGGATTAATCTCCAAAATATATAAACAGCTCATGCAGCTCAATATTAAAGAAACAAACAACCCAATCCAAAAATGGGCAGAAGACCTAAATAGACATTTCTCCAAAGAAGACATACAGATGGCCAAGAAGCACATGAAAAGCTGCTCAACATCACTAATTATTAGAGAAATGCAAATCAAAACTACAATGAGGTATCAACCCACACCAGTTAGAATGGGCATCATCAGAAAATCTACAAACAACAAATGCTGGAGAGGGTGTGGAGAAAAGGGAAGCCTCTTGCACTGTTGGTGGGAATGTAAATTGATACAGCCACTATGGAGAACAGTATGGAGGTTCCTTAAAAAACTAAAAATAGAATTACCATATGATCCAGCAATCCCACTACTGGGCATATACCCAGAGAAAACCATAATTGAAAAAGACACATGCACCCCAATGTTCATTGCAGCACTATTTACAATAGCCAGGTCATGGAAGCAACCTAAATGTCCATCAACAGACGAATGGATAAAGAAGATGTGGTACATATCTACAATGGAATATTACTCAGCCATAAAAAGGAACAAAACTGGGTCATTTGTAGAGACGTGGGTGGATCTAGAGACTGTTGTACAGAGTGAAGTAAGTCAGAAAGAGAAAAACAAATATTGTATATTAACGCATATATGTGGAACCTAGAAAAATGGTACAGATGAACCGGTTTGCAGGGCAGAAATAGAGACACAGATGTAGAGAACAAACGTATGGACACCAAGGGGGGAAAGCGGCGGGGGAGTGGGGATGGTGGTGTGCTGCATTGGGTGATTGGGATTGACATGTATACACTGATGTGTATAAAATTGATGACTAGTAAGAACCTGCTGTATAAAAAAATAAAATTCAAAAATTCAAAAAAAAAAATAATGATAACCATACCACACATTTGAATCCCACTTTATCATGTGATTACATTTAAATCTTATATCAACCCTGTGTGGTGTAAGGTAGACATTGTTAATTATATTTGATAGGTGATGGATGATCAAATCAAGGCTCAGAGAGGTTAATTAACTTGCCCAAGGCCACAGCTAATTACTGTATATGTTGATCGTGAAGAATTCTTATTAAAATGAATAGATCCCATTAATAAACATTTTGCTTTGGGGAAACTGCAAAATCTTCTACTGCAGATGTGTATTTAGACCATAGTCACTTTGTAACCTTGGCAGTATTTATTGTATGAATGTGCAGAGAAAAAGCCAAGAAAATACATCTTTGGTTTCTATTAGCTCCATATTATTTAATATTTTTAAAATTATCTTCCTTAAAAAATCATATTTCTAATTTGTTGAATCAAGAAGTGCCATCATGGTTTTTTTGTTTTTGTTTTTGTATTTGTTTTTTTGGCTGCACCGTGTGGCATGCGGGATCTCAGTTACCAGGAATCGAACCCGCGCCCCCTGCAGTGGAAGGTCGGATTCTTCACCACTGGGCCGCCAGGGAAGTCCCCATCATGTTTTGTTTGTTTGTTTGTTTATTTTTTAAGGAGGGAGGAACCAAAACAAAAATCTTCACTTTAAACATATTGCTGCATTGCAAGTCAGCCACTGATGAGACTTTGAAGCAGTTGTGTTTAAAGAGATTCTTGGTACCTACAGTGAAGATGCAGGCACATCTGTGACCGCGTCTGAAGCAAGTAAGGGACGATGGTAGCAGCCCTCTTGCAGTGGGGCGTGGCACGTGAAGGCTTTGGTGCACCACGGACTACTCCTTGGAGGGCTGGTCATTGTCAGCATCTTTAAGGTCTTTGCCTGGCAGGATGGCAGAAGCCAGTTTTCTAAAACTACCTCCACAGATCTCCCTGGTATCTTTTGTATTGTCTTCGACCTGATTTGAAAAGTTCCCACTGACCCTTCACGTTGACTTACCTTCTATTCAGCAGCCCAGCAGAGCCGCGTTCCCCACACTCCTTCCCTCAGATCTTGGCCTGACGTAAACTTTGTCCTCCAAAAGTATTTATACCATTATGACTCATTTTTTTTAACTGAGTGGACACTGCCTTACCTGATGGTGGTTTCATTCAGGAACATACATGTTTCATCTCCCCAACTTGAGTGTAAACTTCAGGAGGGCAGGATTTCCAGCAACCTGGACGGACTTGGAGGGCATTATGCTAAGTAAAATGAGCAGACAGAGAAAGAGAAATACTGTACGATATCACTTATACGTGGAATCGAAAAAATACCACAAACTAGTGAATATAACATAAAAGAAGCCGACTCCCAGATGTAGAGAACTAGTGGTTACCAGTGGGGAGAAGAGGAGGGACAATATAGGGGTTGGGGAGTGGGAGATACAGACTATTTGGGTGTATGATAGGCTCAAGGATATATTGTACAACACGGGGAATAGAGCCAATATTTTGTAATAACTGTAAATGGAAAGTAACCTTTAAAAATTGTGTAAAAGTAAAACATTTTTATAAAAAATCAAAAAACTTCAGGAGGGCAGGAAGTGGGTCTTAGGCCCTATTCTTTTTCTTAAAAAATATTGATTTATATTTATTTGTTTATTTATTTATTTGGCTGTGTCAGGTCTTGGTTGCACACAGGATCCTCGTTGAGGCGTGTATGATCTTTCGTTACGGCGGGCAGTCTCTTCATTGCGGCGCTCGGTCTTCTCTCTAGTTGCGGTGCGCAGGCTTCTCTCTAGCTGTGGCGTGAGGGTTTTCTGTCTCTAGTTGTGGTGTGTGGGCTCTGTAGTTTGCGGCACGCGGGCTCTCTTGTTGAGGCGCGCAAGCCCAGTAGTTGTGGCATGCGGGCTTAGCTGCCCTGCGGCATGTGGGATCTTAGTTCCCCAACCAGGGATCGAACCCGTGTCCCCTGCGTTGGAAGGTGGATTCTTTACCACTGGACCAACAGGGAAGTCCCTCTTAGGCCCTGTTCTTGCTCCCCATCCTTCCACCTCCCTTCGGCTCCCAGCCCTGGGCCCGGCCCAGTGTGCTGAGAGGCAGAGGCTGTGGTGATCAAGGCCATGTACTCTGGGCCTGATTTCCTGGGTTTGAATCCTAACTGCAGTTTACTGACTGTGACCTTTGGCAACTCAGCCTCTTAATCTGTAAAATGGAAATCAGAACGTACCTACTTCATAGGGTTGTTAAGAAGATTCGGTGAGATATGGTGTGCAGAGTGCTTAGAACAGTACCTGGTGTGCAGTAAATACGAGAGAAGCCTTAGCTGTTGTTATTCTTCAGTAAGTATCTGCAGGCAAGAGACAGGAGGCCTGGGAAGAGGCCGCTGGGGCAGGGAGAGTGGAAGAGCCGGCTCAGGGCCCACACTCCCTGCTGGGCCACAGGCACCAGTCGCCACCTCAGCACAGGCCCCTTCACCAGCTGCAGGCACGTTCTAGCTGCAAGTGGAGAGTCAAGTCGAGTGCTATTGCTGAGAGAGGATGCTGAGGTAGAGTGGACAGGATGTAGTGCCCATGAGAGTGGATGTGGGGAAGCACGTGGGGAGTTAAGGATGCCATCCAGCTTGGACGACTAGGTCGACAGTGATGCTGTTTGTTTTCTTCTTCTTTTTTTAAAAAAATTTTATTGGAGCATAGTTGATTTACAATGTTGTGTTAGTTTCAGGTGTACAGCAAAGTGAATCAGTTATACATATACATACATCCACTCTTTTTTAGATTCTTTTCCCATATAGGCCATTACAGAGTATTGAATAGAGTTTCCTGTGCTATACAGTAGGTCCTTATTAGTTATCTATTTTATATATACTAGTGTGTATATGTCAATCCCAATCTCCCAATTTATCCCTCACCCCTCCCTTACCCCCTGGTAACTGTAAGTTTGTTTTCTATATCTGTAACTCTATTTCTGTTTTGTAGATAAGTTCATTTGTACCTTTTTTTTAGATTCCACATATAAGCGATATCATATGATATTTATCTTTCTCTGTCTGACTTATTTCACTCAGTATGACAATCTCTGGGTCCATCCATGTAGCTGCAAATGGCATTATTTCATTCTTTTTTATGGCTGAGTAATATTCCAATGTATATAGGTGCCACATCTTCTTTAGCCATTCATCTGTTGATGGACATTTAGGTTGCTTCCGTGTCCTGGCTATTGTAAATAGTGCTGCAGTGAACATTGGGGTGCATGTATCTTTTCAGTGATGCTGTTAACTGAGAAAGGGATCTAAGAGTGGAACAGGTTAGGGACAAGTAATGAGTTCAGTTATAGACATGCTGAGTTTCCAGTGTCTGGGATGCTTCCAGTTGGAGCCACCCAGTAGCAATGGCAATAACAGATAACATGCACATTGAAAGAATATCATGCTCTGGTCATTGTTCCAAGCCCTTCACTGGTACTAATCCACTCAGTCTCACAGCCACCCTTTGAAGGAGGTATTAATTGTTACTCCCATTTTACAGATGAGAAAACTAGGTGCAGAGTGGTTAAGTCACACTGGTAATATGGGATGACGCAGATATTGGAACTTTGAGCTCCCAGATTTAGCCACCACTCTACGCAGACTCTGTGGTTTCAGAGGGAGGCAGGTCTGGACATGTGGATGTGATGAAGCCGTGGTAGTGATGATACTACTCAAAGGGAGACTGCAGAGTGGGGTGGATGTTGGCTGGAAAAAACCCATTTGCTGGTATAAGGGAACATCACTGTGGAAGATACAGGTTCAACATAAGGTATGACTGGGAGGAAAGGTCAAGTAAGAGGATAATGCTTGCTATGGACTGAGTGTTTGTGTCCCCCCCGAATTCACATTGAAGTCCTAACCCCCAGTGTGAAGGCATTTGGAGGTGGAGCCTTTGGCAGGTAATTAGGTCATGAGGGTGGAGCCCTCATGGTGGGATTAGTGCCCTAATGAGAAGGGATGTGAGAGAGAAGGTCTCTCCCAGCCGTGTGAAGACACAGCAAGAAGGTGTCTGTGTGCAAGCTAGGAAGAGCATCACCAGAACCCAGCCAGGCTGGCACCCTGATCTGGGACTTCCAGCCTCCAGAACTGTAAGAAGTAAATGCCTGCTTTTTAAGCCACCCAGTCTGTTATTTTTTTATAGCAGCCCGAGTGGACTAACACCATACTCTCCTTAAATCTCCAGGAAAAAGTTACAGGCTTGATGATACAATGATTTGATAAAACACTATGTCATCCATTTCAGGCAACAAGGTTTGTTTAAATTGTTTTTAAATTCCTTAACTCAGTGTTCTTTAGAGGTAAGTAAGTGTTGAGTGTTATTATTGAGGGCACATACGAAGAAATGAATATGGTATAGGATCCTAGCTAGACACTCCCTGTCAAGCATGTTATGTAACAAAGCACCCACTGAAAGAGGGTTTAGGTTGCAAAGTACTAGTTATGTCCTGGAGTTGGTTTAGTTTTCAATTAACTTTTAGGGTGGTATAGCCTGGTACCTAAACAAGATGAAGTGGCTGCTAATGATTTATTTATTTATTTTTATTTTTAATTTTTTTAAAGACTTTTAAAATTTATTTATTTATTTTATTTTTGGCTGTGTTGGGTCTTCGTTTCTGCGCGAGGGCTTTCTCTAGTTGCGGCGAGCGGGGGCCACTCTTCATCGCGATGCGCGGGCCTCTCACTATCGCGGCCTCTCTTGTTGCAGAGCACAGGCTCCAGACGCGCAGGCTCAGTAGTTGTGGCTCACGGGCCTAGTTGCTCCGCGGCATGTGGGATCTTCCCAGACCAGGGCTCGAACCTGTGTCCCCTGCATTGGCAGGCAGATTCTCAACCACTGCGCCACCAGGGAAGCCCTAATGATTTATTTTGTACCGTACATGCTGCCTTAACTATACCAAGAAGTTTAATGCTCTCAGCTCTGGCTGCGTATCAGAATCATAATCACCTGAGAAGCTTTAAGAAACTGCACGCTTATTAGGCCACATCTCTGCGGGTTTCGGTTCAGTAAATTAGGGAGGGGGTAGAGGAGCAGACTAGTGCTTTTTTTTTTTTTTTTTGGCTAATGCATTTTTAAAATAGGTGCACTTTTGACAAGATGATGGAATGACATAGCATTCGTTTGCTTTTTACCCCACAGTCTCATTGAAATGATTTTCCCCAAAATTTTAAGAAAAAAAAATCCATAACAGAGCTGGCAGACAGGAAGGGGTACAATCATCTGATAAGAAAATTTGAGGCTTTTCTGCACTATACCAGCAGATGAGATTGGATTTTAAAAGATAACAGTAGAAAACTCGAAAGGATCTGACATGGGGCTTCCCTGGTGGCTCTGTGGTTAAGAATCTGCCTGCTAATGCAGGGGACACGGGTTCAATCCCTGGTCCAGGAAGATCCCACGTGCTGCGGACCAACTAAGCCCATGCACCACAACTACTGAGCCTGTGCTCTAGAGCCCGTGAGCCACAACTACTGAGCCCATGTGCCACAACTATTGAAGCCCACGTGCCTAGAGCCCATGCTCCAGAACAAGCGAAGCCACTGCAATGAGAAGCCTATGCTCCACAACAAAGAGTAGGCCCCGCTCGCCGCAACTAGAGAAAGCCCACGTGCAGCAACGAAGACCCAACGCTATCAAAAAAAAAAAAAAAAAGAATAAAATCTATTAAAAAAAAAAAAAAGATGTGACATGACCTGCTGCTTGACGTGAGTGCTGTTCTTTGCCCTGGAGCTGGGAAGAAATGCCACGGTGCCATCTAGGGAGGTCGGGAGGAGGCCTTGGAATGATTGATTATCAGGGTAATTAATTATTGACAATAAAAGACACCCTGTTCGCACCTGCTTCCTCAAGCCCAGCAGCTGGTGGCAGCATTTGTCTCCAGGCTAGAGCTGCAAGAACAGTTCTCTAAATAAAATTTGGGCTCTCTTGGGATGAGAGGGAACATTGGCACTGAGGTGACAGAGAGGAGCAGAGGTAACTTTGGACTTTGAGGGGAGTGAGGCTTGCCACGCTTGTCGCACTTTGGTGGAGGGGTTGGTGACTTGCTTATTGCCCCACTCACACACCCAACAGGAAGCCTGGCTGTGGGCCTGTCTGCTCACTTAACAAGCAGATTCTCACAACTCGGCTAGACAGCACTGGAATTCAGGGGAGAGGCCGGTGGTACAAACCGACCTTCTCAGGTGTGTGCTGAATAAAACAACATTCTGATCCGGATTTGGCATGAGCAGCCAGTTATTGGTCGTATCCATCGCTGATTCTCCTAGATGGATTCCTCAGTGCCTCTACTTGCCTGTTTGCAGAGGGGAGATGAAGCAGTGGGAGGAAGGGTAACAAGCGCTGGTGGTTTCTGTGCAGCCCCATCACCTTCACGTCTGAGCCTTGTAATAACTCTGTGAGGTATTGGTACTTTTATTTCCATTTTACAAATAAGACAGCTGAAGGTCAGAGAAGTTAAGAGACTTATTAAAGTTCATACGGATAATACATGGCAGAGTCAGGATACAAAACTAGGTTTGGGGACATCAGATCACGTTCTCTTTCCCCTTACCACATAGGTTCTGACTTAATTTCAATGACCTGAAAAACATTCATTTCTCGAAGACAGAATGGACTTGGGGATTGTCAGGTAGCAATTGTTACCTGTGCCAGTGTAATAGCTGCAAAATATTGAGGAGTATTCGCAAATGATGGCTCCTATGTAAGATGATGGTAGTGAAAAGGACAGTTTAATAAGGGGTTATTTTAGGGGTTTGATTATAGACGGATGGAGTGTATATTAGTTTCCTGTAGCTGTTGTAACAAATTACCACAAACTTGGTGGCATAAACCAGCAGACTTATTTGCTCATAGTTCTGGAGGGTAGAAGTCCAAAGTCAAGATGTCAGCACAGTCACCTTTCTCTGAATCTCTAGGGGAGATTCCGTTCTTTGCTTCTTCTAGCTTCTGGTGGCTGTTGGTATTCCTTGACTTCTTGGCTTGTGACTACATCACTCCAATATCTGCCTCCATCTTCACATCACCTTCTCCTCTGTGTCTCCCTGTCTTCTCCTTGTCTGTCTCTTTTAAGGACACTTGTTATTGGATTTAGGGCCTCCCTGGATAATCCAGGGTGATCTCATATCAACATCCTTAACTTTATTACATTTGCCAAGACCCTTTTTCCAAGTGAGGTATCAACTAGGGGATCCAGGAATTTGGATGTGGACGTATCTTTTGGGGGGCTACCATTCAACCCACTACAGTGTGTAAACATTTTATTTTTCAAGGTGAAGTTAAAAAATCCCTTCGTCTTATTTCCTATGGTGTATATTTATACAACCATCAGCATACCTCGTCTCTAGGGACTAGATCTATGTCATTTTTTCTTTTTTTTTTAGTATTTTAATTTTATTGAAGTAAAGTTGATTTACAATGTTGTGTTAGTTTCAGGTGTACAGCAAAGTGATTCAGTTATACAGATATATATTCATTCTTCTTTTTTTTAGATTCTTTTCTCATATTGCTTATCACAGAATACTGAGTAGAGTTCCCTGTGCTATACACTAGGTCTTTGTTGGTTTTATATCTTATATATAGTAGTGTGTGTGTGTTCATTCCAAGCTCCTGATTTATCCCTCCCCACAAAGTTTCCCCTTTGGTAAGCATAAGTTTGTTTTGATATCTGTAAGTCTGTTTCTGTATTGTAAATAAGTTCATTTGTATCTTTTTTTAAAAGTTAGATTCCACTTGTGAGTGATATCATATGATATTTATCTTTCTCTGTCTGATTTACTTCACTTAGTATGATAATCTCTAGGTCCATCCATGTTGCTGCAAATGGCATTATTTTGTTCTTTTTTATGGCTAGTAATATTCCATCGTATATATTGAGTTGGCCAAAAAGTTCTTTTGAGTTTTTCTGTAAGATGTTATGGAAAAACCCGAACGAACTTTTTGGCCAACCCAATATGTACATCTTCTTTATCCATTCCTCTGTCGATTGATGTTTAGATTGCTTCCATGTCCTGGCTATTGTAAATAGTGGTGCAGTGAACATTGGGGTGCATGTGTCCTTTTGGATTATGGTTTTCTCCAGATACATGCCCAAGCATGGGATTGCTGGATCATATAGTAGCTCTATTTTAAGTTTTCTAAGGAATCTCCATACCGTTCTCCATAGTGGTTGTACCAACATGTCATTTTCTCTTAAATGCCAACAGGTAGCAGCTGCGAGTTTGAAAATCAGAGCTTTTCTTGAGCCTTTCCTGTGCTTGCGTGTGATGACATTTCTTATGACTTTGTCTCTCCCTTCTTTTCTTTAGCTTCCTAGGCAAGACATTTGGATTTTCAGTCTTGGAAACTGCTATTCAGAAGAGAGGCAATCAAGCAAAAGAAAATAAGAAACTGTTCTTTGGTTTCTGTATTCTTTAGTAGTGGAAAGGAATGGCAGGTTTATTCAGGTCCCAATTGGAAAGAAACATAAAATCCTTGGGAAGGGAGTGGATACTGGGCTATTTATTTTTGAGTCACTCACATTCTTCAGTTTGCAGATGGAAAAAAACTGAAAGTCAGAAGAAGGATTATATAAGGTCACTTGGCAAGTTGAAGGCTGACCCAGCATCAACATAAGGAGCTTTGGAGCTCTCTATTCCCATCATCTGATCGTATTACATCTCAGGGGGTTCTTACTCCATTAATCTTGGGTTGTCTGGGAAATAGATGGGGGTCTTGACACTCACAGTCAAACTGACACACAGGCGAAGTCAAGCCTTGAATTTGTCGAGTTGGAGCCTCATTCAGTAAATGAGTAGAAAACCGGATGGTCTGATTGTACCGTTCAGGCTTTCTCTAAGCTGGCTAGTGGTATGGTGTCTGCAAGCACATGGATTTTCAAAACTTCCTTCCTAATATCTACCACTGGCAATGCCTTCCTTGAATCCAAGTAAATTGTCTAGGATAACCATGGCTGGAGTCATTGTGTGCATGGTCGTACGAGAAAAACAACAACACAACAGAAGACCGCCTTTCCTCTTCATATGACCTTGTTCCAACCGTTCACCTAAAAGCAGATTTTCCCTTTGCAGACTTTGAACTGCTTCGAACTTGTTTGCATGTTCAAATGATCTGGTGGAATGAAAGCTATTTGGGAAACTGGAGTAAATGTTTAAGTAAACCGGGCCAAGGAAAACTTTGCTTCATCTCGGGAACAACTGAGAGCTCTAACAGGTACTGGTGGGCCATGTTCCAACGTGAGGCCAGCGTGCCAGGCAATATTGCCAGGCTCCACAGTCCTCCAAGTGACAATCAGGCTTTAATGGAGCATCTCTGTTAGGGATATTATGCTTTGAATCATTTTATCTATAAATTTAGTGCCTGATTCTTTTTTCTTTTTTTGCTAATGCTTATTGAATCTAATGTACTAAGCTTTTTTTTTTTTTTTTATGGGAAGCACATGACTGAACTACTATAAGCCACGAATCTTACACTCAGAAAGTTCACGTATGAGGTTTCTTCATTTGACCTTGCATTGATCTTGTGGTTTATTGTCACGCCTGGGGAAGTTTTCAGGGTACATGTTGATTCGTGTCATCTAAAGGACAAGAACACTCCCGGTGTGTATCTAAGGGAATAGTCATGTTGGTAGTTATGTTGGCAGTCATGCTTGCCAACCTTTTGGAGTTACTCAGTGGGCCAGTAATAATTTGGAATATGTCTTGTTGAGTATAAACTTCTGAAAAACTTAAAAACCAAAGTTTCTGCAAATTTATCTAATTCCTGTTCTGATCAGCACATGGGTCTCAAGGCTAAGTTTGTTTTTCTATCTTTGCTTGGGCACAAAAGTCATTGCAAGAATTTTCAAGGCTGGTAGAAATCAGTGGGCTAAAAGGGACCTGGCCTCAATGATGTAGGTGCTAGATGTAGGCTGGGCAGGCAATAACACTTGCTTAAGGAGACCAAGAGGCATCCTGTAGAAAAGAGACTCTTTTCCTGATTGTAGATAGGAAAATTTAAACCTCAGCATGAGGATGTTTGGCACATGAGACTGATTTTGTCTAAATGCATTTCTTTGCGTTTATCCATTTCAGCTTTAAAAGTGGTCGCTGGTCTATGCTCCTTTGTTCAGAGAATTGGCTTCTGGAACTAGCCTACTTTTCTAATTACTTACCTGGCACCTCATGCAATTTGTTTGCCTCCCCTGGCCTACAGATTTCTCACTGCTTTGTTGTTTCACCCTTGTTTTGCCACTTTTACCCTGTGTTCCTTCTGGTCTGCCTCAACTTTCACTGGATCCTGTGAATATCATCTCTCCTGGGCCCCAGGTTCCTACTTCCTGTCTCTGAAAGTAGGTCTAGGCTTCCTGGGTCAAACAAAAATTGTATCTACAAATTACTTTGTCTCAAAGAGTGTTTCTAGATATAGTGAGTGATCAAAAATGTGTTTCCTAACAAAAGGAAAGTTTATGGGTAAAGCCTTGATAGTTAAAAAAGATGTTAAGAAAACATGGTTCAACATCTCTGACCCTTGGGACATCCCCCGTGGTCCAGTGGTTAAGACTCCACCCTTCCACTGCAGGGGACATGGGTTCGATCCCTGGCCGGGGAACCAAGATCCCACATGCCACATGGCATGGCAAAAAAAAAAAAAGGAGAGAGAGAGAGATTTGCCAAAGCTTAAATGGAAATAAAGATTACTATTAAAGAAAAAAAAAAACAAAAAACTCTGACCCTGACCTTACCGAAGATGTTTTCTTGTCCTTTCTTCCCACACCTACCACAGAAAGGTACCAGAGTGGAGAACCTTGTGAGAGCAGGCCTCAATTTCAGGCCTGTCAGTGGGTGTGAGGAAAACAATAGTTACTGAATTTGGAAGCCTAGGAAGGTGTCATTTTGACAGTACCGAGAACTGAAGTTTTCTGTTTGCATTGCTTGCAAAACTGTTTGCAATTTAGGAAGTGGAATATTTCCAAAGCCTCTTTGGTGACGTGGCTTGACCTTGATTTTGGAGGAGTGAAAGTCAGTCAAAGGATATGCTCAGCTTGCTTCAACTAGGTGCTCATAGCATCACCTTTTTCTAGGGTGACAGAATGAATCCCAGTTGAAATAAGGGAAGAAATGGGCCTAAGAGTTGCATCTTTGATTGACACAGTAACTAGAGTCGGGTGCAGCTTTCCTGGAAACTTAAATATACTCCCCAAGGTGCCCGTTTGCATTTACACCTATCAGGAACTGTCATAATGACACGTGAAACAGTCATGCTGTTTACAGAAAGAGCTAGAACTTTGTGTTGGTAAGTAAAACCCTCCAGAGCAAGGATACACTTAGTGGTTCCTGCCAGTGGTTATTATATGTCTTTCCATAGTTATGTACTTGACAACCTCCCAAAGCCATAGTTGCCCTTATATTTCGTTCTTAATTACTTGAAAGATAAACTAATAATGCAGGGAATGAATGCACACTGTTATTAATTAAGATCCCCAGGAAATGGGACAAAAGGAAGAGAAAAGTGCTTTTTAAAAATAGTTAAGTGTAGCTTGCCGCACTGCATAGAGAGTCTTATACCCACATAGAGCTATGGCTGCCACTTTTTGGGCCTCATGCCACATCTCGCTGGCCCACCTGAGATTTCAGCTGCAGCTGTGGTGGACAGTTCCCGTGCTTGAAACTGGCTTACCTTCTCTTTATTTGCCTCAGGGTTTCCCCCTGGAACCTCTGGAGTTTACTCAATCCTTGCTAAAGCCTCTTCCCAAATGCAGGGGAGTTAATGCCTTCTCAGCCACTGGGTCAGGAGAGTTGATGATCACGTGCCCTAACCTGTCGTCCTTCAGAGGGACAATTTTTGTTTTTTTTAATTTTTTTTTAAAATTAATTAATTAATTTATTTTTGGCTATGTTGGGTCTTCATTTCTGTGCGAGGGCTTTCTCTAGTTGCGGCAAGCGGGGGCCACTCTTCATCGCGGTGCGCGGGTCTTTCACTGTCGTGGCCTCTCTTGTTGCGGAGCACAGGCTCCAGATGCGCAGGCTCAGTAGTTTTGGCTCACGGGCCTAGTTGCTCCGCGGCATGTGGGATCTTCCCAGACCAGGGCTTGAACTCGTGTCCCCTGCATTGGCAGGCAGATTCTCAACCACTGCGCCACCAGGGAAGCTCCCAGAGGGACAATTTTAAGGGAATTTTACTTAGTTGCTCAGAAGTCCTCAGTGGGATTGAGCCTGTTACCTGAAAAGGCAAATCGGTAATGCATCCTTCATTGGCTTTTTCTTTTTCCCTAATACACTCTCCTGCCTCCCTCATTCCTGCTCCCTGAGATCACCTCCTAAAGTCCTTTATCTTAGGTTCTGCTTTGGGGGAATCCAAAGAGGAGAATGGATACATGTATATGATGGCTGAGTCGCTTTGCTGTGCACCTGAAACTATCACAACATTGTTAATCAGCTATACTCCGATATAAAATAAAAAGTTTTTAAAAAAAGGATTAAAAAATAAATAAAATAAAATAAAATAAAATTCCATTTCCTAAAAAAAAAAAAAGACATCTGCCATCACGAATGAAAAAATCATTAGAAGCAGCTTTTTCAACATTTCCTCTTAACTCCCTGTAGTTAAAGATAATATTTCCAGATTAAAAAAAAAATTTTGGAAGCCAGAAAAATGGAAAGATGAAGAAAAGGGTTATTTGTTTCTTATGATCATGTCAAGAAGACTCTAAGAAGCTGTGCATTCAGATGGTTATAGTTTCAGAAAGTTAGAAGCATATTCTTCACAAACTATTTTCAATTATTGGCATGTCATTTGGCACATTTTCAGAGTTTGGCACCAAATGGCTACTTTCAACTCAGAACCACATAGATAGAATTGTAAGGGTGAAATGAGGAAAAGTCATCTGGTCAACCTCGCAGCCTTCAGACAGGACAAGAATTAAACCCATTTGTCTTGTTAGGGAGCAACATGAAAAGATATGGAATATCTTTTAAGTGTTAAGTGAACTTAACAGCTATGAAGACCAACTTCTGGGAAGACAGTTCCCCAGGCTGGGTTCCATCCAATATGGAATTTTGGTCTTAAGTATTACTGATTAAGAGCTAACATGGGTCTCCAAAATGGAACTTCTATGCTCAGAGACCTAAGGCTAATCTAGAGCCGAACTCTGAGTTAGCTAGAAGGTGATGAAGCTGCTCAACTCCATTGTTTAGGGCAGCACGCAACCCATCTTTCTAAGGAGATTCAGTAAATGCTATTTTGATGGGAGCATATTGGAGATAATCTGAGTTTCATCATAGCAGGCTTCTGTCAGAGATTTTCTGATGTAACCAAAGGTCTAAAGATAAGTAGGACTTAGACATGCAGTTTTTGGAAGAACTTTAGTATAATTTGTATTCCATATATGATTCATTGCAAATTAATTCCCCCAGATTATGTCATTTTCTATTACCACACAATTCACCACTCCCAATTGGAAAACCATATTCCAAAATGACATTTTGAACAACTATTAGTGAGATTGTAAATGTACTTATTTTATTAAACTAATTTTTGAAAATTCTCCTCACATTTCTTCTTATTTATCTGCACATGGTAATCTCTTTCTGATACAGTTGACTGACTAATTCCTTGTTCTCCTTGCTTGCTCAGTTGAAATTGTGGCTTCATCGGGATCAATGTCGCGACACTGGTGTGTTAGGTATAATCAGAGAGTAAAAGGGAATGGAATGTGTTTCATGGAAACTTCTTTACCAGTGATGGGGTTAATCCCAGAATTTTAGAACTCTTTCATGTATTAAAAAAATTGAGGAGCACATTTTTTGTGTAACAGTCAGGGCAGTGGCTGTTAAGAAATCATCCTGATACTGATCAGGGTTCTTGGCCTTCCTTAATCAATAGAAATTGATAAGAGGCCAGACAAGAAATTCAGGCAAGACTTTATTGGGGCCCCTGCTGCAGCAGGGGGGAACAAAAACAAGTAACAGATTCCCTTGCTTGCTCACCGAGGGGGTGGTGAGCTGGTTCCTTACGTGGGGTGAGGGTAGGAGCGGGTCCAAGGGTCGGGCTAGAGGGGTGGCTTAGGTGATTTGCCCACCCCTTTGGTGGTGTTCAGTGCAGGAGGCATGTGCAGTACCCTGCTTTTGCTTCTGACACCGTGTTTTTGCTCCCAGCTTTTCAGAAGTGGCAGTTGGTTTTTTGTTTGTCTTTTTGGTATCTTGTTGTCCATAATTTGCCCCAACTGCACATGCACGCAGTTATTTTTAGTCCCTTATAGTTTTTTTGTATTTTGTTGCTCAAGGAGATGTTTGTCCAGATGCAAGCTCTGTAGCAAAGGGCCCCAGGTCCCAGGTCCCAGCCTGTCTCAAACCCTGTAACAAGGTCCAGACCCTGTTCCTCCCGGAGCTTCCATTCTCACCTGAGTGCAGAGGGCACACTGTGGTCAGTGCTGTGACGTGGTGGCACCTGGACCTGGGAGACGCTGCAACAGGGACAGGTAATCTCTGACCAGAGATGGGTGTGCATTTGGCAAGGCTTCCAAGGCTTCCTAGGCTGACTTTTGAATGACTAATAGAGAAAGTAAGGTAAAGGGAATGTGATAGTGAAACCTTTTTTGAGGAAGAGGGTTCAGTGTCTTCAGAAACACAGGATAGTGAGTGCAAGTCCTTCAGGACCTACACTGTGGTATGGCTGGAGCATAGATGAGGAAGTCGTGTGAGAGACGAGGCTGGTCACATCAGGAAGTGGCTGTACTTTATCTAAAAAAGAATTTGAATTCTATCCCAAAGAAAGGAAGGTGCCATTGATGTCGTTTAAGCAGAGAGTCTTAAGATTTGCAGAATATTTTGGTATTACAATGGAATGATATGTGGGACTTGTGAGATGGGCACAGGTAGAGGCAGAAATACCAATAAGGAGGCTATCACAATAATTCAGGGAAAAATGAGGAGAGCCTAGACTCCTAGGGATTGAGAAAAGAGGAAAAGTTCAAAAGGTATTAGGAGATTAATACAACATTGTAAATCAACTATACTTTAATAAAATAACATTTTAAAAAATGGTGTTGGGGGAAACAATAACAGCATGGGGTTCAGTGGAGAGATGGGAAGGAAGCATCAAGGATGGTCCTCAAATTTCCAAATCGGACAACGGGGTGGAAGTGCCATTCTGTGTTATGGTACAGGTACTTGGTTTCATAGAAGATGGAGATGAGTTTGTTATTGGATATGTTGAGTATAACATGTGTGGCCTGTGGGACATTGGGGTCGAGATATCTGGTAGGCAGTTGCATGGGTAGTTCTGGAACTCCAGACCTAAATTTGAACTGAACATATTTATTCATAAATAATCAGAAGACAGGAGGTGGTTGAAGCCAAGGGAGACCTAGAGATGGAATTCTGGAAAATTGGAGAGGTGGCTAGAGAGTTTCCTTGGTTTCTGTGGTAGGACCCAAGGAACAGGAGAGTTTCCAGCAGAAGGGAGGTCAACAGTGTCAGAGGTCATGGAAGATGAGGTTCTATTACATATAGCAACAAAAAGGTCTTTGGCAATTTTGACGAGAACAGTTTGAGTCCGGGATGAGGATAAAGGTCAGATTATGAAGACTGAACAGTGTAGAAGTGAAGGCTGAGGGTGTGGATATACTCTGGAGGTTGATTATGAGACATAGATAGAAACAGGTTGATAACGGGGAGAGACAAGGCCAGGGAAGGGTTGTTTTTCTTGAAAGTGAAGGGGACTTCAGCATGTGTATGTTTAAAGGGTAACAACAGAGAGGAATGGGTCAAAGTTATAGTCAAGAGAGCAGATGGAATCAGGTTCATATTGAGGCCACAGAAATTTGGATTTTGAGAACAGGTGACGAGATCAACCTTAGAAGGAGGAGGGATACCTCTTCCATTGAAATGGAATGGAATGGAAGGAGGTCTAATTTGTGGGATGGAACAGGAAATTCAGGGAATGTTGATTTGTTTGCCTCCTGAGGAGTAAGGGAGTGAGATCATCTCTTCATGGTAAAAGAAGAGGGATGAGGTAGGAATTTCAGGTTGATGAAGATTTGTGTGGAATAAGGAGAAAACTGATGATACATACAGAAGGAGTGCTGGGCAGTTGTATGGGCTGAATGTCTGTGTTCCCCCTCCAAGTTCATATGTTGAAGCCCTAATTCCCAGTGTGATGGTATTTGGAGGTGAGGCCTTTGGAGGTAATTAGGTTTAGATGAGACCGTGAGGGTGCAGCCCGCCACTTGAGGATGTGGCAAGAAGGCATCTGTATGTAGACACGGAGGAGGGCTGTCACCAGACACCAAATTTGCTGGCACCCTGATCTTGGACTTCCCAGCCTCCAGAACTATGAGAAATAAATATTCGTTGTTTAAGCTACCCAGTGTATGGTATTTTTGTTATAGCTGCCTGAGCTGACTAAAACAGTAGCATTGAGAGACCAGTGGAGGTCATCAGGCTGCATCTGCATAATTCTGATTTTTTTAAGAAATCAGACTCTTTACCCACTTTGGTGTAGGGTAGAGGTTTTTAGATTCCACTAGGATGTTCCTAAGTGAACATAGGAAAGGTTGATGTATTAGATAAATTTGGAGGTGTTTAGGGTCGGGGGAGCTCAGCCGAAATGTGAATAATTGAGAGACACATTTAGAGGAATGAATAGAGGAAATCATGTCCTTGGGTGGGGAGCCTGGTTTGTCTATCCCTTTGCTATTGTTGTCCACTTTGACTTCTTGGAAAAAAATAATTTACAGCCAATCACTGTAACAACTTCCCATTAAGATTTTACTTTACTTTGATTTCTAGATTATTTTAACAGGGTGTCTTAACCTCAAATTTAAGATTTTTTAAAAATTGTATTTCATTTGATAATTAAAAGGGAATATAAAAGTTATTTCATGGAATAAAATTTTCAAAAGGAAGGGTACAATCCTTAATGTAAAGGCATTTTTCACCCAGCTCTATGCAGATGTATAAATCCTCAAGAATGGACACCAGAAAATGATGCATACTGACTGAAATATTGTCATTGGAAATGGAAATGTACAAAAAAGACTTTTAAATTGGTGGATCTCATTGAAACTGTGATTTATTCTTCTTGTGCATAGGTACTATAAGTTATCTGAGTTAACAGCATTTGTAATGGTACTAAATATAGAAAAGTAAAAAAAAAATGAAGGGGAGGGAAAGTGCTGGTGTGGTGATTTACAGTGACACACAGCTAAATGCCTAGGTGTGAAGGTGTGACCTTGTGATTACACTTATATATATGTGTCCTGGTTTGCTAATTCCAGTCACCAAGTTTGGTGCACTTGTTAATGCTTTTTTTCTTTTACTTAGTTCAAAACATCAACAAAGTCCCTTTCTTTTGGGTGCATCATAACAGCTTTTTATGCCCCGTGGCCTCTAAGCTTTTCTGTCCTGAGGCTTTTTTGAGGATGCTGTCCATGGCAGAAACAATCCAAAGGCTGGCAAAGTGGCCCCTGGAGAGAGATGAACAGAATGAAACAGAGTGTTCACTTTGCTTCTCTGAACTCAACTGTGCCCAGAGATGAAAGCACCCCCCTGAGCTGTAGTAGTAAACCATAAAGAATATTCATGGCCATATAAAGATATAATTTTTGAAGTTGAAATAGCCTATTCATCATTGTCAGTTAATTTGTACCAAGAGCCCAAGGTGGTTGGCATGGTAATACTGACACTTTGGGGACTTTATCTGCAGAGCAGATAAAATAATTCATTTGGACTCACGTTTTACCTAATTTTGAAAATCTGTCCCTTACTTTTCTTATTGGAAAATTGGAGTGACTTTTCCACTTATGGATTTGTCAAGGACATGAGTTTACTCCTCCAACCTGACCCAACAGTGTAAGTACTGGTTCTCAGCGCTTAACTTGGTCCTCTCCTGCCATCTCTTCCTTCCAGAATGGTTTCTCTCTGGTGGTAGGGGATGACCACTTTTAGCATCTGAGAGGGAAGGAAACAATCTCTGAAACAATTCTTGCAGAGATTCTTGTGCTGTTCAATTTGTGAATCCCCAGTAGGGGTTCAGGCTCCAAACAATGCTAGGAGAGTCTGATTGGGCCTAGGCTGTTCTAATACTAGTATTTTCCAGCCAAATGGGGTTTACCAGAGTTGATATGGAGGAAACTTTCCCTTCTAACATCAGAACTTCTTTTTTCCCCCATATTTCCCCCCATTATTGTGTTAGCTAGCCTAGCTCTGTGAGATGAGGGCACTTCCTGAGCCCAGGTTATATCAGGGTGACGAGTTCGCTAGGCCATGTGACACCAGTATCAACAGGCATAGACTGTTCAAGTATGATGCTTAATTGTGTGAAGGGGAGTAATTGGTTGTTTAGAGATTGGAGTGGGATTGTGGGTATGTCCAAGGGTCAGCTGGATTTCATATTTTGGTAAACATCAACATAAATCAGTAAATAATATCAACACTTATCCCTGGCCCATAGAATACAGGCAGAGGCTCTCCTTGAGTTGAAGAAGTTGCCATTTTGGAAATTCACACCAGATGTTTATCCTATCTGCTGTGTAAATACTTCTGCCAAGTACTGGGTATATGAACAAATGGTACGTCAGTATTTAGATTACTTTCTTTTCATGCGAAATGAGGTCATTCTTAGAAATGAGACTAAGAGGTATGGGCAATGTTATGTCACTCGGTAGAAGTAGATCTCACAGGATCCTAAGTTGCCTTATGGATGTAAGGTAAGCACCATAGAATAAAATGATAGTTTAGAGCATGATGCTCTTCATCTTATGCCTAAAGAACGCATGCAGTAGCTTATTCACCTGACAGGTGAGACATTTAACTGTTTCAGTCTTAACTCAGTGGTCTTCTCATTCAGTTGCCTACTAAAATGGCAGTGGAATTTTTAGAAAATATAGATGATAGAACCTCTACTGAATTTGAGTTTCTAGAGTGTAAATCGATTGTAAAAAAGCTCCACAGGTGATTCTGGTCCTCTGCTGTTGCTGAGAGCCATTGCTGCAGATACTATTTTCATAAGACTTTCCAAAAAGAGACTGGAGACAAGAACATCACAGTCTCTCTTATGTGAATGTGGAAGTTCCTCATTCAGAGACAGTAAATTTGCCATGCTTATGAAAAAGTGCCGTATTATATATATTTCACATGTATATGTTTATTAGCAAAAAATGCAATTTAAAGCAACAGTGAAATGCCACTTTTTCTGTATCAAATTAACAGATAAAAAAAATTAGAATGTTAGGTCTCCCATTGCCCCATTGCTGATGAGGGCTAAGACGCAGGACTTAGTATCAAACTAGTAAGTATGTAAATTGGTAGACTGTTTCTCTACAACATTTGGCAATGTGAGGCTTAAAATGTTCATACACTTTGACCCAAGAATATCTGGAATCTAGCCAAAGAAAATAATCTGAATTACAGACTAATATGATATAAGAGCAAAACAGTGGGAACTGCCTAGTATATTCATATGATGCAATATTATATAATTGTAATGGGTTATGTTTATGAGAAGTTTTTAGTAATGTGAGAAAATGCTTGTGCTGTTATAGTTAAGAGAACACAAAAGTTTACATATAGCATGTTCTAAATGTAAAATAAAAGGCATGTAGAGAATGATACCAAAGTATTAATAGTAATCATGTTTCAGTAGTAAGACTCCATATTTTTATTCTTGTCTTTGTATTTTTCTGAATTTTGCAAGTTTTCTACAATACCACTTTTAAAAAAAATTTTTAATAAATCTTTATTGGAGTATAATTGCTTCACAATGCTGTGTTAGCTGATGTTGCACAACAAAGCAAATCAGCCATATGCATACACATGTTCCCATATCCCTTCTCTCTTGAGCCTCCCTCCCATCCTCCCTATCCCACCCCTCTAGGTCATCGCAGAGCACCGTGCCCATCTCCCTGTGCTATGCTGCTGCTTCCCACCAGCCAACTTGTTTTACATTCAGTAGTGTATATATGTCGATGCTACTCTCACTTCGCCCAAGCTTCGTCTTCCCACCCCATGTCCTCAAGTCCGTTTTCTATGTCTACCTTTTTATTCCTCCCCTGCAGCTAGGTTCATCAGTACCATTTTTTTTTCTTAGATTCCATATATATGCGTTAGCATACAATATTTGTTTTTCTCTTTCTGACTTACTTCACTCTGTATGACAGACTCTAGGTCCATCCACCTCACTACAAATAACTCAATTTCCTTTCTTTTTATGGCTGAGTAATATTCCATTGTATATATGTCCCACATCTTCTTTATCCATTTATCTGTCAATGGGTATTTAAGTTGGTTCCATGTCCCGGCTATTGTAAATAGTGCTGCAATGAACATTGGGGTGCATGTGTCTTTTTGAATTATGGTTTTCTCAGGGTATGTGCCCAGTAGTGGGATTGCTGGGTCGTATGGTAGTTCTATTTTTAGTTTTTTAGGGAACCTCCATACTGTTCTCCATAGTGGCTGTATCAACTTACATGCCCACCAACAGTGCAGGAGGGTTCCCTTTTCACCACACCCTTTCCAGCATTTATTGTTTCTAGATTTTTTGATAATGGCCATTCTGACTGGCATAAGGTGATACCTCTTTGTAGTTTTGACTTACATTTGTCTAATAGTTAGTCATGTTGAGCATCTTTTCATGTGCCTCTTGGCCATCTGTATGTCTTCCTTGGTGAAATGTGTATTTAGGTCTTCTGCCCATTTTTTAACTGGATTGTTTGTTTTTTTGATATTGAGATCCATGAGCTGTTTGCATATTTTGGAGATTAATCCTTTGTCTGTTGTTTCATTTGCAAATATTTTCTCCCATTCTGAGGGTTGTCTTTTTGTCTCGTTTATGGTTTCCTTTGCTGTGCAAAAGCTTTTAAGTTTAATTAAGTCCCATTAAAAACAACAATTTTGTGGAAGAATTGGCAGTGGAAGGTCTCATAAGATAGAGAGTTGATTTGCAAAGGGATGATTTGTGGAAAATTTCAGTAGACTACAAAAATGCTTAAGTTGGTTTCAAGCATAAGAAACAGCAGGAATCTGGATTATAAGCACATGTTTTGGGGAAAGTGTAATGAGTGGATGAAATAAGGATAAAGTGAGAAAGATGTTGTAAAGTAGAGATGGCAGTAGACAAGTAGATGGAGAACAAATACCATGAAAAAGATATTCTACTCTCTTCTTTTATGGTTTTAGAGTTGTGTGTTGTTAGGACACTTTCCCATGCTTTCTAACCCTTCAGCTCTCTCTGATTATTTTATATTCATTAAGTTTATGGTTAAATGAAGTAAACACAACCAACAAGAGCTAAAAGTGAGAGGAAATGAATGACTCTACTGGCTATGAAGTTAGCTTGCTCATCCCTTCTCTTCCTGGACCTTTTATTCTTCTCCCCCAAGTTTTAGTGATTGATTTGCTTGATTGAAGATAGGATGATGATATCCGAAGCTGTTATTTTGGTTCACATCTTACTGTTCTAGTAGGTATCTTTTTCAAGAGTGAGCCTTTATTAGTTGAGGCCCACAGGCCATCTTCCTGACATTGTCTTTTAGTTCAGTTCTTTCATGGAAAGCTTTAAAGGTACCTGGCAGGGAAAAACTCTTAATTTCATTAAGTTGGGTAAATCTGAACATTTACTCATAACATTCTTTTCCTAATGCTGGCAGATAGTACTTTGAGATCTGTAACAATGTGTTTATGAACCACCCCCCCCTTATTTTCTGGAATGAACTATTACTGTCTGTTAGTATCTCTTTCATGGCATGTAAACATATCCAAATTATGTTACAAAGGCTGTTCCATGTTCATGTGATCCATAGGTTTAAATGGTTAGAGAGCCCAAGAAACCTCTGGAACATGAAGATTTGACATTATTTGCAGATTAACAAGTTACTCATTTATTATCTTGTAGTGTTTTATATTTATTTAATTTGATGGTTGAAAGAGTAACTTAGAGGGGCTATGAGAAATAATTTGTTTTAAACTACTGTTTTTGAAAATTGTGATATTATTGCCTTTCCCATTTAAAAGAAAATAGATTTATAAGGTGTACAAGACAAGAGGGTCATTTCTGAACCCTCTCACACAAGGTTCAAAAATACAGTGAGTTGGGGTGCCGTAAGGTACATGGCACCTAAATATTTATTTGGATATTGCTATTTTTAATTTTCAATCTATCTTAAACATTTGAGAAATCACTTTCTGTAATTAAGAAAAACGCATTGCCAAACAACTTTAAAAAATCCTGTGTGTGTGTGTGTGTGTGTGTGTGTGTGTGTGTGTGTGACCAGTCTATATGCTTACTTTGTTTATGCTTTTGGATTTATGAAACATGCCTACAGATATAATGGATTATCGGTAATTTTTCCACATTCTCCTCTATTTTCTATCAATACAAATGTATACTATTTTTTTTGTTATTTTTCCCCAAATTCATACAATTTTCTATGGAGATGATTGTTATTTTCCTTAAATATTTAATGCAGGAATCACTTCTGAGAATTGGAATTTAGATCAAGTAACTCAGCTTGTTTCCATTTGTGTCTCTCGGGGAAAGGCTTTGGACTTAGTGCTCTAACTTATTTTCCATCCAGTATTGCAAAGGAAATGACCAGGTTAGGAACTAGGAGAAATTATATTGAAAATCTTCATGAGGAAATCCTTATGGACTTTGCTAAAAAGTGGTGAATATTTTTCTCTTTGTAGTGGTCTACTTCAATTTAAAAACCCAATCGAGTTGAAGATTTTCTTTGAACTCATTTGAGCTTTGAAAAAGCAGTATAAAATTGGCAATTTATATGTGTTTTTAGCTTACCAACATTTGGGGTTTTTCCTAATCTTTGGTTTTAGAAAATAAACAGACTTACTGCGGCTAAACATTTACGTAACAGTGTCTGTTTTTAATGGGGGTGGAGGGGGTGGGAGTGAGGATTTGTTGTAACCGATCACCATCTTGGTTTTGTTAGCATTTTGTGAAAAAAGAATTAGAAGATACGCCACAACCTAGAGAGAGACCTTTTTCTGAGTCCAGTGCCTACCTTATGGACGTTTTTTTTCTGATTGCCTTCTTCTTGTTCTAATGACCTCCATCTTAGTTACTTTTGCAGCTGGCATTAGTTAATAGAAGCTGCTTTAACAAAGAGATCCCCAGGTAAAGATGTGTCTTTCTCTTTCACCCAGCAGTGTAGGAGAGCAGTCCAGGACAGCAGAGTAGCCCTCTTCACAGGTCATTTACTGACTCAACTTTCTTTAGCTCTAATAACTCTTCATTGTCCTTCTGTCTGGTGGACATTGGCTCATCAGTGCATATCCAAAGGAACGGGGAAGAGAGTGTGAGGGCAATCAGTATCCTTTCAAGGATGTAAGGTGTAAATTGGATACATTACTTTCACTCACACTCTGTTGGCAAGACCAGGGTCACATCTCACTGCAAGGGAGGCTGTGAAATATAGTTTGTAGTTGGAGAGTCATATGCCTTGCTAAAATTGGGGGTGGAATAGGGTTTATTGCTAAAAGGAAGAAATGGAGAATGGAATCTAGGGCTGTTAGTCATCTTGGCCATATAGAATAATAAAGAAGTCAAAGCTTGGCAGTGTGCACCAAAACCGCCCGCCCTTCCTTCCTTCCTGCTTACTGGGTTGCAGAAGCTAAAAACTATCAGCCGGAAGCTCAAGACCAGTCCATTGCCTGAGGCAATCCTACTCAAGTCTAGCAGCATTTTGTAAAGCTTTAGGTCTCCCTGCAGGTGGGACCTAGAATGAGGATTGCTGCTCTAAACTCTGTATTTTGCAGTTAGTCAGATTTCCCTATTTCCCTGTTGAGGGTCTAGGATGCCTGGTGCCTAAGGCAGCATGAGATATGATAGAACTTGAAACACAAGGTCCTCTCAGGACTATGTTCTGTTGTGGCGGTCACCTATGTCATACTAGCTTATTCGCCTTTTCTCAATGTAGTTACTGAACTTCTACTTTCCAGTTATTGTGATAGGCACTGGGTTAGAGAGGGGTATGTTAAGATGAATAAGACATAGTTCCTGCCTTTGAGGGGTACAGAGTCTGGCACTGTTTTCCGTAGGGAAATAGGGGTTTCTCCGAAAATATGTTCTAAGGCAACAATGTTTTGGGAAACACCCTGGGACCCCAATGCTACCATGCACTCATCATTCACCAGTATCCCTTCTGCCCATAGATTCCACTCAAGAAAAGCCTCTGCCTTTGACACAAGTCCAGCTCACACCTGAGTTCCTACACTCCTTTCCATCTTGTGGTTTGTTTTCTAAATCTATAGCAGCCCTAAAATTGACCTCACAGATTCCTGGCTCATTCCCTTCTCTGTTGATTCCCTCTAAGATCTCAAACATCTACTAGACTAGACTGCATGGATTATGATGGAGGCAGTGTCATCAGGGCTCAAAATGTGGGTTTTCTTTTCATGTTTGTCATGCACTTTCTGCATCCAGTATTTATTGAGGCTCTTCTATGGAATGAAGCATTTAGGGTACAAAGCTGAGTAAGACATGGTTCTTGCTTGAGTTGTTCATCTTGTAGCAGAAGAAACAGGTCTGCTGGATGAATTACACACTATTATGTGGTAGGCCCATTAGTAGAAGTCTAGGAGCATAGAGGGCTCTGGGGGTATAGAATGAGTGTGTGATTGTCTGAGGGAACTGGGGAAAGGCTCAGTGACATTTACCTCGGACCTTCAAGAAAATGAATTCACTACTTAGAAAAAGTTGAGGGTGAGATGTTCCCAGACAGAGGGAACATTGTGTGCAGAGGTATGAAGGTATGAAAGATTATGGGGTCTTCTCTCCATCACCCCCCCAAAAAATTACATCAACACATTATATAAATTGTTTTTTTTTAAATAAAAGCATTGTTAAAACAACACCTCTATGTCACACCTAGATTATTTAATTTGTAAGAATCTGAATCTGAACAACTCTCACCCAGTCAGGGCATGAAGACAATTTGTTGAGGACCCTCTAGGGATGTTTGTATTGTGGGTTTTCATAGCTCTAAAAAATATCCACATTTCGTTTTGTGAGCTTTTTTTGTTGTTGTTAGTCACTGCACTGTTTTGGCAGCCCAAGTGCAGAAGTGGCCAAGAGTTCAGGGCCATTGTGAGTTATTCGCATATTTATTTAAAGCCGTGTGTGTGCAAGGCACTGTGCTCGGCAGCGGGCATATGTGGCGAGAAGCTACCGGATTCCTTTTTCCATGGAACTCACATTCTGGAGACAGATGTTAATTCATCAGCTTCACTAATGCGTGTTCATGGGGGCGTGGTGGTGGGAGGGGTGGGGTTTTAGGCAAAGGTCTCAGACTAGACGGAGCCCAGTGGTGGGAGTGGGTGTGATGGGGGTGTCCGAGAAGGGGAGGCTGGCTCTAAAGGAGAGAGGGAAGGAGTCAGAGGTGCAAAATGAGGGCTGTGAGGCGAGAAATGCTGAGGCCATATGCTAGACCGTGTTAAAGGTTTGAGTCTTCGCCGTAAGAGCAACGGGAAACCTCAGAAGGTTTCAAATAGGAGCTGACATGATCTGATTTCTGTTTGGAGGAGATACTAGGTACTTAGTAAGAATTCATGGATGTTTATTGGATGACCGAATGGTCTGTAAAAAAGAAACAAAAACAACAACAACAAAAAACATGTTATCAAATCAAAGAGAAAAACTCCCCCAGGGAGAGAAAAACCTGAATTTCTACCTCAAGGCAGTAACAAAATAGAAAATAACCTTTCATAAATTTTACATTGAAAGAAAGGAAACTGTTTACTCTTTATAGCAAATTAAGAATCTTTGGAAAATGGTTTGCCCATGGCTGTGTAGTAAGTTGGTGGCCGATTCATTTCTGCCCTGTTCCCTGAGTGAAATTGATCCCTTCCTTCCTCCTTTCCTGCTTCTCCTGCTGAAGCTTTGCAGATAAAGGAATCAAGTTCCTCTCCAGCTCTCCTCAGAGCTTCTCCAAATGTGAGAGCTCTGATTGCAGCCATCTCCTCGGTTCGGTTTCTGTCTGAAGGATCTCCGTGCGGCTCCCCGGAGGATGCAGTTGCTCATCTTCGAGTTCCCGGCCTCTAAAGTAGTGCAGAGTGGTCAGCAATTGAAAGTGTAATGATTAAATTAGCATCGATCATATGAACTAAATGATGTATAGGCGACGGGGAGGAGACCAGCTGGACTCGTCTCCTCAGCCTCTTTTGGCAGAAGCATGGAAAATAAAGCCGTGTAAAGTTAATGAAAATTGTGGCTGCGTGGAGTGTTTTTGCCGAGAGATTGGCATTTTTTTTTTTAACAGAAATTTCAGAAAGCAAGAGATTTCTGAGTAATACGTCAATCACAGGGAGGGATCTGTCATTTTCTGGCAAGTGAATAGGCCATGGGAATTTTTTTTACCTTACCTACACTCACTCTTTTATGAATTATGAAGTATTATTTTTTCCCGGAGCCATCAAGAGTGGCAGAGAGGAGGAAAAACGAGTCCACAGATTCATTCTTCCTTTGAGTGTCTCTAGGGTTTTTTGTCTCTGCCTTTTTATCCCTGTCTCTGTTTCTCTTTCTCACTGTCCTCTTGCCTCCTTGGTGAGAACCAGTCGTAGCATGTGTTACAGGTTTTTCGTGGGGATGCTTTCTTGGCAGTGGGTTGTGACAGGCTGGGGCAGCCAAGGAGCGGCTGGTGGAGGTGAGGGAAGTCAGAATTCTAGTTTGGGGAGAGGCCGGGCCGTCGGGAAGGTCAGGTGCGCGTGCTGCGCCTATCCCGGGGCACACGGGAAGGATGCGGAGCTCGGAGGGGTGGCTGAAGGGTTGAGGTGTCGTCAGGCCAAGGAGGCCTGGGAGTCCCTGCCAGCTTCAGCATAAGGAGCAGTCAGCCTAGCCAGATGAAGCAGGTAGGCAGCCGGGAGGAGGTTGGCATGAAGGTGAGTAGGGCAGGGGGAGGCAGGATGCTGGTCTCAGCTCTGCTGGCTGAGATCAGGGACCCAGGTGGAGATTGAGAGGACCAGGCCAGCATCAGGGGCAGCAGGGACGAGGAATCCCACCGCAGAGGCAAAGGGCACCAAGGCCAGAGCCCAGAGATGAGAAGAAGCAACTGATGCTTGTGCAGCCTCGAGTTTGTACCACACATCGTTCTGAGCACTTTCTTATAGCAAGGCTTTTAATCTTGCACGATAATCTTGGGGTAATCCTCATTTTACAAAGGAGGAGATGGAAGGCAAAGAAAGGCAAAGTAGCTCACTGAGTGTCATCCAGCTGGAAAGAGGCACCATGAGGATATGCAGGCAGCCTGGCTTCAGAGTCCCTCCTCTTAACTAGCCTGCTCTGAAGAATGCCTGTGACGCTGCTCCTGGGAGTACCATTCACACGAATTGCAGTGCATGGGGGCCCTCCGAGCTGGGCGATGTAGGCGGCCCTGATTCCACACTACTCCCTTTAAAAAAAGACTGATTCTTCACTCTGCCTTATGCCGTGCCAGGCGCTTTCTGTGTACCTTTCATACATTGACTCATGAAGTCCAGAACTCTTTTTACCTCCGTTACAGATGAGGCACAGAGAGACGTAAGGATACACCTGCCTAGGCAGTTAGGTCTACGTTCAAACTCAGAGGACTACTAAAAGGGCAATCAATTTGTAGAGTTTTGTTTCGTTTTGTTTTGTTTTCACTCTTGTCTGCCCTGCCGGTACCACCTGTCTGAAGCACGTCAGGGGGGAAACAGGGGTTACAATATTAATGTGCAAAATGCCATATATGTTTCTAGAGGCAAACAAGTGTATATCTGTGCTTGCAGAAGAGAAGAGGGAGAAAATCATCTAGTACACTTGGCCACTTAGGAAAACTTAAAAACAAAGAGCAAAATAAGCCCCAAGGTTAAATTGGCAGGCAGAGACCTTGGGCTCGTGTTCTAGTCCATAGAGCCAATGAGAGTCCGAACACTGTTCTTTTGTCTCTTCCCTGACCTCTCAGAGTCCTGCTGCAGAACACATAACTCCACTGGCTTAGAAAGTTAAATTCTGGAGAAATCTGTGGGGGGAAATTAGATAGCAAAATTTCCTTTTGTTTCCAAATCTGTACCAATTGTCTTGATCACAGCTATCTAAAACTCAGAGCTAATCAGCTGATTCTTGGCATTTCTCTCCCTCTTCCCCTCCCTTTCCAAACAAATGGAAAAGAGAAATGCTTGTCCTTTGTATTCCACCGTCAAATCCATGGGTGTGCTGTACCACAAAGCCCAGCCCAGGTAAGAAAAAGCAACTCCATGTCCCTAAGTTTGAAGCCAACAAAAACTAGCTGAATGTTGCCTTGAGCTGCAGAAGAGAGCTTCCCTGATTTGTTGAGGACCACACCATTCCCTCCACTGAACTGAGCTCAGTGAGACGTTTGTCAAATTGCAAGAATAACCTCTATACGGAGAATCACGTGGAATTTAGAGAATAGAATCACACAAACAATGCCTTTTCATAAGGTCTTTTGACTTTGAACTGTTGATCATGGTGAGAGATGACTTGAAAGGAAACACAGTCAGCAGGGCACCCTCAAAATGGGACGACGCCTTTGGGGGCTGTGTAGTTTTGGAGGCTACTCAGGGGTGAGAGGTGGGCAGGTTATGGGGAAACACTGATGCAAGGTGACCCAGGAGCTTTTCAGACTGATCCTCATTGTAGCTGGAAATAGAAGTAGACCAGGGGAGGGCTGGTTTCTCTTTCATCCTCTCAATCAATCACTTAACTGGAGAACTCTTCAAACCAAAACTAAGACGGTGCCAATCCCTCATTTGATGTTCGCCTCTTGCTGCAGTGAAATATGACACCCTTGAAATTTGGCCCTCAGAACTTAGACCTGATAGGATATCAAGGCCCTTTCACCAGAAGCTAGGGACTTGAGATCATCTGAAACAGGCCCAGGAAGCTCCCAGGGACCTCTTGCTACTTCTCAGCCAGCTCTCAGTTCAGAGAATCTTGGGACAGGAATGGTCAGTTCCAAGAGCCTCTTGGAGTTCAAGTTCACTTTTCTGGGAACTCCTCAGAGCTCCTTTGGGGAAGTCCAGACTGAGTCTCTCACTGGCTGCCTCTGGAACTCTGGGATCAGCCTGAGCATTGGGTTGAGACCTTTAGGTGACCTGTACGTGCAATGCTTATTCTATGGAGATCCAAACACTAGGGGCCGACTCCCCAATCTATTAATTGATTTTCAGTTGTCAGCTTGTGGGTGACCAAATAGCTTGTGATTAGACAGTTTTTAGAATGAAAGGAGTGGGAAAAATAGGGGTTTTCCCATCAAAGTGACCCCCCCCCCTTTCATTTTACCAAATTCCTCCTGGGAATACACCCACTGCTCCTCATTCCTTATCTTGAAAACCCCCTCAAGAAGGAGCAGGGAAGGAACACTTAAGTATAGAAAATTATGGCTTTGAATACATCAGTTTAACCTTTTTGGGTACTAAAATGAGGGCTGGATTAGGGGACCTCTGGGGTTCTCCCACCTCTAACAATTTGCTCAGCATTTTTCTAACCTGGGAAACAGGCAGAGCCAGGCTGCCGCTGCTTTGCATCTGTTCTTAGTCCTTGAGGGGTTTGGGTGTAGGGTTGCTGGGAGTAACCACAAGCTGCTTTGCTTGACCCAATGCTCCCTCCTGACCGCCTATCCTGAGTTATCTTCCTTGCTGCCTACATTCGTATATCACAAAACGAGCCCCTGCTCTTTAGAGACTTTCTTTAGACCCTTACACTGGCTGTTGGGAAATGCAGGAGGGGAATTGAGCCATGTACAGTTTTCCCAGTAGGGGGCAGTTTCTCTCATCTTGTTGGTGAATTATGGAAGTGAACGGCTTCTTCCCACCCGCCACCCCCCCCAAATTTAGATTCCCATTTAAAGATATTCAGGAAATATCTATACTCTCAGTTGAAATAGTAAAATAAGGAAATGATCTGGAAAATCTAAGGAGAAAAAAGACCCTCTTGCCTTGATTTTCTGTTGATTCTGGCTAAAATATCACATGGCTGTAGTTAGAGAGTTAATTAAAATAACAGAATCTGATACAGGAATTTGAGCTTAGAAATCTTTTGGCCCAGTCCTCTTGCTTGATGGAGGGGAGAGCTGAGGTTAGCCTGGGAAATGACTTGCTCCAGGACACACAGTCGTCAACAGGTCAGGCTGGCACTGGGTCTCTTTCTATGAAATCCTGCCAACTGTACCCATCCTCTTCTGCCATCCTCCTGGTGGCACAGATGACCTCCTGTATGAACCCTACTATTTTCAGGTGCTGAAGGACAGGTGAGTCCCTCTGGCATCTTTTATGTTTGAAAGGATTGATGCTGTTCCCAAAGTGTGCAGCTGTGATTGGAAGACCTTAGTGGGTCAATGCAGACCTGGAAGAACTGTGCTCGGCTCAGCAGTTGTAGCTCTCGTGTTGCTCTTTGTGACTCAGATTTGTCCCTTTAAGAGTTACGCTTTTCAGAGATACTGGCTAGAAGGACGGGCCTCATTTCCTGGGTCCAGGGCCAGACAGTTACTCCTGTGCTGAGTTCCCATGAACTGCAGCCAGTGCCTTCCAGCTGACAAAGCAGGGTTGTCATTGGTAAGTGTTTATGTTGTGCTTTAGATTTGCAAAGTCCTTTCTCTGGGTTATTTCTTACCTCAATTTGGCAGGTGAAGAAACTGAAGCCCATAGATGTGGTGACTGGTCCAAAGTCATCCGACCAATTAGTGGGGAAGCTGGGCTCAGCCTCTGAGTTTCTGGGTCATTGCTTTACCCCCGTGAGTCATGCAGCTTCTCTAGATTATGTTCGTTGCTCCTCACCAACTTCTTTTCTTTCCAAATTTAGCTGGCTTCTTTTACAGTGAGCTGTAAAGCTCTTCTGTTTCAAAGCTGCAGTACCTTATTGGTTGACCAGGAAGCTGCAAGTATCTAGGTATGCTCCAGTGTGGCACCTGTCCTAGGTCAAACCGAGCTGTGGTGTGATGGGAACTGGGAAGGCAGTGGGACTTTTCTGATTGGGTTTTTGGAAAAAGATCAATGCCGCTTTAGGAATATTAAAGGTCTAAGCGTTGGGAAAAAGGGGATTTAAGCTAAAACGTTGGCTGTCGCTTAAAGGCGATTTAAAAAAAATATCAAGCTAAAAAGAAATGGACAATTTTGCATCTACATAAAGGCTTTTGAGAGTTTTTGGCTTCGTTCTCAAACTTCACTAGTTGGGTCACAGAGGTACCTTCTTGTCAGTGAGGCAGAGAGATTTCGGTGAGAATATCGAAAACTTTCACAGTAGAAATTCTTTTACAGTAGAAATTCCCACAAGAAATCTTACCATCTGTTTATTCTATTTTTCTTTTATCTTGGTTTTTAAAAAATTTTTAAATGACTTATTGCCTGCTTGACTTCAGTTGCATCTGTTAAGTACGGGTGTTGGATAGAGATGAGTATCTGTTCACCTGTCTTTACACAACATTCTCTGAAAAAAAATGTCTCTGTTACTCCCCATCCCCCTCCAATTGTGCGTTTCATTAAGAAGATGAGCAGCTGTGTTTAGAGCATTCAATCGCCTGCCTTTCCCAACGTACCAAGCAGCCTTTTAGATGTTGATGAGTGTTTGCTGCAGAACTATATGATCCAGACGAAACAGGAAGCAGCTGTCTGCTTGCTAGGGTGCTCCGCGCGGCCCTCCACTCACCGAGGGAACACTCTTCAGCTGACTGAAGCAGGGGAGCTGAGCCAATCAGAGGCTGCTTTCCTAGCTCAGTCACCAGTCTGTGGTTGAGGAAGGGTTCTGCTTTTTTATGCTCTGTTTGGGAAGGCAGATAAAATGCCAGGTCTGGACCGCCTCTGGGGATAACCTCACCCTGTGCGATGTGAATGAATAGCATCTTGCCTGGTAAATCCACAGCAGTTGATAAGGCAGGTGCAAGTCTTCCAAACAGGCCTTTTCTGTCTTTACCTCTAGCTGTGGCTTCTGTAGCAGTTTTGTTTTTGCCTTGATAGAGGTGCTCTGGATTATCAGACCTCCATGTATGACAATTTGTACCTGCATGGAATTGAAGACTCGGAGGCTGTAAGTATTTTCATAGATAGCTGATTTCCTCTCCCCTCCTCTTCCTCCTCCCACTAACACCCCCCCCAACCCCTTATTTCTTAGGCAACGCAGGGAACATGGAGCTGAAAGCCAACATCATTCGGGTGCTGCTGTGTAAATGTTCTCTGTATAGTTTAGAGTTAACTGAAATAATTCTTTATTATATAATGTCTTGTCAAGCAAAAAAGAAATTAGGGTGATAGCAGAGGGATCTAAGGGTGTAGTCCGCCTGGATTTATACAATACTTGGTCCGCGTTTGATCTGACAAGGGATAACTGCTCCTTGCAGACCGGCTTAAACTATGCAGAAAGTGCCTATGTTTTCCAATAGCAGGGTTCACAGAAAAGGCTCATTCATTATATAATACACATTGTATTGAGCTAGGGTGAAGGAAGTTCCTTAGCTGTAGCTGTATTATGCGCTTTCTGGCCAAACAAGCAGTGCAGATCTCCTGCTTCTTTGTTAAGGAAATCAGATGCAAAGGTTGTGGTCATATAACACCCCAGTGCAGAGGCAGGAAGTATGTCCCTGTACTCTACCCTGGAAGCCCGGAGTAGGCTCACTTGTGTTTTGGCTTAGAAAACTGGACTCCTTTCCCTCCGCAGGTGAGACTCATATAATGTATTAAAATCAGGATGAAGGTGGTTTTGAGAAATCCCTAAAATCATACCATTTGAATGCTAGCTTTTGAATCCAGGGTAAAGCTGATGACTGAATCTTTCTTTTACTATTGCTAGTGGTGGTTCTTGATTTTTTTCATCAATTATATAGAAACCTTGCAAGGTAGAATGATTCGGGATGGGAATGGGACCTGCTGTGCGGAGCCTGAATCTTCTATGAGTGCAATGCCATACATGTTGCTACATTTGAAACAGGAATGTGTTATATAAGATTCTCTGGCTAAACCACCAAACAAACAGATTATAACACACAAAAAAAACCCCTATGCTATACGTCAGTGCAGACGTATGTATCAAATGATGTGCTAGCCCTGAAAGATAGAAACCCTCTGTTCTGATGAGGCATCCCATTTTCCTGCCTGTCTGCGTGTGAGCTCTCACTCCAACTCTGTTTCTGCAAAGTCTCTCTGGTGTTGCCCAGCGTGCTCGTAAATTACCAGCCTGTCAGTTTACTGCAAGGGACTGTAGTTGGAAACGCGGTGGCTGAGATAGGGAAGGTCCACGTTGGCAAGTGGGGTGGGAGGATGGAAACGGCAAGTAGAGGAGTTGAGTGAACTGCTTCCCCGGCTTGGTTCTTCGGGAGGTCTGATCATTTCTCCTACCCCTTCTCTCCACACTCAGTTATGAAACATGTGATGCCTCATTGAATTGCAACTTTTCGACCCTTGGTTTTAGACTTAAGTGGATTGGACTTATTGCAGAATAAACCGGTGATGTGAGACACCGGCTGCTCTGACCAGAGTCGGCTAGGAATGAATGTATCCAGCACCTTGTTCTCCAGAACTGTGTACATTTCGGATGCAGTGGTTCAGAGGGGAGCCATTATAAGTATAAAAACGTGTTCTTTCCCCTCTTGGTCCAGCCTCCCAGGACGGCCGAGCTCTTGGGTGGGGTGGCAAGTGCCGAGTGCAGTGATTTGAGTCCGTGGCGGTAGTTGATGGCGGGTAGTGCTAGGTACTGCAGTGCTCCGCTCCCAGTGACTCAGTGGCGGCCAGCAGGCCGAGATCCTCGGGGCTGTGCACGTCTGCAGAGGCAAGGCAGGTGGGAAACTTGAGGAAGGAAGAAAGGCACCTGGCCCATCCTTAGTTGAGAGAGAGTAGGGGAGGCTTTCTCATGGGTGGGATCGGAAGGGTGTCCCATAAATCAGAGGGGAAGGCAGAGGTGTTCGGAGGGGTGAACTGTCTCTGAATGCTCATTTGAGTTTATTTGTTTTTATAAGGAAGAATAATGTGATGTGTTACCCAAGATGGTGTGAACAAAGCTTCAAGCCAATGGAGAAGACTAGGCCTAAATAGCTGACCCGGTGAAGTGAAAAATAAAGCCACACCTGGAGAGCCACATCCTCAGCAGTCTTTCTCAATGCCAATGCATTTATGGCTGTAAGTGTGGGGTTTGCCCAGATCGAAGCTAAGCTCTCGGAACAGGTCTGGTGGATAGGTGTGGAGAGGCTTTTCTCAGACGCCCAGCTGCAGTCCGAGAATACACAGTCACTAAAAGCTGAGTACGGCGCTTCCTTTGGGGGGCTGGGGAAGCCACCCACATGTGTCCCACCTCTCTGTGCTGTTGAAAATGTCTTCGTGGGGTGTGCGGGGTTTTACCTGTCATAAGTCATTCTATTCAGTGTGTTGACACAGTCAGCCTGTAATAAGATCATCTCGCCTGGGGACTGATATTTTATTCTGAATAAGAACAAAGTGTTATTTGTACACTGTTAGCACCGCACCTCCCCGTAGCATGAGAGAGATTTTGGTACTGTGATGCGAGGCCTTTTCATAAGAATCTGGTCCAGAGGTAGATAGTCTACTCCGGGTACCCTAGATTTTTGCTGGTAACCTCTGTGTTTCACGTACTGTGTATATATACAGGGAGAGCGGGACAGGAGTCGTGCTGCAACACACTCAAGTCTGGGCGTTTTAGACTTGAGTCCTTTGGAGCCTGTTTGGACAAGTCCGTTAACTTCTGCTCTGGTTTCTAGGAGGGTAGTTAAGTGTCAGCATCATTTAGATTTGCAAGGAAGTACAAAAGACCTTTTGGTGTCCCATAGCAAGGCCCCGCACGGGAGTGGGAGGGTTCACACAGAATGTCACATCACTCCTTTTGTTGCCTTGACATGGATAATGGAGTGTGTGCTCCTGAGTGGGTCCACACCCAGCCCAGGTCAGTTACTTCCATCATGCACAGACTGTGACTATGTTGTCTTCTGTGGGAGGGTTGTCCCATTCCACCTTCCCCGCCTCCACTGGGTCTTCATGCAGCTCTTGATGGCCAAGATACTTTTCACTGGCTGAGCCCCCAATGTACACTATCTGTTTTTTATCTGATGCACAATTGATTTTGATAGATCTGCTCCTTGGTATACACATCTTATAAATGGATTCATTGTGTATTTTGATGTTTGTGAAATCACTGTAAGAACAGGTTTTTTCATTCAGCAGCGGTATTACACAAACAGTATGAGGGATGTTCTTATAGGGATAAATGGAAGAAGCAGATAAGTAGAAAAAGTTACCTAAAATCCACCCAGAGATAATTGCTGTTAACATATTACTGTGTATCCTTTCAGGCTGTCGTTGTACATGTATGTAAGTATGTCATTCTAAACCTGCTACTGTGTATTGCATTCTGTGAAGTCCTGTTCTCACTTGATAAGATATTGAGCACATGAGGACTAGACTGGCCTATGCAGGAGACGCTTTGCAAAATATAAAGTTCCTACATGGACCTTCTGGAATTTTGAGCATTTTAAATGAAATACAGATTCTTAAGAGTATTTTGTAAAGGGAAGCCAGGCTTAACTGCACATTAAATTAATAGCTGATTTCTCTGATACAATTTGTTCCTTTTCCAAATGCTTAAATCTGAATGTAGAGAGAGGGACCTGACCTTTTTCAATAAAAAAGATGATCAGGGGCTTCCCTGGTGGCGCAGTGGTTGAGAATCTGCCTGCTAATGCAGGGGACACGGGTTCGAGCCCTGGTCTGGGAAGATCCCACATGCCACGGAGCAGCTGGGCCCGTGAGCCAAACTACTGAGCCTGCGCGTCTGGAGCCTGTGCCCCCCAACGGGAGGGGCCGCGATAGTGAAAGGCCCGCGCACTGCGATGAAGAGCGGTCCCGCACCGCGATAAAGAGTGGCCCCCACTTGCCGTAACTAGAGAAAGCCCTCGCACGAACCGAAGACCCAACACAGCCAAAAACAAAAATAAATAAATAAATAAAGTAGCTATAAAAAAAAAAATGATCAGATCATAATCCAAGGCATTTACTAGGGAGGGAAATATATTCTTGTAAATGTTTTCAATCACAGAAAGGAGCCATAGTATATTTATTAACACTATTAGAACTCTTAAAGTGAAGGTAAATTTTACAAAATCTAATGGGTACGTATGTATTAAAGCACGTATGTAAATTTACATCTACTTACATATTATAAGGTAACTATATGTTAATTATTTAAACTATTCATTTTCTATAAGCTGTGTAACTGTGTTTGCCCATAGGTGTACACACACTGTACACCCTCGTACATTCATGGACATTCACGTATAGATATGATCCATGCTTTGCTAATTCATGGTTAATGCTAAGTGGGAGATTTCTGCCATAGAGCTTTTGGAGAAGGGAAACTAACTGCTTTTGACATAAAGATACCCAAGAGGGTTGAAAAGCAACACATCCCCAAGAGAATAAATGATTGCTACTTTCAAAGATTATAATAGAGTTATTAAATATGAAGATATGTCCTTGTGCTTGTTAGGAAGGAGGATAAATTTCAAACAGGAGGCTTTGTGTGTTTAGGGACCTTTGGAAAAACACTCTAGGGATAGTAAGGATTAGATTTCTTTTGGAAATGTTTAGACCAGAGGTCTTTATGGTTTGGTATATCAGAAGATCCCTTCTGGGGTTAAAAAGTCTTTCTGGCCTATTTCTAGAGAGTCAGGCCTGTTCTATGAAAGACTCCATCACTGGCCAGAGAGGAAAACCAAATGCTGCTTATGTGTAATAAATTTGACTAAGAAAATCAACTTGTTTTACTCAGTTGAGCAATTTTGGTGTTTGTCCCGAGTCTGTTAAGTAAGTGGTGAACAGAACCTTCTCTTCAATCAATCAGTTCTTAGCAGTATGTATTGAAATGATTTCTAGATGTAATTGTCGTGGAGCTAAAGAGAGAAATTCCTTAAATCTGGTCAGAACCCATGAATTTGCCTCTCCAAGGTCATCAGTCTTGCCTCTTTCTTGGTACTTTGCATTTTCGAGCGACAGAGGGAAGCATTAAGATCGATCCCCACCTTTCCTCAGGGGCTTCTGTATCTCCTTTCCTGCTGGTGTTCTGCTTCCTATTCGATTATGATGAGTCAATCAGGACTTTAGAATGTGGTCTTCTGACTCTATGTGTACACAGTGAACATTACATTATTCTGTGGTGTAAGATGTTCTGTAGGAAGGTCTTCAATAATGATGAAAAAAACATGCTTTTAGGGTGAAGGTGAGGAGGCACCCCATTGCCTTAGCCCTTCCCTTTCCATCAGAGTTCAGCTTGGATCTTCTTTCTGTGTGGACAGTTCTCATCATTCAGTTCACCATCTGCCTTAAACATCCCTTACCTAGGTAAACTAAGCCACCCAAGGAGGACAGGAGACATAACTGAATGTGTTAAGTTGTGTTCTTTTTCTTTCCTCTCCCACTGGTCCTTTACAATAATCATCAAGTCATGAGCTCAGATTTCCATGAAGCCAAGTTAAAAATTAAACCAAGAAAGCTACGTAGATAGAGACTCTGTATGCTGATCTAAATCAGGCTGACTTAGGTGCCTGTAATGTGTTTGCATCGGGCTGCGCAGACAGTAAATGCAGCAACAGCTGTTACACTGCTACCCAAGGTGAGGCCACGTGGAGCAGGTGCCTGGGATCTTACTTATTGAGGACGGAGCACTAGTAGTGTGCAAACTCAGGAGAGTTTACAGTTCACATAAAATAATGGGAAGCCGATTGGGAGCTGTAGATTTTTATACCTTGGACTTTGAACTTTTTAGGACTTTGAAGAGTCTATGATAAAACTGTGCAGCCCAGACAAAAGGAAGGTGACCCAGATAGCTCACATGGCAGTTTTTAAGATCTAAATAGACCAATCCTTGTTCTCACTATACATTTATGTATTCTTTTATAGCATAAATATGTGGTTTGAGCAATAAATACTTTTCTCTCTCTTAAGGTGCCACAATATCAGTACTTCCTATATCCTATTTTTTTCTTTTTCATCTGTTCTCAGAAATATTGAAAAGTCTCACATTTAAAACAGGATGTTTTGAATTTGCTTTCATTCCCTTTTCATTCAAGGGAATTGATCTAAGATCGTACATCTTAACATGAATATTGGCAGCTGCCAATTATTCAGGAGCTTGACTGTGTAGTTTGTGAATAACGTAGTCCTCTTATTTTGCCTTTTTTGTTCCTATTATTCTGTAATCCCTCTCTTCTTTTCAGCTTGAGCATCGTATAGGAAAAAGAATCTGACCTCCAGTGTTATTATTCTATTAGCAGATTTGTTGAAAAGTTCAGTGAGTGATAAGGTTGTAATTAAAAGTATCTCTCGGGGCTTCCCTGGTGGCTCAGTGGTTAAGAATCCGCCTGCCAATGCAGGGAACACGGGTTCGAGTCCTGGCCTGGGAAGATCCCACATGCCGCAGAGCAACTAAGCCCGTGCTCCACAACTACTGAGCCTGCGCTCTAGAGCCCAAGCTCACTGCAACTAGAGAAAGCCTGCGTGCAGCAACAAAGACCCAACGCAGCCAAAAGTAAATAAATAAAATAAATAAATTAAAAGTATCTCTCAATCATTTTTAACCTCCATAAAACTTAAAAAAATTTATCTTCTACTGAACATGGCTATGAGCTGGGGAAATGTCAGCTTTACTTTTTGTGTTTTGTATTATGAAACATGTGTATGTGGTGTACTAGTGTTGTGATTAAAAACAGAGACTCAGTCAGGATTGTCAGGGATTAAGTCCTGGCTTTCCACTTCCTAGCTTGTGGCCCTGGGTACATGTCTTAAATTTTCTGGGCCTCAGTTTCCATATTCCCGAAGTGTCAATGATAATGGAACCTGCATCTGGGGTGGTTTTGAAAATTAAATTAGTTAATATTTGTAAAGCTCTTAAAACATATACCGTAAGTGTTTTCTGCTATTAGTATTGTACATATAATGAATATACTTATGCTTTTGGGAACTAAGCATACTCCTTCCTTGGCAGGTTTTAATATTCCCACAAAATCCTGTGGTTTATTTTCAGAGTACTTGCATGGCTTTTGACAGTGATTTCCAAAAATATTATAGTAGTTGACAGGTGAAAATATGCACTAATCCCCTAAGGACTTACGATTGGTTGATTGGTTTGTTGTGTTTTCAGAAGAGGGGGTGGTAGCGCGTAATTGCTGGGAGTTGGAGGTTTTGGTCTTTGCCACTTACTAGCAGTGGCCTTGAGCAAGTCATGTAATCCCTCTAATCCTCAATATTTCCTCCTATAAAACAAAGAGGTTTGACTAGATAATTTCTAAGGTTTCTTCAAATCCAAAATTTTGTTCTGTTTGCTGATAAGCAATTTCTTCAGTTGGGGTACAAATGCCACCATATGCCATTTGCTTTTTGAAATGATCAATTACCATGGTGTTTTATGTATACTGACTAAGGGGTCAGGATTTGGACCTTGAGTCTTTTTTAGAATCTTTGAAGGAAGAAGGTGTGTGTGACACACATCTTTGAAAGGACTAGATGTTTGAAAAGGAAGATTTTTTTGTTTTTATCTTAGATTTTTAACTCTAGAAGCCAAAAAAGGATGCTTTTCCTATTGCTCATTTGCTTGCCAATACCCACAGTGCACTTCCAGACCACAGTGATTTGAGGTGGAAACATTTGAGTCTCATCTCTAAGAAAAAAAAAATCAAAGGCAAAAAAAAAGCTTTCTGAGAAGTAAGCTTCTCCTAATTCTTATTGATGATTGAGGAGAGGTATTTCTTCTTTAGATTATCTCTGTCTTTCCTTCTTAGTTGTACACTAGGGAAGTACTGACAAAAAAAGTTTAAATAATTGTTTTGTGATGGTTGTGACGTTTAATCATCAAGAATGTTTATTGTTTGGTGTTTTCTTGCTTTATAAACTTTTCTTCAGCTCAGCATTATTATCCTTTGGGATGTACTGAAAACAATAATCAGTCAATAGGAAAACCCCAGGAATAGAATAAATTCTAAGAGATATTCATTATTTTTTATAAAGTCATTCATTACTTTTAAAAGGAGTGACTGTGCCTGATTTGTTTGATTTTCCTCTATGATAAAGTGAAAGACCACCAAGATGAAAAAGTAAAGAATGTTTACTTCAGCCCCAAATCAGATATTCTCTTAAATAGTGTTTGAATGAAGTAAGAGTTGGAGGCAAATATTTATCAACAAGCTAGAAAAATGTGATGACCATCATGCTAAAATAGTTAGTGAGTAAACAAATTAGTTCCCCAGTTTATTTCCAAAGAGTCATTATTGATAGCTTAATATTTCAAATGATGTTCCAGAGATTAATGTCTTGGGGTTTATTTGATTCAATGGCTCTATTGATCCAAGAGGTAGAATTAAGAATTTATTATTAGACTTTCAAATAATCTCACATTTGATCATGTTGTTGTTGCTTAGAATATAGGGATGGAGTTATATATTTCTATTATGTAGGTGAAATTGATAAGGCAGGGAAGCACAGAACATTTCCTAGTTATCATGATGCACAGGGCCTGCTGTGAAGTGTGAAGATGCTGCAGAATAGAGTAAGGAATAAAACCACACAGGTCCGAAAATGCTATGTCGATACTTGATTTTATAAAGAAAAGATCCTTGATAGTCACATTTAATTATTAGCTAACTAAAAACCAAAAATTTGGTATATAAGACATGCTGTGTCTTTCTAGAGTCCCAATGTTAGTTTTCTTCTATATTGTAACAATTTCTGAGGTCATATAGTGTATTTTATTGACCCTGAGGCATATACCCCGTCACACACACATTTTGATACATCTAAAATGGGGCTACATCTTAAAAGTAATGGTATCTCATAGTTTTATTGGTAGCTTTTCCCCCTAGTGCTACATAATCTGATGATGAGTCTTAAAATCATTGTTATCTTAAATTCAGTGAAATGAAGTATTTAGGAAAAAATATTTAAGCAGTAAAAAACCATATAGTGTGAAAAATTTGTCTTCCTTGACTATCTCCCAAACTAGTCCCTTCCTCAAAGGTAGCTGTTCTTAGCAATTCAGTGGGTATCCATTCAGACCTTTTTTCTATACATTGATAGACATGGATATTTAGAAAAACATACTTACAAGCACATGTATGCTATTTGTAATTTAAAAAAATATAAATGAGATCATCATAAATATTATTCTGTGACTTGTCTTTCTTTACCTAAAAATGTACCATGGGTGTTTTTCCCTAACAATTTATTCTTTTTAATAACTGAATGACATAATGACTGTGTAGGGTGGATTTACCATAATGAATTTAGCCCATTGATAGATTTAGAATATTCCCCATTTTCAATCCTGCAGATAAATGCTATGGTTAATATTCTTACATATGAATCTTTGTATACACATGGAGCATTTCCCCAAAATGGTTTCCTAGAAGTGAAATTGCTGGGTTAGTACATTTTAAGATTTATAGATATTGGTGAGTATTGTAAAACATTTTTATATTAAAATAAATATAAACATTCTCTTTTGATTGATTGAGAATATAAACATTCTCTTTTGATTGATTGAGAATAAACCAAATTAGCTCAAAATTTTGTTGTGAAATATAAGACTTCAAAGAACTTTCTTGATCAAGGGAAGCAGCATTAGGCTGAGGCTTCCAGGTTCCATAAGAAGAATTTATTTACTCTCTGTTGTAATGTTACTTTAAAAAACTCACAAAGATTTGAGAAGTTGCACCCACCAACCCCCCACCCCCGCCCCTGCACTTCATTTCATAAATGAAAACACTGAGGTTCAAAAGCGGTGAGGCAACTTGTGCAGAATGACCCAGACAATTTGTGGTGGAACTGGCCCTGGAACCTCCTCACATCTCTTTCTAGAGCAGTGTTCTTTTTACAATGCTGAATACCAGGGTTAATAATATAAAAAATTGGAATAAACCACTGAAGGGTGATATAAGCAAGTTATTTTGTATGGTGCTTGCTTGACAGCTAACAAAACAGTTGGGAGTTGGGAGAATCTCCAAGATAGAGACTAGATTGCTCTCTGATGCAAATGGTGAGACCTTTATCTAACTTGGAATCCAGATTAAAGTTGCAATTTCTTTCAAGCTTTTTTGTTTGCTATTGCTTTCTGATACGATTTGAAATCCCCAGTCCTTGGCGGATTAAAATGATAGTGCAGCCATAAAACTTAAACGAACATTAAAAACTCAGTGTTAGAGAATGTCAGAAAGAGGTTTTGTGTTTTAGGAAAATGTTGGCGTCTTCATTATTTGTATGCAGGTCTTGATGACATTTGCACGTCGATGCTACATTTGGCCCTAGCCAAGAGTGACCAAAGTTCCATTTTTATTCTTTCTTATTTTCAGTTCATCTCCATGAGCTTCCAATCCAGGAAAACATTTGCATGATTCACTAGTGATATTTTTAAAAGGTAAAAATGGATAGCAATATTTGTCAAAGGTAAAAGGAAACGACACGTTCTGAGTAGGCGGGGCGAGAGGTCCTTGTATCAATCAGAATCTCTACAAACAGATAGCATCCTCAAATTAGGACAATTTGAGAGGGTTTAATAAATTGAAAAGGTGTTGGTAGGGTGTAAGGAAAGCACGAGGTCTGGTAACTGCAGAGCTGTTGCCACCCTTAGGCTTAATGGGACCAGAAAAGGGCATGGTTATGGAAACCTAGGAGGACTGAGTCCTGTCAAGAAGGCTACCTCGAGAAGGATGCAGCCAGCCTGAGGGCATCCCACGGGGAGGAAGCTAGGGGATAAATACCCTAAACTCATTCTCTCCCCTCACTCTGGACTCTGTTGGGGCTCCCACTGGCCAAACCCAACCAGAAGCCAAAGAGTAGGGCTTATAGGTCAGCCATGCAGTGTAAGAGTAGAGTGGGGAAGAGTGGAGGCTGATCTGGAGAGGACACTGCTTTCATGCACATTGTTATTGGGCCTTCTCTGAGTATATTCATGTCAACAGATGAAAGCATGTACTCGGAAGACATTCCTAAAACATACCTCTGAAGATGCCAGTGAAGCTCGAGGTGCTGCTGTTGGTCATTTTCTCTTTTTTTTTTCTTTTCTTTTGAAAATAAATTTATTTACTTATTTATCTATTTATCTATTTATTTATTTATTTATTTACGGCTGCATTGGGTCTTCGTTGATGTGTGCAGGCTTTCTCTAGTTACAGCAAGTGGGGACTACTCTTGATTGTGGTGCACGGGCTTCTCATTGCGGTGGCTTCTCTTGTTGCGGAGCTTGGACTCTAGGCGTGCGGGCTTCAGTAGCTGTGGCGCACGGGCTTAGTTGCTCCAGGGCATGTGGGATCTTCCTAGACCAGGGATCGAATCTGTGTTGCCTGCGTTGGCAGGCGGATTCTTAACCATTGTGCCACCAGGGAAGTCCCTTTTGGTCATTTTCTATTGGAGATGTGTGTTGCCCTTCATATGTGAAAATAGTTCTACTGAAAATGGTGACCTGGATTTTAATAGTGTTTTGTCTAAATTAAGATTTGGATTACTTCAACAAGGTCTAACAATGGGAGAAAATAAAAGATTTAAATATTAGTTTTGTAGAGAAAGCTTGAGAAGTTAAGCTGTGCGGGCTTCCACCACAATACACTAAGATCTCTGCAGATAATGAGCAGATATAGAAAAGCGTGGATGTGACCAGCTTATGGCTCAGCTCCGCTCCACTGTCATGGCTGAACCAGAATTAATTCTTAGGATCCCTCCTAACGTCATCACATTGTGATTCCCAGCACATAAAACAGTGGGAGGTTTGGTGGGAGTAAGGATTAGCGCTGGGAGATTTTACCGTTCTGATGACAGCCTCCTTATTAAAAGGTGTATTGACTTAGTGGAGTGGGGGTGGGAAGGCTAAGAGGAGTATTCCCTTTACAGTGTTAAAGCGGAAATTGTTTTGCGAGGTTATACGAAGCCCATGGAAAATACTAGCTTGGAGACCAGACTTTGCCATTTTTGGTAAAGCTAAACAGACCTCGTGTGTCTCTATTAAAAAGTCCATTTGACTGCTTGCCAGTTATGCAGTGTAAAATTTGTGAAAATCCATTGAGTTGCACATGTATATGGCATGTTTCTGTATGTGCCTTATACTTCAGCTAGAAGTTTTTAAGTCTCTTTTGGGGAAGCAAGTGAAACTAGTGGGATTCTGGAAACTGGGATAGGGATTAAGGTTAGGATGGGCATAATGAAGGCCCTTGCTTCCCATTGTTAGAGCCTGAGAAATATAGAGGGAGGAGATTCTTACACTGACTATGTGCTGGAGGTCCTGAGTTCAGAAGAGCTCTAATCCTTGACTGGTGGACCAGTTGGCCAAGGATGGGACACATGATTCATCACTGGGAGATGGGAAGACCATGCCCTTCCAGTGTCTGGAGCAGAACGTTCTCTTGTTGCTTGATGCTCCTCTTGGCCTTTTGCTTCACCACCCTCCCTGGGACAGATTACTCACTATACTGGTGGTTACCTACCATGTACGGTAGATGCCTCACCCCTCTAATAATGATGATTGCTAAGGTAAAGAGGACTCAGAGTAGATTTTCTCTCTGCCTCTAACAGTGTCTGCAGGGTCAGAACCAGGCTGTTTTCAGTGGTGAGAGCTGGTCCTTATGCTTACAGAACAGTGCCAGGGCATCAGCAGAGAGCCAGTTCAGACGATAAAGGATAAAATGATGATTGCCATGCGTCTCAGTTGAGGTTTATTTGAATAAAGTTCTAAGATTCAGATGTTTACTCTTGGAAGAGTGTGTGCTTGGTACATGGGTGTGCTCAACAGAGAGGTGCTGATTAAGTCTTTAAATATTAAAGCTAAGCTGGCAAACATATTACGTGAACACTAAGTGTTTTCATTTTGAAAATTTATCTACTTACAAAAAATATACATTATTTTTAGACATTAGTTTCTCATATTATTTTTATAGCTCTGATTCTTTAATTATTGCTACTACAGAGTGTTGTAGTGTTGTAAGCAGGTTGAGGTAGATCTTATAATTATTATAGATGCTTTCATCAGCTGTGGTATCTTGAATGGTGCGTGCATGCATGTGTGTGTGTGTGTTTTAAACCCCTTGGATCAAAGTTACAATATAAAGAACTATGCAAACTATGCAAGATATTATAACCATCAGGGTTTTCTTAGGACTGAGTAATATGTTGATAAGTGTGATATTGTTTTGCCCTGGTTTTGAAATATACACTGTATAAAGGTAGCTTTGAAAAAAGTTCTTCATGCCACATTCCAAAACTTAGTGGGGGTGAACTTCCCAAAATATTTTTTAAGAGAAAGGAAAAGAGAGAAGAATACAAAAAAGACAGAAAAATAATAAGGAAATGCATAGCTTAGTTTCTATGAATGTTTTGATTCATATCCCTTTTAAGTAAAATATGTTCTGACTGTAAGATGTGCAACTAGTTGTTAGATTTTTTGCTTGAGTGTTGCATTTACATAGAGTAGCTGGCTTTCAAAATGCCAGCCAGCAGCCAACTCAAATACTGAAGATTTGTCTAACTTAGTGACTAGTTTAGTAGGAAGATATCTTGAGGACGTTGCAGGGGAGGCACATATCAGATACCTAGTTCTGGAAACTCAGCCAGAATTTTGTCAGCGGTGATCTATCTGATTCTTAGGGTATTTGATTTTCATCTCCTAATTTAGGACTTGCAAAGATGCTGTGAGCATAAAACCTCACCTCCACATACTTAATAGAAGAGGATAATTTTGAAGTTCAAGATTGCCTTCCTGGAGAAAACTTGGGTATACCCATCAGGCTCTGAATGTAAACTATACCATTTCTTTTTTTTTTTAATTAAAAAAAAAATTGGGAGGGGGCGGGGATTCCCTGGCATTCTAGTGGTTAGGACTCTGCGCTTGCACTGCAGGGGTCACCAGTTCGAACCTTGGTCAGGGAACTAAGATCCCACAATTTAAAAAATTTTGTCCTGCAGTGTGGCCAAAAAAAAAAATTTTTTTTTGTTTAAAGTATAGTTGATTTACAATCAACTATTTGATTTCAGGTGTACAGCAAAGTGATGCAGTTATATACCATTTCTTTAGAAGTGTAAAAAGTGCCCACTATCCCCTAAGCATTTATGTTACAATAATTTCTGAGATTCCCCCAGCCAAAGACATGGATAGACTCTGGAAGCATTTCCCAATTTACTGATTGGGGCTTCTTCTGCGTCCTGATTCTCCAAAAAATTATTGGACCTTTCTGCAATACTGAGGGACAGATCAGACACTGATGGATAGTCCTTTTTATTGTACCTCCACATAATGACACTGGCCTCTAATTGCAAAGGAGTCCTTTATTGTAGATCATGTATTACATTTGTGTTCTGCAGAACACACTTTGGGGAAAATTATTTGCAGTAGGTAATTGGGGGCTATTGAAGGATTTTTAAAACGGAAAGTGGTATGATCAGATGTGCATTGGTCAGGGTGAAAGGTAGATTTGAGGAGAGGGAGAGTTCAGGCAAGGAGTCCAATTAGGAAGCTCTTGAAATAATACAGGTGTGAAATGATGGAGGCCTCAAGTAAGGCAGTAGCAGTGGGAATAGAGAAGGAGGTGAACTGAGAAATATTCAAGTCATAAAGGCAGCAGGTTTAACAACTAACTAACTTAGGAAGGGAGAGGAGTCTAGGATGAACCCCTCCACTCTGGTTTGGGTGACTGACTGGTTAGTTGTATGCTGCTGAGATTGGGAAGCTAGGCCATTTCTTCTGATGTCTTTTGAATTAACCCAAGGAGCTCAGGTTAGAAGCAGTGTCCAGGTTTTGAAGGCTTCAGTCTTCCAGCTGTTGATCTTGATTCGTGGCTAAGAAAATTACTTGGCTTCATCCCAAGGCTGTGAAATAGTTTTGTTTCAGAGATCTAGGACCCCCAGGGACCAGGAGCTGGCTGCAGAATAATTATGATCTAGCTGTCTCCATTCTGGGCCCTGTACCCATCCTGATAGACCCTATTATGTTTTCTCTGGAAACCAGAGAGGAAACATGCTGTATTCCCCTAGCCTTGGTCTTCAGGAACTTCTCAGCAAAGAAATCTTCAAATTGATTTTTAAACAACCCCTTCCTCAGTAAACGAGTATTATTCCAAGTGACAATCAGACTACACAGAAGGGCATTTGGGATATTGCTCAGATAGTAACCAGAAGGAAGTACTATTTAAAAAAATTTCATTCTCTTACATATGCTTCTTCTTCTGTTAAGAAGTAGAAGATAGTAATATTTTTCCAGAGTATCTCCGCTCTCTTAATTTTGTTAGGCATTTCTAGCCATTCGTTTAGTATGTTCACTGACATATGTGAAAGGAAAATGGGTCCCTAGTCAAGTAAGTTTGGTAATGACCACATTCAGTGCCCTTTCACGGCACACAGTAGGCCACTAAAGTCTCTTAGCATTCTGTGATAAATAAACCGATTAAATTTTATTTAACCCAAAGATATCCCAAAGTCATTTGATCTCAGAACCCATTTTTTTCCCCCCAGTGAATACCTATTAACTACTTGAAGAACTGGTATTCTGCAGAATGCAGCTGGGAGAAGGCTCATCTAGGTATTTACACCAAGTCACATATTTTCTGGGAATAATCTCATCATCTTAAATTGGGTGCATTTTGCAGGCAGGATGCAGTTAACATTAGATTGATATATATTTTCCCAGGCCTTCCTCTCAGAGACTTTGGTTCACTAGTTTGGGATGGGCCTTAGGATTTTCATTGTTGATATACACTTCTAAGGTGATTTTTGTGTAGCTACTTTGAGAAGTACTGGGTAAAATTATCGCCCTGATCAGCCAGTGTTTGTGACAGGGCACAGTACTTGGAGTTTCCCTTTTTTTCAGGTCTCTCTCCCTCTGGGTGGCAAGCCCTTTGAAGTAGGAGTGTCTTTTCTTATTCCTCTCCCTACCCTTGCCTAGCCTTGCTTGCCTGTGTACTTGCCCCAAGACAGACACTCAGTAAATGTTTACTGGAATGTATTGAAATTCAATAACCCTAATTCCTCCAGAAATCAAGAGGGACCTCGGGAATGGTCAGAAATGATTGAACATGGTGTATATGTCAGGGATTCCCTAGGGACATATATCCATGAGCAGCTACACAACTATTTTTTCTTTAAAAAACCAAAGTAAATTTAAAAATAGAGGTTAGCAGACTTCCCTTTTAGCACAGTGGTTAAGAATCCGCCTGCCAATGCAGGAGACATGGGTTCGAGCCCTGGTCCGGGAAGATCCCACATGCCACGGAGCAGCTAAGCCTGTGCGCCACAACTACTGAGCCTGCACTCTAGAGCCCGTGAGCCACAATTACTGACCCTGTGTGCCACAACTGCTGAAGCCCGTGCGCCTGGAGCCCATGCTCCACAACAAGAGAAGCCACTACAATGAGAAGCCTGCTCACCGCAACGAAGAGTATCCCCCGGTCGCCGCAACTAGAGAAAGACCGTGTGCAGCAACCAAGACCCAATGCAGCCAAAAATAAATAAATAAATAAATTAATTAATTAATTAAAAAAAAATAGAGGTTAGCAGGTTTAGGAAATCAGAAGGCCTATATTTGTAAAAGAGCCAGAGTGTGGTAAGGGAAACTCAGTCTTCTCCCCATATATTTCCAACTGGGCTATATTGATTGTAAACAGAGTGGTGACAATGTAAGTTTCCCCCCACACCAGACTCCTAGACCCTACTCCGTGGAGCCCACCTCTTTCAAGAGTTTTTTTTGTTTTTTGTTTTTACTAGAAGCTTTATTGAGATATAATTCATATAGCATACAATTCACTCATTTACAGTATATAGTTCCATGGTTTTAGTGTATTCAGAGTGGTGCAATCATCATATCCCCCCAGAAGGAAATCTCATAGCCATTATCAGTCACTCCCCATTACCCCCCAACTTTCCCAGCCCTAGGCTGTCTCTATGGATTTACCTGTTCTGGACATTTCATATATATGGAATCAGTCATACGATATGTGACCTTTTGTGACTGCCTTCTTTCACTGAACATGATGTTTTCAGGCTTCATCCATGTTGTAGCATATATCAGCATTTATTTCTTCTTGTTGCCAAATAATATTCCATTGTATGGATATAAACTATTTATCTGTTCATCCACTGATGGACATTTGGGTTCTTTCACTGTTTGGCTGTTATGAATAATGTACAAGTTTGTGTGTGTATATGAAACTTAATAGTTTCTTGACCAGTCACTTTAAAATGTAAGCCATTTTTTTTGAATTGGAGTAAAATTGCTTTACAATGTTGTGTTAGTTTCTGCTGTACAATGAAGTGAATCAGCTCTATGTATACCTATGTCCCCTCCCTCTTGGACCTCCCTCCCCCCCCACCCCCTTTCCACCCATTTAGGTCATCACAGAGCACCGAGCTGAGCTCCCTGTGCTATACGGCAGGTTCCCACTAGCTATCTATTTTACACATGGTAGTGTATTTATGTCAAACCTAATCTCACAATTCATCCCACCTTCCCCTTAGCCCCATGTCCACATGTGCATTCTCTACGTCTGTGTCTCTATTCCTGCCCTACAAATAGGTTCATCTGTACCATTTTTCTAGATTCCACATATATGCCTTAATATACGGTGTTTGTGTTTCTCTTTCTGGCTTACTTCGCTCTGTATGACAGACTCTAGGTCCATCCACATCTCTACAAATGACCCAATTTCATTCCTTTTTATGGCTGAGTAATATTCCATTGTATATATGTACCACATCTTCTTCATGCATTCATCTATCGTTGGACATTTAGGTTGTTTCCATGTCCTGGCTATTGTAAATAGTGCTGCAGTGAACATTGGGGTACATGTGTCCTTTTGAATTACGGTTTTCTCTGGGTATATGCCCAGTAGTGGGACTGCTGGGTCATTTGGTAGTTCTAGTTTTAGTTTTTTAAGGAACCTCCATACTGTTCTCTCCATAGTGGCTGTATCAATTTACATTCCCGCTAACAGTGTGAGAGGGTTCCCTTTTCTCCGCACCCTCTCCAGCATTTATTGTTTGTAGATTTTTAATGATGGCCATTCTGACTGGTGTGAGGTGATACCTCATTGTAGTTTTGATTTACATTTCTCTAATAATTAGTGATGTTGAGCATCTTTTCATGTGCCTCTTGGCCATCTGTATGTCTTCTTTGGAGAAATGTCTATTTAGGTCTTCCACCCATTTTTAATAATTTGAGATATACTAAAGATATGTTGAAGATTCAAGGTATTTTTGAACCCTACTCCACTGACCTATATGGTCATATCTCAGCTATTTCCATGTAACTCTGCTCTAGGCAGTGTGGTCCCCTCCCAGTTGCATGAATAGGCAGTGTTCAATCCCAAGTGTGAGAATTGTGGACACCGTTCCCTTTTTGGGGGGAAGCTCCACCCCCCTTTAGAGCTTTCACACTGCACAAGGTCCAGCTCTTATTCCATTCCTCTTGTGAGGCTCTTCCCAGCGTTTCCACACTCTTCGGAATTCACGTGGCAGCATCTGTCCCACTCACCTGGCGCTGACCACCTGCAGCCCTGTATAGCTTTGTCACTGTTTCATGCGTCTGTGTCTTATCTCTGCAGGTGTGAGATGCTGGCAGGCAAGAATCAAATCCTACCATTCTTTTGCGCCTCCCTTACCCCAGCCACAACTACACAAGGGTTAGAGAGAAATGGATACTGAATAAGTGGATGCTATAGCTCAAAGCCTCTGTGACATCAGTGTTCCCCATGCAGAGTAAAATGGGACTGGTTTGCAAGTGAGGAATTGACGGGAGTCATCGATTGAACCAGGTGCAGCTCTGAAATTGTGAGGGGCTCATTTAAAGAGTTGCGTACTTGTCACAGAAAATGCGGAAAGGCGTTCTGTTTAGAAATAATCTTGTCTGAACATCGTATATTCTCTTCATTTCTTCTTACTTGTTCTCATTTGCAAGGACATGTTCAGGGACATTGTCCTGAAAATAGGATCCTTGCAACTTCCTCTCTTTTATTTCCAAGTTCAGATCATAATTTAGCGGCTCTATCATTATCAGAGCCATTATGTCTGTGATGGCCATAGACCGTCATTTCCGTGACTTCACTAACAAGGTCAGGTCTTTGAATGAGCCCCACACAAACAGACCTTCTCATGTTCATCTCTAAAGCCAAATGGAAACCAAAAAGAAAAAATTATGAAAAATCAGAAAAGTATAATAATTTGAAACAGAACAAAGATACTTGTTTTTCTGGCATTTGGCAATGAAAATTTCAGCCATTTTCCTATAAAACCTTCTCTCTAGATATTTCTCTGTGGATGAAAGTATTAAACAAATCATCCCAGTTCTTTCTTTATGAGCTAGTTGTGAAAAGGTCCATGGGAATAATTCTGCCTAAATAAAATTACTATTTCATAGCCTTAATTTTTCTGTGATGTTGAAAAGAGCTACAGACTAGGACAGTAGCTGTTGGTCACTGCTACCCTGGTTTAGAATGAGGGGCTGGCTGAGGGTTGTAGAGACAGACTGTACGTTATAGTGAAGCTGCGGCTGTTACTTATTATGTCAGGGCCACACTGGTTTGCTTGGTCACAGCTGTAATGGGTAGAACAATGGTAGATCCCTTCAACAAGAATGTGTCTTTGGATCCCCGGCATCATTCATGTAAAGACAGGGGTCATCTGGGTGACTTCCTTAAATTCCTACCGTGCAAATATGTTGACATGTTTGTTCAACAGATAGAATTTGTTGTGAAGGCATGAGCTTTGTAAATTAATCCTAGAACTATTTATTGGTGGCCTTTGTACAGAGCAAGTTATTAAGTCAGAATGTTACCAAAGAATTGTTTACAGATATGTTTTTTTTTCTGAGCATCCAAATGAACAGTTAGTGAGTACCTATGGCATGCCTAACACTATACTAGGAGTGGTAACCCCTTAGAGTTATAGAGATAGAAGGTGTCACAGTATGGAAATGCTTAGGGTTAAGTGAAGAGGACCAGATCCATGCACATGAAACAACCAGGAGGGACCATAGAATAATGGGATGGGCTTTATTTTTGCAGAAAGAATTGGATTCACCACAGTGCTTGCCGTTTACTATCTGTTTGGATTTGGACAAATTATTTACCTCTCTGAGTCTATTTTCTTATCAGTAAAGTGGGGTAATAATATCCTTACAAGGTTATTGTGGTGATGAAATCAATCAAATAACATACATAAAAAGATAAAGTTCCAACACATAGTAGTTTAATAAAATTTAGATACTATTATTAATTGGAAGACAGCTTAGGGTGACTGAAACCAGGTCCAGGAGAATTGGTATAGAGTCTAAACATAGGCACAAAAGGAATTGGGAAGCATAAAAAGACTTTGGAGGCATGGAATTAGCCTGTATAATTTCATAAATGTAATAATATCTAAGCCAGACTACAGTAACCATAGAAATAGTTACCATGTGTTATAGGCCAAAATTGTTGTAATTGCTCGATGTGAATTTTTTTCCCCTTAATTTTCACAATAACCTTATGATGTAGATACTTTTATCATCCATTTCCTAGGCGTAGAAAATGTTAAATGATTTGTCCAACGTCGCGCAGCTAGTAAATGATGGAACCAGGGTTTGAATCCAAGTGTCTGACTCAGAGCCACTTCCTAAAACAGGGAAGCGAGGGGTTAGGGTGGCTAGAAAGGCAGAGATGGCAGATCAGCTGAAGAAACAGAACCACAGGAGAAACACTAGGCAAGATATTGGCAGACTAATAAAGATGGGGACCTGCTGGTGATCAGGCATGGCAGTGAGGGTTGGGACAGATCTGTAGGCAGAAGGGAGCCACTTCCTCTCAAGGTGGAACTTTATAGCATCTGGAGGAGTCCTGGGAATGTGGTGGTCTCACCTGACTGCATCTGCTGCATCTTTGAGTTCTACTGATAATGACCGAGCCACTTCACATACCTTTCCTGTGTCAGGGCAGAACCTTTCATCTCATCTGAGTCGTTCCTTAATTTCCTTACGTTTAGGGCAGAATTGCATTCCAGGAACCCACCTGATACGCACTTTTCTTCTCTAAACATGCCCTGTCCTCTCTTTTCCACGAGCCATCCATGCACTCATCCGTCTATTCATTCAACCAGGCCTGAACACTTGAAGACTGTGCTGGCAAAGGGACGAACATAGTCAGAAACGGTTTTTCATCCTTCTCACACAATTCCCTAAAATGTACCCCCTATTCCTGGGTCTATAAATATTTCAAATTTTTTTTTTTTTTTTTTGGCTGTGTTGGGTCTTCGTTTCTGTGCGAGGGCTTTCTCTAGTTGCGGCAAGTGGGGTACAACACTCTTCATCGTGGTGCGCAGGCCTCTCACTATCGCGGCCTCTCTTGTTGCGGAGCACAGGCTCCAGACGCGCAGGCTCAGTAGTTGTGGCTCACGGGCCCAGTTGCTCCGTGGCATGTGGGATCTTCCGAGACCAGGGCTCGAACCCGTGTCCCCTGCATTGGCAGGCAGATTCTCAACCACTGCGCCACCAGGGAAGCCCCTATTTCAAATATTTTTGAGCACAGTGCCAGAATGTGAACCAACTACATCACTAAACGTGCTGTTAGTTTAGTCGACATCCCCACCCCACCTCCACCTCTCCCCATAGCAGTCCTTTTTTGATGAAGGAATCTGCATTCTGGTTCATGCTCCTCTCTTCTGAGGGGGTGGGGCAGCCCTTTAAGTCCTGGACTAGCTGCTTCTGCGGTCCTATTATTCGGGGCTTTTAGACTTCTATGGCGAATTATTACCCAGTTTTAAATGTACCTTGTGCCTATTTACACTTCCTTTGTGCTTTCTTTTTAAGTGTCTGGGAAACAGGATCCATTTTGCCACCTTCCCTGGAGATCACCTGTCTACAGAAGTGGGGTGTGGTAAGGGGACAGGAGAAAGAGGAGGCTCCCGGGCAAGGGGGGGACTTTCAGAGATCTTTTCCAGCCGGTACTTGCCCTTTTCTGTCATACATAGAGCTATCTAAGAGTGGGCTGTATTTTATAGAAACAGTGCCCTCCCCCTCCAAATTCTGTTTCTAGCTGCCTCTTCCAAATAATAGTTACTCTTCATTGAAGGCTTACTATGAACCATGAGCTATTTCGTTGTTTATGCTGATTAGTTGGTATTCATATCACACCACTTATCAAACAATTTGAATATTTCCCGGCACTTTCTGAATACTCTACATGACATATATCATTTATTTCTCACAAGAGCAGATGAGCTATGAGGTAGGTGTAATTATCCCTATTTTACAGATGAGAAAACTGAGGCATAGAGAGGATAAATAACTTCTCATGGTCACACAGTTAGTCCATGGCAGTATCCATGTTCATACCCAGAGCCTCCAGGCCTTTCTAGCGTGCAATGCTACTTTCCAAGCCCTAGAAAGCCCCTTTTCAGTGCTTGGTGCAACTAAGTCATGTCTTGCTGCTTTGTTTACTAGATGCAGGCTCTCAGAATGCCTCCTTCTCGGAGACCGGAGGAGGGAGGTTTAATCAGCTTCCTTGTGCACAGCACTCCAGCCTCTTCATTAGTCTTTTCTGTAGGAAGAAACAGAGGCGCAGCCGTGGCAGAAGCCAGACACTGCAGTCTACAAACGTCTCTCGAGCCACTTCCCCCAAAGCCTGCTGTGCATGTTTCTGCAATGGGACCTAAGCTTTCTTCCCATGCACGGACTTCTTGTTGCCCTGATCTATGGTATATTGCATTCTCTTAAACTATCAGATTCCACCACTCAAAGGAGCAAACTGAAACCTGTTCTCGCTTACCTCCCTGATTCTGCTGGCTCCTCTAAACTCTCAGCACCCTTAAGGGAAATTGAAAAATGTGATCATCCGTGGCTGTGTGCCAACTCTGGAGGGCTTGCTCTGGTCAGCTCCATCCTTATAACACTTCAGTTATCAGGACATTGATTATATGGGGAACAGGGTTGGAGAAAGAGGAGAGTGAAATTGGATCATCAGGTTTTCAAAAAATTTTTTTTAATTGAGGTGAAATTTATATAACATAAAATTAACCATAGTACATTCATAATGTTGTGCAACTACCACCTCTATCTAGTTCTAAAACATTTCCTCACTCCAAAATAAAACCCAGTACTCATTAAGCAGTTACTCAGCACTCCCCCCTCCCCCTCCTCCTACCCTGGGTATCCACCAATCTGCTTTCTATTTCTGTGAATTTACTTTTTCTAGTATCTCATACAAATAGAGTTATACGACATGGCCTTTTGTGTCTGGCTTCCTTCACTTAGCAGAATGGAGATTCATCCATATTGTAGCATGTATCAGTACTTCATTTGTTTTCATGGCTGAATAATATTCCATTCCATGGATATATCACATTCATCCATGAATGGACATTTGCGCTGTTTTCAACTTTTGCTGCTAGAAACATTTTTTTTTAATTAATTAATTAGTTTATTTATTTATTTTTGGCTGCCTTGGGTCTTCTTTGCTGCACACGGGCTTTCTCTCTAGTTGCGGCGAGCGGGGGCTACTCTTCGTTGTGGTGCGCCGGCTTCTCACTGCGATGGCTTCTCCTGTTGCGGAGCACGGGCTCTAGGCGCATGGGCTTCAGTAGTCGTGGCATGTGGGCTCAGTAGTTGTGGCACACGGGCTTAAGTTGCTCCGTGGCACGTGGGATCTTCCCGGACCAGGGCTTGAACCCGTGTTCCCCTCATTAACAGGCGGATTCTTGACCACTGGACCACCAGGGAAGTCCCTAGAAACATTTTTGGATAAGTGTTCGTTTGAGTACTTGTTTTCAGTTCTTGGGGTATGTACCTAGGAGTGGAATTGCTGGGTCATATGGTAATTCCATGTTTAACTTTTTGAGGAACTGCCAAACTGTTTTCCGCAGGGCCTGAAACATGGGTCGTTGGTTTTGGTAGAGAACTTCAGGGCAGACATCATGAAGACAGGAAAGCACATATGACTCTGTCTCTATAGAAAGTCTATACATCTTGGGACAAGACTGAAAATGTACAGTAGGATGTCTTCTAGGGACCAATACTGAGCAATAAAAAATATAGCTGTATGTGTATGTATGGGGGCAGAGATTTTCTTATGTCTCCCCCATTCCATCTCCCACTGGGATTATTGAGATAACCTCTTTGCTGGTCACTTTCCCTCTGCCATTGTCCCTCACCAGTCTTTCCCTTGGAGTGGTTCGCTCTCGGAATTATCTTTTTAAAGTGCAGATCTCGTCTTGTTACTCACCTACTTAAAATCCTTAAGTGGTGCCCCATGGCCTTCAGAATACATTGCAGATCCCTCTCCTTGGTGCATCAGGACCTTTCCTCCTTGGTCCTTGCTGGGGTCTTCAGCTTCAGCTTCTGCTACACCCACAGGCATCATCATCCTTAGACGACATTACCTACCTGTAGGTCCCCAATGGCTCATGCTCTTACACCTTCTTGCCTTAGCACATGTTCCCTCCTCTGCCCACAGGGCTAACGGTTACATCTCCTTCCAGGCTCCGCTCAAACACTGAATCCTACCAGAGGTCTCTCATGACTCCCCGGCCTGAACTTTGGTACTCCCCACTGTATTTTCATGGCTTCTTTACAGCTTTTACTAGGCTTCACAAGGATAGGGACCATTACTCTGTTTGGTTCATTGTGCGTCTCAAACACCCACAACAGTGCTTGGCACAAAGGAGCTCTCAAAATAGGTCCTGACTGATGAGGTCAGGATGGCATTTTTCATTTTGTTGTCAATCTGACAGGTAGTAGGTATCAACTAAATTCATTTGAATGAAAGATAAGGTGGAAGAGAAGAGGAAGGGGCGAGCGAGGGAGGGTAGGAAGAAGACATAGGAGAAAGAGAGATGGAGAAGAGGAAAGAAGAAAGCAGGAGAGGCAAAGAAACAACAAAAAAGATGAAAAAGAGAGCGGATAAAAGAGTGGAAGAATGAATGAAACTGAGGAAGGCAGAGAGGATGCCTAGCTTCAAAAAAGTGTAGCCATTTATGCTACAAATTTCAAGCTTATTACATTCAAACATGTGCTTGCGTATTAGAAGGATGGAGGGCTTCAAGTCTTGGGATGAATGCCCCCTCACCCTGATCTCATCGCATTTCATGTCCATTCTGCACAGGGCCAGGGGCGTGAGGACTAGGATTTTCCAGATCCCTGAGGGTATAAGACACCTGGCAGGAATAGCTGCTTCCATTAGTCCCATCATCCTTAGTCTGTTTGGGGGACCTCTGGGTCAGAGCACGTAAAGGGGCATTTGAGATCAAAGCGGGAGTGGCTGTCTTCTGCTCAGCCTAAGCGGCCGTCCTTTGCTTACATAGCACACGTTATGTAATTTGCACTTTGCAAGCAGCTGCTAGGTGATGCCGCTACCTTCTGGCTCTGCAGTGACAGAAGAAAGGCTCACTTAGGAAATGCTGGCATGGGACTAGGAAGGCTTTTTAAATTCAGGTCTCTACGGAGAAAATGACACCAGGTTCCTTCCTAGTTTCTCGTAAGGGAGTTTTAAGCAGCTAATCTAAATGCAATAAATGCCCTGGTGACAGGCTCCTTCCTCCCTACCCACATCGCTCCATGCATGCCAAAAGGTGGAGGAGCAGGAAGGCCTCCGGGTCAGTCACTGGTCTCCTAAGGGCCTGAGCTCCTAAATGGAGCATCAGAATGCCCTCACGTACCTCCGGCAGCCCTGGCCAGGAAAAGACTCCTCAAGGTACCCCTTCTGCACTCTTTCGTTGGCCTTTTCTCCCATTTTAAGGCTACTGCTGCTTGTTTCTGTAAACCAGCAACTAGTCAGCCAACAAATTGACCTTCTCAAAACAGTGATTAAAATCTGATCTCATGTGTCTCACTCCTGGGCTCTGTGTCGGGGCAGGTGCCTGCAGACCGTGTTGGGTGGGCTCAGAGAAGGCGAGTGGAGTTGGCGGTACTCACTCCCAATTAGAAGTGTCTCCTGTCAGAGCCAGAAGACCTCATGGCTTTTCACAAATCAAAGAAACTTCTCCTTGCAAAGGGAGCCCTGAGGTAAATGCTTCCAGAAGCACCTTTGGAAGTGCATAGACATTTTCAGGCCACGCAGGAACTGTTTCTACAGTGGTTTATTCTCTGTGTGATCCAGAACCCCTGCAGCAGGGATTCTCAAAGTGTGGTCCGCAGACCACTCTGCGGTAGAATCCTCTGGGGAGCTGGTTAGAAATGCAGTTTCTGGATTCAGCATCCACTAGGGGAAGCAGGAAGCACCATCTTTACAAGCACTGCAGATGATTCTTTGCATGCCGAACACCAGAGCCACAGTCTTACAGGTTTACAGAGCAGCACATCTTGAAAGGCAAGCCCCAGACATCTCCTGTGTACACACCTGCAGAGTTCCTTCTCTGTGTCTCACCCGGGTGACCCCCTGGTCCAGGATGATGCGACCAAACACACAGCACCTGCTGCTGGCTGTAGAGGGCACTTCTGGAGCTCTGATTTAAGCCATTCTTTTCAGCTGGGTTGCTTGTTTTGTTTTGTTTTTAGTGTTTATTTATTTATTTGGCTGCGCCGGGTCTTAGTTGTGGCATACGGGATCTATTTCCCTGGCCAGGGATCGAACCTGGGCCCCCTGCATTGCGAGCTCGGAGTCTAAACCACTGGACCACCAGGGAAGTCCCCTGGGTTGCTTTTTTTGATGACTGCTCTTTTCTTCATATTGGCCGCATACGGAATGTTTTTCATGCAGTGTCTCTCCTTGGGGGATTGGACTGAAACCAAATCTCAGGCTGTGAGTACGTGTCGCTACGAGGATTTGTGGCACAGGGCACCAGGATTTACTTGGACTTTGTTTTCAGACCGGTACCGGTCCGTGGCCTGTTAGGAACCGGGCCACACAGCAGGAGGTGAGCGGTAGACAAGCGAGCGTAGCTTCATCTGCCGCTCCGCATCGCTCCCCATCGTCCTCATTACCCCCTGAACCATCCCCCCACCCCCGTCCATGAAAAAATTGTCTTCCACAAAACTGGTCCCTGGTGCCAAAAGGTTGGGGTCCGCTGTTCTGAAGGACTCAGAATTGCCACAGTCCTTCAGAGTCCTAATCTTACTTCTTTAAGGATCTATAGAAGAGATCCTCACAACAGTGGTAAAGTACCCTCCACGTAAGGATGGTTTCTGATAAAATGGAGAGGGAGAAACAGCCTCTCTCTGGGACCGTTGTTTCCTTCCTCTTTCTCTCCTCCCTGTTGGGCATGCTCACCCCCTGTCCACCTCATTCTGCCTGATGCCAAATGCTCATCAGGAGCACTTGGCTGGTCAGGACACATCCGGAAGCTCTGATCTTCTTCTGACCGCTGATTGCCCGTCAGAACTAATCTGTCATGTGGCTCGTGTTCTCAGAAGTTTGCTAAGCTAAGGATGTAATTGTAATGCTAATGATTTAAACCAACCCGGCAACTCTCGGGTAACATCTGCATCTCAGTAACAACCTCATTGAAGTGAATGATGTAGGAATTTGAGGCCCCTTAGGGCAACACATGGCGAACCAGGAAGGTTGGTCTCTGAAGTCTCATTCTGCCTGTTCTCTGTGTAAGGCCACCCTGCAAGAGGTAGTCCTGGGATAGAATAGTCTTCAAAACCTGAGTATTTTTTTTTGTCCCACGTGGCTTTCCTTTTGATGAACTTTCAGTTTAGTGGAAAAGTTGAGAAATTGTTTTAACCAACAAATTCATTGAGGCACCTGCAGAAAATTAACTTGGTGCGCACAGTGTGGGGTTCTCCGCTAGTAGAACTTCCAATAAATATTGAACTTAGTCCCAGTGAGTGACTGAGATACTGAGCAAAGGTATTAAACAATGCCCAGGTTATTGACCCAAAAACTAAAGGAGACCCATGATCTGTGTATTAGTCTGCCTGGCCTGCCATAGCAAAATACCACTTCAGCAACAGCAATGTATTCTCTCACGGCTCCAGAGGCCAGAAGTGCAAGATCGAGGTGCCAGCAGAGCTGGTTCCTGGTGAGGTCTCTCTTCTTGGATTGTGGATGGTACCATCTCACTGTGTCCGCACGTGGCATTTCCTCTGTGTGGCTGCACCCCTGGTGTCTGCTCCTCTTCTTCTAAGGACACCAGTCCTATTGGATTAGGACTCCTAATGACCCTGGTTAACCTTAATTACCTTATTATTAACCAGATACGTTAGGGATTAGGGCTTCCATGTATGAATTCTGGGGGATACAGTTCAGTCCATAACAATCTGGGAGGCAGAACTTCCTACTTCAGGGCTTGGTTCTGTCACTGGTTTGCCTCATGAGTAAAAGATAATTCTAAACCTTGTTAAATGGGTAATCTGTACAGTAGCCTGATACAGTTGTTCCAGTCAGTGGACAATGTGGCGTAGTCTAACTTGGGCTCAGCTCGCCTATGCTTAGGTTTCCCGAATCCATAGCTCAAGACCGTGGGTGGTTGTTCTTGAGTGTCTATGTGTGCGTCTAACTGAAGCTTACAGCCATATAACGTAAAGTGATTATAGCAGAGGAAAATTCTGTGGGGAGCAGAGCTGTTGCAGAGTGACAAAACAGGTGTCCACTCCACCGTAAACTATTTCTTCCACTCTTGGTGATCTTGGAACATCAGATCTTGGACCCTGAGGACAGCTGTGTTTGGCGCAGTTGTCCCCCCGCCTGGATCTCTTTCCTCTCTTGGTTTTCTGGATACACATTGTCCAGGGTCTTCTGCTTCTCTGATCCCTCCTGTATCACCTTTGCTGTCTTCTCTTCCACCTTGGAATCCCTTACCACTTGCTCTTTCCTAACATTTAATTTAGACCTTGATCTTTTTTCTCTTTTCTCATTTTTTTTTCTTTAAGAGTCCCTCTGTTTCTCCACTTCAGCCATCAGCTTTATTCCAATAAATCTCGAATCTTTATCTCTATCTGTGATGTATCATCCAGTCTCCGGTACCACAGGCCTGATTGCCTACCAGCCCTTTCCACTTGAGTCTCTTGTTATCACTTCGGTTCCAGTAACTCAAATAAGCTTATGCCTTTACTCCATCTCCCATAAAGTTGCTAATGACTAAATCCTGACAGCTTTTCTTGTACTATGTATTATGCCATTTCCTTCTTAATTCTATTACCATTGGCCCAATCCAGACCCTGTTGCCTCATAACCGGATCACTGCCACAGCTTAATTTCTGGCTTCCTGGCTTCCCATCTTTCTCCTTCTCTCCATTCCATATGCTCCTGCTAGAACTGTCTTCAGATAAAACTTTTATCATGTCTCTCATCTGCTTAATACTTTACTCTCTTCTATCCTCCAGATCAGACCCAAAGAACTCTGACTAACTTTTGACCCTTTCTATTGGGTTGACCAAAAAGTTTGTTTAGGTTTTTCTGTAAGATGTTATAGAATACATTCTTCATCTCTTTTGAACCATCAGAGCTCAGCACTGAAAGGGACCTTAGATAGTCTAATCCTGTATCCATCTGATGATCAATGACCCACACAAACTATCACTCAGGAGCAATATTAACACCTTTACTCACAAGCGACATAGGGAAGCACATTCCCTTTCATACACTTTAATTGTCAGAAATGTCTTTCTTGAATACAGGTAAATTTGAAGTGTATATAAAATTGTCCATTGACCTTGGTTCTGCCCTTTTTCCACCCACTAGCTTTTAGGTATTTGTAAATGGTTACCATGTGTTGTCTTCCCCAAATAATACACAACTAGTTTCTTCAAATGATCCTCAAAAATCCCTTCCCTCCTGGTTCTCGTCTGGAGGCTCTCCTGGTTGACACTATTCATTCTAACATGAGGCACCTTGCACTGACCCCTATATTAGTTTGGGGGAGGTGGGGCTGTCATGGTTAATATTAACTTTATAGTCAACTAAAACCACAAGCCCTTCTAATTATTCTTTGTACTACTTTTAAGTCAAATGTCTCATAACTGTACTTGGGTAGGTTTTTTTTTCCCCCAGAAATAAATATCTTTATCTAGATTAAATTTCATCTTGTTCAATCTGGCCATGATTTCAGCCAGAAGAATTCTTTATGGATTTTCTGTCTGTCACCCTATGTATAAATGTTCTCTCCCAATGTTATGGTCAACTGTAAATTTGATCATCAGTGCTATTTATACCTTCATCCAAGTTTCTGATAATGACATTCTGGGCAGGACACATTTGGAACCAGCAGCGGAGGTTGATACCTTGATAGGCATCCTGTTTCCAGGCACCTGCACAGCCATCGAGCACACAATCTGTGATTAACCCATCTTGTGATTAACTCTGTTCCATGCCTTGATGCATTCCAAATAGCATTTCTTGTAGCCATATCAGAAAAGAAGAACATGGAAATCAGGGTGGCTTCCTTGTTATCCAGCATGCATGCCATGTTCATGGTCACTTTGGGACCTTTTTTCCATTCTTTCTGGCTAAAAGCTTCCTTTTTTTTCACCTTTTACTTATATTCATAATGCTCTCTAGCACAGCCAAGAAGCCATCACTCATCTCCTCCCCATTAATTCCAAGCATTCAGTTTTGCTACAAAGCCTCTAACCTTAAGGCACTTTTCATGGTTTATATACATTGCTTAGTATTACATTTATGCCCAGAATGAAACACACATTCAGGAAATATTTGTTGGATGAGTGCAGGGTAGGCTTGTCATCTTTATCAGACCATAACCATAAACTTCTTGATGGGGGGTGCTAGCCTTACATTTTTTTTTTTTTTTAATTCTGGAGGAATTCACATAACATAAAATTAATCATTTTAAAGTGAACAATTCAGTGCTTCTTTGGGGGCAGTCAAAATGGAGTAGGAAGGCAGCTGAAGCAGAGTCTCTCTTTCCAAATCACTCCTGATCTGGCTTGGTTCATTTGATATATTTCTGTGGAGGTACTAAATGGAAATTCACTTTCTAAGTGCTACTTGCTCATCCAGAAGAATTCTTTGTCTCTGAAATAATAGCATGAGAGAGTCTAATACTTTCAGAATAAGTCTTCCTTTAGTTCACAACTTAGAGTTTCCAAAAATAAAACACTGGCTATGTTGATAAATTCATTTCAAAGGATCTGGGTAATTAGTCATTAGTCACAGCATGCTTATGGAGGAAACCAATAGATTATTACATCAGGTTATTGTTAGCAAATGCCTATTTGAGGATTTCTGCCTAGTTCTGTGCCAAAAGAAGAGTGGCACAGCTATGTGCACCATAATGAAATACCTTCACACATCTCTCTTCCAAGACCCTTTAGAGTCATGCCACTGTTAGAAACACAAGCATTTGGCAAAGGCATTTTATCCCACTTTAAACAGTTCATGCCACATAACTCTCCCTTGTCTTCTTTAATACTTTCTAGTTGGCAAGCGGTTTCCACCTCCAGGATCGGTGAGTCAGGTGGTAGTAGCATTGTGCCCACTTACAGATGAAGAAGATGAAGCTCAGATATGACAAATATCTTGCCTAAAGCCCAACAGTTAGTAAATGCTGAACCTGAGACTTAAATTCCAGCCTTATCTCCCAAGTCTTTGGATGCCCTAGAGACACTTGCGACACTCAGGTTTACCCCAGGTCACAAGGAGTCAGTGGTGAAACCTCTGGCCTCCTACTCTAGAATCCTGGTTTTTTTTTTTTCTTAATCAAAACTGCATTGGTAACTACAAATTTTATTATGTGAACATCTCTTGTGACATGTATCTGTACAAACCTTTCAGGCAGTGGTCCACAGCTAGGTAATGAATAAAAGGGCATACATTTTCCTCTCATTTTATTACAATGAAGTTTAACAGTACAGAAACGTCACATGACCTTGGTGAGTCTAGAACCCTGTTTTGGAGAAGCATTTTAGCTGAAAATTTCCACTCCCTCAACACTTAATCCCTTTCCTGCTTTTTTACCTTTGTTCATGCCTTTTCTCTCTTCTGGTACCACTTACACATTTTCTGTCTAAATCCTACACAAATTCAGAGGCTTCTCTTTGGGAACATTCTTGAGGTTCTTTCCAGAAGGCCCTGTGTCATGCTGTGTGGTTTGAGGTCAGCACCGTGTGCTTCACATCTCCCGTGTGTACAGTAAGGACTCAGAACACTCTTTGTTTATAAGTGTCACATTAACTAGAAAGAGCCATTCTTCTTAGGAAAAAAACTGGATTCTACTGCTTTTAATTTGCTTTTCACTTGGGCATACATATACATGTCAACACTACCAATCATGCAGATAAACTAGGAATCGTTATTTGGGCAAATGTGATTAGGCTGGAACAATTTTTTTCTGGATCGATTTCGTAACTAACAGGAGTATAATTTAGGAGTAGGACAGATTATTTGATATAAAATATGATATAATTCATAGCCAGTCTTATCTAAGATGCTAGGCTCTTTTACTTTAAGAAATGAATTGAAAAGAATGAGATGAATGAAACAATTTTTTTTCTTTGTTTCGTAAGTTCTTACATTTGTGTATTATATTTTTCCTTTCCAAAAAACTTTTATATCATAACAGGGTGAGTTTCATCATTGTCCAGGCCCATCAATTTTTCTTTGGTCATGGAGGGTGCTGGCAGGTGCCCTAGGTCGTTGAGAAGAGTGGTACTCACATAGAGCAGTTTGGAAGGGGCTAGCAAATTGCTGGGTCATGGAGAGTCCCTTTGGTTGGCTGAATCCTGGGTGAGGTGCCCATAGCTGTGAATGGAAAGTTTTCATCTGCCAGAGAGAAGAAGTTCAGCCTAAGCGACCCACGGTGATGAAATAAATGATAACTCATATAGCCTCGTCTGGAGGCTTCCAGACTTTGTCATTTGTTCAAGGAAAGTCCTGGGCCATTTCCACTTATTTCCAGTGGATTCTTAGACCTGATCCCCTTGTCTGAGGCCCTCTGCAAAACCTCCTTTAAGTTCAGGGTCCTGTGCTATCTCTCCCTCCCCTCGACCCTCAAAATCCAGGTGACTGTCATCTGGTTTCCTCTGGCCTACTCTTTGAAGATCTTTCCTTTGATTCTCACAGGAACTTTCTTTTCCCAACAAAACCTACTGCTTCAAAAAATAAGTATTTGGAAGTCAGAACTGAGTGTAGACTCATTTTTCTCGCTGCATTCCTGCTCTTTGTGTGCCTGTACCGCTGAGGGATGCCAGTCCCCTGAGGCAATGTGGTTGTTGCTGACTGAGAGGAAAGAAAAGGGCTCCAACAAGGAAGGGCAAAAAAGAAAAGCAAAAGGATTAATATCTTGCAACAATATATGCTAGCTTTTAAAAATTCCCTTAGGAGCAACCTTGGGACATATGTAGGGAAAGTATTATGTCTCTTCCAAAGACGAAGAAATGAGACGTGAGAAGATCTAATGAAGGTCTCAAAGTTAGTACGCAGAGCTGAGAAAGAATCTAAATTTCCTGGCTCCCAATCCAGCTTTTCTCTCACCAGCAAACATTGCCAGTTGTGGTCCCTGACTCCTTCCATTCTGTTTACCACAGTTTGGGACATCTGAGGCTGTGTTTGCAACTATGTTACCGTCCCTCCACCCAGATTCTCCAAATGCAAGAAATTTCAGATTATTTTCATTTTTGAGGGTGGGAGAGGAAGAGGGGTAGTTCAACCCTACTCATACTTCAGATGTCCTTTTTTAAAAAATTCTTTTAATCTCACTGACATCCAAGTAAAACTCTGAAATGTTAGGAAAGGTCTTACGTATGGAATCCAACCTAAGGGGAAAGTAAAAATGGGTGAATTTCTAAGCACCAATGATACCCATCTATACCCAAGGGAGTGGGTCCCATTCCTTTCTAGCCCCACTTCTGCACTCAGACACAATGCCACTCTGTAAAGACACAGGTGAGAAATGAAAGCTTTGGTTGCAAAGGGTTTTATATAACCAGTGAGAGGCTAGTTAATTAAGTGGGGTCCAAAATTTCAAAATGCTGTATCTTGTAGTCCTTCTAAAAAGAAGATGCAAATATATAGCTATAAAAGAAGAAATAAACAGTTCAGAATGGTTTGAATAGCCTCCCAAAACTTTCAGATGGGCAGGTACATTCTGTATGTGCATGTCTGTTGACATGTCTGCCGACATGGTTGTCCAGGAGGCCATATTAGCACATTAGGATACTTAAACAGAGGCCCTCGGACAAGACTTTTACTCTCCTTATTAACTAATATTTGCTGAAAATATGCTAGAATTTCTTTAAATCAAAGGTAGTGTGTATGTTATTCAGCACTTCTGGTACATGAAATACTCAGGGTATGTGACAGCTATCTTCAGTTGTTTGAATGACTGTCATGTGTGTCTAGCTTATTGTGTGGGAACTCAGGGTATTGGATTAGAATTCATGGATAGAAATCTCAGGCAAGCAGATTTTTATAATACATAAGAATAAAATTTCAGAACTTTCTGAAAACTGAATGCTTGAGTTCCCCAGCCTGGCAGGTGTTCAAGCAGAGACGGGAAGACCACTTGGCATTTGTTATTTAGATGGATCTCGATTCTTAAATTGGCAAATGAACTACATACTCTCTAAGACATCCTCCAACTTTGAAATGAGGTGATCCTGTGTGTCAGTTGGAAGTTAGACTTTGAAATTTGACCATTACATCAGTGACCATTTAACAGCCATCAAATAGGGCACCATGACATAAGATTCCATTGCAGATTCTGCAAGTCACCATATATCCATTGTCTACAGGAAAGGGGAACATGAACAACCCCGGGCATAGAGCTCCCCAGACTATAGATGCAGAGATGATGTATTGATTCCTTAGAAAACCTTCAAGTTTTTCTCTAATTTCTGAGCTGGTACCATTCCAGAATATCCTGTTTATCTTCTCCATAGTATGCAAAAGCACACTGCAAATAGAAATCAATTGAGAAAGGTTTCCTTCCTTTTGGGAGGTCCTGGCATCTCAGATCCCTCTCTTTACCCTCCTCTTTCACCTCCAGGCTCTTAACTAACTCTTGGGTAGCTGGGAAGTGAATTGATAGCTTAAAAAGGCTTAATGTAATGCCCCTCAAGAGGTCTTTGAATTTTCATAGCGAGTTCTGGATGATCAAGGCAAAACGAAACAAACCTCTAACACTTAAAAGAATAACACACTAATGGTAGAAATTGATCCTGGGACTGGCAGAAAGATTTTTGGTGAGGGGACTGGAAGGGAGAAGGGCCTTTCTGGCATATAGATCATTATCCATCGTATCCATGGATACGGCCTGCTCTGATAGGAATTCACTGAAATGTGTTCATTTTAGTGGTTTCCAAATAGGAAACTCTGCGAGTGTGGACTGGAATTTATTCATTGCTGAAATTGGGTTGAAAGGTAATTTGTGCCTTTTCCACGACTGCCACACGTCACCTCTGACAAAACCTTCTCTGATCCCTACAAAGAAAACCTTATTCAGTGAGACATATAAAGATACCAAATGCACTCTCATGAAATGACCTCCATAAATCAACTGAAGCATCTTCAGTGATTTATGCTCTGAGAGGTTGGAGAACACTTACAATCTTGAAACACAGGAGGGATTTTAGAGGGTTTTAGTGGCAGTTCTTCTGGTGCACATTAGACTAAAGCATACTAGTCCTCAGGAAGAGAATTGGCTTTATACCTGATGATGCAATAGGCATCTTGTTTCCCTAATGAGAGGTGGTCCAGGCCCCAGGGTCTTCACAGCCACTTATTACTGGGAGAGAAAGATGAAAGGGGGAGGGGGCTTTCACTTTCAAGTGTCAGACCTGCTCCCAAGAAGGCTACTTTTCATCCCTGAAGGAGGCAGTTGATACACAAATGACCAAAGAATCAAGCATAGAGCACTTGAATTCACAGATGTGAAATTAAACAACATGATTCATTTTCAGCAGTTGTTTTCACAACAGCATCCAGAGCCTTTTACTATTCTTTGTGGAATGGGAACCACTTAGGCAAAGTTTTTTGCACAGCATTTCTTTGGAGTTCTGACTACCATTTTCTGCTTCTTTGGCTGAGGTCTTTGGCTAAGATTCCCTGAAGAAGTAGGCAGAACCAGAACACATCATGATCCTTGAATGTCCATTAGAACCAAAATATGGCTTTTCATTTCAAGAAAGCCACAGTCCTCTGTGTAATTAACAGAGTTGGCTGCTCCCCAGAATGCTTTAAACAAGGATTACTAACTGTATGGTGTCTGAACTTCCACTCCTTGGAAAATTAACATAGGCTTTCTGGCACTCTGCAAAAGCTGTTTACATTTCTGTTTCAAATAGTACTGGAAAATTCATGAATCGTACTTTATTCCACAGCTTCAGTTTATTATGGATCAGATTATTTAATTGGCCAAATCTTGGGAATCTTAAGATAAAGTTGATGTAGTTTTGTTTGTTTGTTTTGTTTTTCAGAGCTGGCTTAAGAGTTCCTCCATGTATTAGCACCTGTAAACTTGATCCAATAATAGTTTGGGAAAAGTGGGTAAATTCACTTACATAAAAAAATGTAATAAAGGATAATAATAGTCTTTCAGAAAGCAATCCATATCTCCCTTTTGTAAGCTTTTCAGATTCTTTGAAGGGAAACCTTCAAAGATAGGAGTGGGAAAACCTACACCCCTCAGATTATTGCTCTCCTCAGGGGGAAAGGCCCAGCTTCACATTCTGTAGTCGTGAGACTGCGGGTTTCATGTTCCAAGTCAATTCCTACTTTATCAAGTCTAATAACTGAACTTTCATGTATTTGGTACATAGTCCTATTAGAGATAACTATCTTAGGCAATCTCCTACGTAAGTTAAAAAAAATCCTCAATATAGTTATTTTAATGGTGACCCTATAGTTTAAAAAAAAACTCTCAAAATATGTAGAATTGGATTTCAAGTGTCGCTGCAGCTGAATTAAGGAGCCCAGTGTTACAAGCCTGTCCTTTACTCATCACAGTACCACACACTGTGGGCAGGGGCTGGGGGGGTCTGAGTGGAGGCAGTGGGGTTTAGCAGTTCAAAGAGTGGACTTGGAGTTGCTCAGACCCAGATTTGAGGCCCAGCTTCTAACTATGTGATTTCAAGTATGTTGGTTAGTCTTTTTGAGTTGCGGTTTCCTTATCTGTAAAAAGGCGAATGGTAATAACAAAAAAACTAACAACCTCAAGGGTTGTGGTAGGGTTTATATAAAATAATGCATGCAGAGCACAATGTTTAGTATTTAGAAAGTAACCTCAAGTATCATTATTATCATTATAGAATAAGATATGGTCAAGGCGCTTTCCTGTCTTGCTAAAGACACAGGACATGTGTCCACAGAGTAACCAGAAAATATAAATCTGTTCTTAGATTACTGAATTGTGTGAAATATATAAAAGGCTAACATGAGACACTGACATTTCTAGTTTACCCTGTTGGATACGATATTAATTTCCTGGGTCTGCCATAGCCAAGCACTACAAACTGGGTGGCTTAGAACAAAAGAAATTTATTGTATTTATAATTCTGGGGCTAGAAGTTTGTGGAGCTTTTGTGCCGACATTTGTGAGATTTGTAATATCTAGGTCCTAACAGCAACAGGAAAAAGACAAAGTATACATATTATTTTCTTACAGAATGACCTCATTTAAACTTGATTACCTCTGTAATCAAAAAAGGTCACATTCTGATCTATAAGGGGTTAGGAGCTCCACATATCTTTTGGGGAGGACACAATGCAACCCATATCGGATACGTATTCTCTAGTGTTGTCTATAACCCCAAGCTCCACCAGTGAGGGGCCCTCACATGTGGTGTTTACTGACTGCCATGCATTGGCTATTTCAGAATTTGGGGCTCATGTCTCATCTGTAGCTTTAAGTGTGGTAGAAATCTGTCATTCTTGCACAGATTCTTTCAGGAGGTATACTTGTTTGGTGGCCTATTGTACTTTGTATTAAAATGTTTTTCCCCTTTATTTTATAATTATAAAATTATAAAAGTAGGGGACTTCCCTGGTGGTCCAGTGGGTAAGACTCCGTGCTCCCAATGCAGGGGACCTGGGCCCGATCCCTGGTCGGGGAACTAAATCCTGCATGTGTGCCGCAACTAAGAGTTCACACGCCACAACTAAGAAGGCTGCCTGCCACAACTAAGAAGTCCGCATGTTGCAGCTAAAGATTCCGCGTACCGCAACTAAGACCCAGTGCAGCCAAAATAAATAAATATTTTTTAAAAAATCAATCACACAATTTAAAAAAAAATTATAAAAGTAATATGTGATTATTGTAACAACTCAGTGAAATGTAAAAGCAAAAATTCGCCATCTCTCTCTAGCTTTCTTTCATTTTCACCTTCTCCAATAGTAATGTCAATATTAGTAACCCAGCATCTATCTTTCCATTAGTTATTTATGTTCAGTCAGGTGCAAATATACCTTGTCATTGTTTTGGTAACTAATTTTTACAGAAAATGGGATTGTGCTATATTCATTATTTTGCTTTCATCCACATCATAGTTAGAGAGCTTTCGCTTTTTAATAGTTGCATGATATATGGGTATACTACAATTTTCTCCTATTCATTTTTAAAACTTACTGATGGAAGTTTAGATTTCTATTTTCCTGTTTGAATTGTAGGAAATGTTAAGGAGGGGTGGAAATCATTTGTTTGTCTTCCTACTGTGCTACTTGTAAATTTATTATTTTTAAAGAAAACCCTCCAAATCTCAGTTCTTATCAATGTAGGAATGTCTGGAAGGGTCTCACAGAGGGATAAAACCCTTTGCCACTTCGATGCCCTGTGTCTTCATTTGGGAAAATGACAAAGGGAGTGCCTGGGACCAAACGGGAGTGTGAAATGTGGTTTGGGAGCATCTTTGAGTTTCGTAATTTAACGATGCCTGAATATCCCTAATTTGGTGTTACCGTGTTCCTTTTGTGAGCCTGAAAATAAACCTTCGTGTGTTATGTACTACATATATCATTGCCAGCTAGACTCTTCAGGAAAAATAATTAGAACACACTAAACATAACCTGGGTTTTATAGATAAGCTTAAGCTGATGTCACCCTCCACTTTGGGGCCATTTCAGGGCCTAGTTTGTTCATAGAAATATCAGCAACACGTCTCGCAAGCATTGTGTTGTAGTCACTAGTTAGCATCACTCATAAACTGGTTCTGTTTTCAGAGCAAGCACAGGATACAGGTTCCTTAGCAATTTCTGGTCAATAGTCAGCTGTTATACTGCAGCGACCTAGGATAACCTGAGAGTTCACTGCAGGAAGTGAGTTTATAGGTTTATAAATTTTAACTGCAGGAAATGAGTAGCTGCTAACATTTTCTTGCATAATATGTATATTTTCAAGATGTATTAAGTGAAAAAAAGCAAATTACAGAACATTATATATAGTACTTTTCCACATATATTGCACAATAAACTGTAATGTAAGTATTACACATATATATACTATATGTAAAGATACACACAAATATATATGTGTGTTTATGTTATTATATGTGTGTGTGTGTTTATATATATATATGTATAGAATATTCTGGAACTTTCCCTTTCACTGAATAATATAACTTCAACATATTTCCATGTTCCACCCCATTTCTCTCAGTTGTATCAAAATTAGTATCTTTTGTTTTCTAATTCACACAGATTAATATTTTCAAACTGTGGGTCACAACCCATTTGTGAGTCATTAAATCCATTTAGTAAATTATGACCAGCATTTTTTAAACCTGAAATAAAATAGAATAAAAATAGAATAGAAAACTATCAGAGAGCATTACATATAGTAAGAGTTAGGAATCTGAGATTTCAGTTGTGTGTGTATGTACGTGTTTACTGGGTCACAAGATAAAATTATGTCTCACTGTAGGTTGTGGTAAAAAAAAAATCTTTGAAATGTACTCATATAAGTGATCTCATTTCTGGAACTTACAAATACTTTTCCTTTTCCTCTGGTGGTTAGAGGACACCCCTTCTCGTGGCTCCGTCTCCCCTTGCCTCCCCATCAGGAACACTGAGTGGAATTTCGTAAGCACTGTGATGGCTTGACAGCCTCTTGGTGGAATGACAGTGGGGGCAGAAGCTCTGGCTTGGAAGGTGTTACCTTCAGTGGAATGTCCAGGAGGTGGAGACTAGAACCAGTTTGCTTAAAAAAAAAAAAAAAAAGGCAAAAGGTGAAGGCACACTATTTGTTGAATTTAGGCAGAATAGTGAATCCATCTGTATTAACTTTCTTGGTTAATTTTGAATTATTTGCCAAATAAAGTACAAGGATTGCAAATCCACAGTTGATTTTTCAGCTACCTTTCTGACCATTTAGGCAACACAGTTTCTCAAGGAGGCAGAAATAGGAGAGAGATGATCAGGGTGTAATCCCTTAAGAGTCATCACGCCTACACATTTGTGGACTGCCCCCCAAGCACAAAGGGATGTCCTAAGGCATGGGAACCGACCAGGTGAGGTCCTGGTCTTCACAGGGCTGCTTGTGGTTCTGTTACATTGTAGTTATTCAAATACTTATATTTGAACATCTGCAATTTAACACAAAACGTAGAAAGTGCTGTAAAAGGGGGCGTTAAACAGGTCAAACACTCCCATTTGTAAGTTGAAAGTCATTCAATAAAAAAAAGATATTTTTTTAAAAATTAGGCAATAAATGGCTCCCATTTGCTTTTACACCCTTCTATGCAGATAGTTGTATGTGCTCAAATTCCAAAGCAGCTCCAGGGACCAGTTCTGAGCAGCTCATGCCCTGAGCAGTAGAAGCTGATGGAGCAACCATCTCTTAGGAGATGGTCCACCATTCTCCTGGGCAAGTCTTCTCCTTTTCCTACCTCATACTCAACACAGGTTTCTGCTTACTTAAGACTTATGCTTACTCACAGCCCACCCATGCCTCTCCACCATACAGCCTTTTGCTTCTGCTTCTGCTGCCACCTGCCTGATGATTTTCCTTCTTCTAGTGTTTGACTCCCAGGAAAGCAGGAGACAGGAAAAGACAGAAAGAGAAAATGAATCTGATTGGTCACACTCACCTCTTCTGTATCCACGCTCTTTCTTTTCAAGCCATTGGCCACCCTCAGCAATCTTGCCATTCTCTTGCTTTGTCTTCATTTGCACAACCCTGGTTGCATCCAACTCTCCACCTACTCAGCACCTGCACCACTGAAGCTGGATGAGACTAGAGTAAAGCACACAGTCATGGTGATTCACTTGAAATTCATGGTCATGAACCTCAAGAGAGTCCCCCGGTATTATTCTCCAGTCACTCTGCGTTTCACTAGTCCATTCACTCTCCTACTCTTCTGCACAAGCATTTCCTTCGTACCTTCTGCTCCCTCCTCAGACCTCTAGCACCTCCTCCCCATCCTCACTCTCAACTGATGACTTAGCTTCTTATTTTAATGAGAAGATAGGAGCAATCAGAAGAAGGGTCTCATCAGCATCTCCTCCCCCCTCCCATAGGGTCTCATCAGCATCTCCTCCCCGCTACCTGCTACTCTGTCCATATTCTCTGCCTTCTCTTCTGTAGGTGCACAAATGACCCAGGTTCTTTTTTTTTTATTTTTTTAAATTAATTTTTTTTTTAACTTTGGGTTTATTATTTATTTATTTATTTATTTATTTATTTATTTATTTATTTATGGCTGTGTTGGGTCTTCATTTCTGTGCGAGGGCTTTCTCTAGTTGCGGCAAGCGGGGGCCACTCTTCATCGTGGTGCGTGGGCCTCTCATTATCACGGCCTCTCTTGTTGTGGAGCACAGGCTCCAGACGCGCAGGCTCAGTAGTTGTGGCTCATGGGCCCAGCTGCTCTGCGGCATGTGGGATCTTCCCAAACCAGGGCTCGAACCCGTGTCCCCTGCATTAGCAGGCAGATTCTCAACCACTGCGCCACCAGGGAAGCCCATGACCCAGGTTCTTATCTTAGGCCAACTCCTCCATTTGTCCATCCATTAGATGAATCTAATTCTCCATCTCCTCTTGCCTACTCGAGAGCATTGCTTTAGCAATTCTCCCAATTCCTACGTCATCATTGCCTCCCTCTGTAGTGAATCATTCTTATCTGCAGTACAAATATCTTTTTATTTCTCCCATGTTAGAACATTGTCTGCTGATGCTTGCTCCTCCTCCTGTTATCCATTTCTCCCTTCCATTTTCAGAGGGCACTCTTAACTTCTTTATGTCATGAATACCTTGAATGGTCTGGTGAAGTTTATGGACTCCTCAGAATAACGTTTTTAAATGCTTAAAATAAAATACAGGATTGCCAAAGAAACAAATTATATTGGAATATAGTTATCAAAATGACTTTCCACTGCTGTGATGTGGTAACATGTTATTCTTCATTAATGCACTAGATAATACATTTAAAATATAGGCAAGCTAAAGTCAGACTTTATTTTTCAAAAGCATAGTGCTGCAGAGGTTCTCGCCAATCATAGTTCTTGCATCCTGTAACCTTTGAGTTACAAAAGGTTGTGCTATCTTGCAAGAATTAAGAATTCTCTTTTGATCTGTCAAGTTTTGTAAAATTTAAACCATGAAAATCACTCATCTCCTTCCATGTATTGACCAACAAGCAATTATAGATAGAATGGGAATACTGATGAACAACAGAGGTGTCTGGGTTCCCCAGGGAGAATGTGTACTACCAGGTGGCTGAATGACTTCTGGGCACATTTGCCGCGCGTTGACCAGCCATGTTTGTCCCAGTACTTGTACAGCAGATCCCAGTCACATGAGGTCTAGTGATGGAGCCAGTAGTTACTGTACATTTAAAAGAGTGATGATCATGATGTTTTGAGAGATCTGTAACAACTAAAATGTGATATGAAAAAATATCCACAATTTCTAGATTTGGCAACAAAGAAACAGACACTGCTGATTTTACATTAATAATTGAAGAAAATGCTTATTAGTTAGAGAGTAGTGAAAATAAAGATCTAATTCTTTTCCCATCTAAATTCATGAGCTTTCTGAATTCTATCCACAGATTCTTTGGGGACCCTAATTTAAAAGGCCCTGCTTTTGATAGCAATATTTCCTTTAAGAGCTGTTATATCCTCTGCTTTCTACTTCTCTTTCTCCTTTCTCTATTGGAGTCTACCCCAATCAGGCATTTGCCCCCATAATCCATTGAAACTGTTTTTATCAAGGTCATCAATGCCTTCCATATCGTTATAGCCAATGATCTTGCTTGCCTTATCAGCAGTATTTGAGACAATTGATCATTCTTTCTTTTTGATATACTTTCCTTCACTTAGCTGCAAGGATATATACTCTCTTGGTTTTCCTCTGGCCTCTCTGGCCACTAGTTCTCAGGTGTCCTTACTGGCTCGTCATCTCCTGCGTGCTGAATCTTGGAGTGACCCAGGACTCATCCTTAGGCATCTTTTATTTGTATCTATGCATTCTCTTGTTCTTTTCATCCAGCCTTGAGGTTTTAAATACTCATTGTATTCTGATGTTCCCACTCGATAATTTTAACTCCAGTCCTGTCCTATCGGCTGAATTCCACACTACTATACCCAACTGCCTACTCAGTATCTCCACCTGGTTGCCTAACGGGGAAGATTCATCATGTCCAAATCTGGGTTCCCGATGTTCCCCCCAAAGCTGCTTTTCTTGCCGTCTTTCTCATCTCAGCAAGTGGCAGCTGTGTTCTTCTAGTTGCGTTGGTCAAACACCTTGGAGTCAGGTTTCACTCTTCCTTCTCTCACATCCCACATCCAACCCATCAGCAAATCTTGTCAGTTCTAGCTTCAAAGTATATCCCGGTGTTACCACCTCACTGTTGCCACCTGACACAAGCCTCCAAGGCCTTTCCCCTGGTACACCATAGCCTCCTCACCACTCTCCCTACTCCTTTTTTCTGTCCTTAAAGCTGGAAGTCCACAAATCTTACAAGCAACCCATTCACTCTGCTCCTCAGAATTCGGAAGAAATATGCACAGATGCCTAACTATATTCAAACTCTTCTAAGTGCCAGATGTTTTTTGCTAATGCACACAATTCCAAATGGTGGATATTTTCCCATGAGTGACTCATGGAATTCATTCAGCAGCCATATCATTAACCTGATAGGATTTTACATGTAGCACTACGGGTTTGATACCCATATTAAGAAAGTTTAAAAAGCTTGGTACCTCAACTTTCGGAGCTTCTTTTGAAAGGATGCTCAGAAGTGGTTTCAAATGTTCAAATGAAATTATTACCGAGGTCCCCCAAATGTTATGGTATTACTGTCATGTGACTGCCAAATACACAAAATGTGTTAGCTAACAGCCACATTCCTCTACTGTTCATTCTCTGCTATTGCATCAGAAGAGAATAGAAATGCCTCAAGTAGCTTAGAGTGCTGGTAACCTTTCTTAGCAATTAAGTCATTCGTTCAGTAAACACTTTGAATGGCTTTTATGTACTCCACTAGGTGCTAGGGATACGAAGATGAATAAAATCCAGTGAATATCCTCTAAGAGCTCACAGACAAATGGGGGAAGCAGAGGAGTAAACAATGAGGTACAGTGCAGTCTGACATGTGCCATAATAGACATGGTAGGTGTACAACACTAGCACAAGGATTGGAACGCTCAGCTCTGTTTAAATTGATCAAGAAGTTTCAACCCTGCGACACTGTTTGGGATTCCTTGAAAAATGATATGCTCTTGGTCACCATGTATAAAGGGTACCTGTCCCTACCACACCTCAACTCTGTACCAGGGCTTGGAATTCTAAAGGATAAAAAACAAATATCATAGGTATTGTAACCACCCTAAGTTGGAGAAGGGCCAGTCTGAAATGTTCGAGAAAGTGGGATCTGTTCTAAAACCTCCTAAAGCAGGTATATTCCAGAACCTCTCTTATTCATTCAGAGATTGGGGAAGCTTCTTAGGCGTTCTTACCTTATATATAATTTACCTCCATCATGTTATGACTTCTCCATGGTGATGTTTTACATAAAGGAGCATACACATACATATACTTACACATACATACACATAGTTTAGGAGGTTTTAGAACAGATTGTATGTATGTGTGTGTGTGTGTGTATATATATATACACACACACACGTAAAGATATATAATATATTTATATAAAATTAATATAAGTATATATTAAGTTATAAATATATTTATATAAAATTAATATAAGTATATATTAATTTATAAATATATCAGGGAATCATATTTAAAAACCAGCCCTCCTGAGTAGAGATGAGATGGAAACTCATGGAAAATTATTAGAAATTTTAGAATTATAAGAGACTGCTTGAGTAGGTTAAAGTATCACTGTTCCCGTCTTGCTTTACTAATAATAGGGTGCAAGGAGCCAGGAAGTAATCTCCCAATCCTCTTCCATAGTACTTATGAGAAAACTGAGACTAATTTGGCAGTGCGGAAATTTCCTAGAGTTATCCTGCGGGAATAGAACCAAAGTCTCCTGCCTCAGTCCTGTGCTGCTTCTTCTACTTTCTTTATGTGATTTCACTGGCTGGAACACAGAAACTTTTCCAATCAGGATTCTATCGGCTAATCTGAGCTTATGTAGGCAAGAATAAATATGTTGTACTTGAAGAATGGGATATCAGCTAGATGCCCACCATTCGCCTCTGACCAGGCTCCCTCTCACTAGTGGCTCCAACAGAAAGGCCACGTGAATAGCTCCAGCAGTCCACAGGCAAGGGGCCACGCTGCATCACAGGCCTGATGCCAGCATGGGAGAAGGTCAGGATCTGGGCAGCAACTCGTTGAATACCAAGCTAGCACGTGAGAGATCTAGTATTTAAGCAGAAGAGCAAGGTAGGATGTCAGAGTCTTTAAGGACAGAGAGGAATTGAGAGGGCAAAGTGAGGTGAAGCTCTAATGGCCAAGTAGTAATCATGGGTCCCCTGGAACTGTAGGAGTTGGAGCCAAATTCAGAATGGAAGCAGCCTCTAGCAGGGGTAGCAAACTTACAGTCTGAGGACCAAATCTGACCTGCAGTTGTGTTTGGTTGAGAATAGTTATTATTTTTAAAATTACTTTAAATACTTTAGGTAGGTCACACACTCTCCATTTTTCCAGCCTTACCTATTGTCTCATACCTACTCAGACAGGTACTTAATGAGCCCAGGCTGCTGTTCCTTCAGGGGTCCAGGTATTGCACAGCTGATTAGGAAGCAGGCGACATTCCTCAACACTGTCTCCAGTCCTCAGAGGCTCACAAATATGAATGTGGATAAATTCCAACCTGAAGTTATTTCATAGTAGGCAAACCCAACAAATCTTGGGTATTGTCTAGATATGGTCCTTTGGAATCAACTCAGTACTTTATGAAACTGACTTATGAAGTACGAAAGGTTTCAAAATAATGGTATGAAGATAGCATTTGTGATTTACAACTGCCTTGTAAAATATCTTTTTTGAACGTTTTGGTTGCCAGGAAACTCCAGAGTGTACATGCCAAAGATCTGGCACTTGAAATGTCATGAATCTTATAAACCCCTACCTCACACAGGGCAAATTTTATATAAACTCCTTATAGTAGGCAGAATAATGGTCCCCCAAAGATATCCACGTACTAATCCCCAGAAGCTGTGAATATGTTAGCGTACATAGCAAAGGTGAATTAAGGTTGCTTATCAACTAACCTTAAGAGATGGAGATGAGGAGATTATCCTGGATTATCCCTTCAGGCTCAATGTAATCACAAAGGTCCTTAAAAGTGGAAGAGGAAGGCAGAAGAGAGAAAACCAGAGAGTTGGCCCCGTGAGAAGGACTCAGCCAGGCATTACTTGCTTTGAATATGGAGGAAGGAGTCTGTGAACCAAGGAATACAGGTGGCCTCTAAAAGCTGGAAAAGGCAAGGAAATGGATTCTCCCCTAGAGCCTCCAGAAGGAACGTAGCCCTGCCAATACCATGATTTTATAGGCCAGTAAGACCCATTTTGTAATTCTGACCTCTACAACTGTAAGATAATAAATTTGTGTTGACTTAAGCCACGGAGTTTGCGGCCATTTGTTACAACAGGATTATGAAACTAATACGCTACTAGATGAGGAAAGTGTGAAATGAGGCATGCCTGGATCAGTGTGGCTTATCTACGTCATTCATGTTGTTTTAAACCAAGATTCACCATCTGATGTTTGTAATTTGGCATTTGCAGCAACAGGATGAAACTGGGACTTGTTCCCAAAGGAGGTTTGTGAAGCTCTTTGAACTTCCTAAGTCAATCAATTGAGTTTTAAATAGCACAAGCTAAGGATTCTAAGGCCAGCTCTCAAAATCTTGAAGCCCCATTATAACTAGCCGCTTAGCACTGTTTCACTTGTCAATTGTGATCATAAAACATAGTTTCATGTTTAGATAGAAATTCTTTTTTGGTAAGTGGAGACCCAAATTACAAATTACATTAGACTGATAAATGTCTGAGGTTACTACAAAAACACTAGACTAGTAAAGTGAAAAAGGAATATAGAACGAAGGCTCTTTACAATTGTTCTATTTCTATTAATTAATATTCACAAAGGAAAGATACATTCTGACACCTAATAATTTCTAAATTGGTGTGACACTTAGTGGAATGCCATAATAGGATTACCAAACATATAGCAGGAGCTAATTACAAGGCATTTAATTTGGAAATCACAACCACCGCAAAATAGCTCTATAGCTCAATTTTTTTGGGTGTTTGTCATGGCAGGAATAAAAATGAGTCAGTTAGGAATTCAGTCCTGTCTTGTCTGAACTTTCCAAGGTATATCCTGGTTTTTAGTCGCATGAGGAAAAAATTCAGTCTGGGTAGTTTTTTTCAGACTTTCACTTAAGATGTGCCTCTTTGATAGTGGATCTGGTCTTAACGTTTCCTTTGGCACTGCTAGATCCTGAGTCTTCAAAGTGTGCATTGAGGGGCTTCCCTGGTGGCACAGTGGTTAGGAATCGCCTGCCAATGCAGGAAACACGGGTTCGAGCCCTGGTCTGGGAAGATCCCACATGCCGCGGAGCAACTAAGCCCATGCGCCACAACTACTGAGCCTGCACTCTAGAGCCCACGAGCCACAACTACTGAAGCCTGCGCGCCTAGAGCCTGTGCTCTGCAACAAGAGAAGACACCGCAATGAGAAGCCCGCGCACCGTAACGAGGAGTGGCCCCCGCTCGCTGCAACTAGAGGAAGCCTGCGCGCAGCAACGAAGACCCAACGCGGCCAAAAATAAATAAATAAAATAAATAAATAAATAAATAAAATAAATAAAGTGTGCGTGAGGACTGACGTACCGATTAAGGGGGCACCAAATGGGAGTGAAGGAGAAGGGGGGGAGGTGAGCAAGTGAGGAGCCTAGGGTACAGAATTTACCCAGGCGCTCACTCTCTGGACTATGCACATGCCAGTCTACACTTGCATGACCCTGACGGTGGTGCCTCCTTAGGAGAGAGGTAACCGAGCACTCACTCTCAGGGTCATGCATGTGCCGAGTTGGCACTTGCGCCATCCTGACTGTGAGTGCCTTTTTAACATTTTACACCCAAGGCACCTCGCTTGCCTCAGTGGTCTTGCCCTGGAGGTGAGGGTGTGGTCACTGATGGCTGTGATGATGGCTGTAAGCCTGTCTCTAGCTCGGGAAGTCAGGTGTTGCTGTGGGACTCCTCATGCATCCCAGACCACTCCCTTTGGCAAAAAAACCCCCACAAAACTATAGAAGGCCTACCTTAGTATGGCCCCAGATCAATCCAGAATTGAGCACGATCCCTCCTTCGAACCATACCTCTGAGGCTACGCTTGTCGAGGCTCTACGCTCACCCCTGAAGAGAACTTGACCCTACCGTTGGCTGTGGTTTAAAACACACCTTCCATGTGCTACAGAACTTCAGGGAACATATTCATTCAACTCTCCTATATGCCTTTTGATTTCAGGAAACTCTTTCTAGTCAATGATTATTTGAATCTATTTTGTACAAATAGAAACAAATCTATTTTGTACGAAGTCAGAATGGTAAACTATAGATGTAGTTAACATGGTATTTCCATCTCTGGGCATGCTTTCGTTGCCGATTCTGCCTTTTATGCAAGGGATCGCTTGTATGGAATGCTAATGCTACACGGTGCAGTTATAACATGAGTTTTATTGGGGAACAATTAATAAGCAGGCACGGAGCAGCATGTACACAATCCTTTGAACTCTCCTCCCACAGCTTAGACCAGGCGTGAAGGTCTGCTTGCACTGTAGCCACAGATCGGGGAGAGAATGCTCGATGCATTTATAGGGTCAGTACCCAGGGCACATCTATGTGATTGAGCAACAATGGAAGCTCCCTGGTCAGGGAGTGGCCTTATCAGAAAGGGAAAGCCTCTGGACCCTAGCTGTTGGTATCAGCTTATTTTCTGTTGAGCTGAGCCAGTTCTTCTCAGCTGGCAAAAGAGGGAAGGAAACCGAGTCTCCGGAGCCATCCATATTTGTGTCTTGCTAACCACAGGTTTACTGTTCTCTTTGCCTGATTGGGAGCAATTGGAGAAGAAAGACAAAGTCATATGAATCTTTGCAACTCCTGTGGTGCCCTGCCTGTGGTTGAGTGCTTAATACATACTTGGTGATTGGATGAATGAATTGTAATGAATCAATGCTGAATGAGTGCTGTATTAAAAAAAATAAGTACAAACTTTCGTGGCAACTTGAAATATGGGCTATGCCTCCATAATGGCAAACCACATATTTTGGTGGAGAACAAACCAGTATATATGGCTGAGGGTGACTGCTGTATATCGTTGCTTTTTTTTTTTTCAACAAAGAAGAAAAATGCTATTTTTTTTCTGTTGTATGTTCTTAATGTGCAAATTGGTAGCACCCTTTCTCCCCCTGTCCTTTTCAATTTTGTTTCAAAACATTTGTCTCTGCCATATTGAGATGAGGAATTGAGACAAAAGACCCCCTTCAATTGTCAGTGCATGGAGGTTTCCAGCCAGTTTCTCTTTAATGCCTTTCTAGGTGTGCACAGACAAAGCACATGGAGGGGAGAAGAAGTTTGGGTAAATAGTGCTCATTTTGGAAATATTCTTCTTGTGTAGACTTGGTATTCATAATAAGAATGACAATCATCATCATCATCCTTATTCTAGTGAGTGTATTTTTGGACATTTACTCCGTTCTGCAGTGTACTGAACTCTTCATGTCATTTAGTCCTCAATCCCATGGGGCAGTCACTGTTTATTAACCACATTCCCAGACCTGAGTTCACCTTGGAGTCCTTCCAGGTATTTGTTTTATAGCTATATTCCTTATACACCAGCAGCTGTCATGTATAGGGACCCAGCTGAGATCCAGGCAAGCAGGTTTTGCTGAGTCTTCCCAAAGCCTTCCAAGTTGGCAGTTGTCTTTTCATCCATGATGGTTTCCTAGCAGGGAGCTATATCCTATTCTGGTTATTCAAGGGATGTGTGATCAAAACACCAGCTTTATAAATATTCGCTAACATTGTATTAGGGTCCCTACATCCTAGATATCTTCTTATTGAAATATTTAAAGTGAAGCTATGGTTGACTGATAAATAGTTTTCCTGTTAATCAGAAAAAACACAAACATATTTCTAAATATATCCACTTAATTAAAAAATATATACTGGTCATTAAAGAGAGCTGATGATTCTAAGCCAGTTTCTTTTTTTTTTTTCCTAACGTATGCAGTTTGTTGAGTTTGGACATAAACATGTACCCATGAAACAATGACCACAATCAAGGCAACAGACATATCCATCACCTCCAAAAGTTTCCCGTGTCCCTTTGTTGCCCCCCTCCCACCCCCATGGTAAAAACACAACACAAGATCTACCCTCTTGACAAATTTTTAAGTGCACACTACAGTATTGTTTTTAATTATAAGCACTACGTAACTCAGCAGATCTCTACAACTTACTCATCTCACATAACTGAAACTTTACACCCATTGAACAACAACTCCCATGTCCCCCTCCACTCCAGCCCCACACCCACCATGGAAGTCTCTGCTTCTGTGAGTTTGACTATTTTAGATACCTCGTAACAGTGGGATCATGCAGCATTTGCCCTCCTTATTTCACTTAACAAATGTCTTCCAGGTTTATCCATGTTGTCGCAAGTAGGATTTCCTTCTTTTTTAAGGATGAATGATATTCCACTGTATGCATACACCACATTTGCTTTATCCATTAATCTGTTGATGGACACTTGGGTTGTTTCCATATCTTTTTCTTTTAATTGAGGTATAATTGATGTACCATATTATGTAAGTTTCAGGTGTACAATAGAGTGACTCACAATGTTTAAAGGTTATATTCCATTTATAGTTATTATAAAATACTGGCTATATTCCTTGTGTTGTATAATATATCCTTGTAGCTTATTTATTTTATACATAGTAGTTTGTACATATTAATCCCTTACCCCTATCTTGCTTCTCCCCCCTCCCTACCGGTGACCACTAGTTTGTTTTCTATATCTGGGAGCCTGCTTCTTTTTTGTTATTTTCACTATTTTATTTTATTTTTTAGATTCCACATATAAGTTGTATCATACAATATTTGTCTTTCTCTGTCTGACTTATTTCACTTAGCATAATACCCTACAATTCCATCCATGTTGTTGCAAAAGTAAACTTTCATTCTTTTTTATGACTGAGTAGTATTCCATTCTCTCTCTCTCTCTCTCTCTCTCTCTCTCTCTCTCTCTCTCTCTCTCTCTCTATATATATATATATATATATATCACATCTTCTTTACCTATTCATCTGTTGATGGACACTTAGGTTGCTTCCATATCTTGGCAATTGTAAACAATGCTGCTGTGAACATTGACGTGAATGCATTTTTTCAAATTAGTGTTTTGTTTTGTTTTTTTTCAGATATATACCCAGGAGTTAAATTGCTGGGTCATAAGGTAGTTCTGTTTTTAGTTTTTTGAGAAACTCCGTACTGTTTTCCACAGTGGCTGCATCAATTATATTCCTATCAACAGTGTACGAGGGTTCCTTTTCCTCCACATTCTCGCTAACATTTGTTATTTGTGGTGTTTTTGATGATAGCCACTCTGACAGGTGTGAGGTGATATCTCAGTGTGGTTTTAATTTGCATTTCTCTGGTGACTAGTGATGTTGAGCATCTTTTCATGTGTCTGTTGGTCATCTGTCTGTCTTCTTTGGAAAAATGTCTATTTGGGTCTTCTGCCCATTTTTTTTTTTTTTTTATTAATTAACTTATTTATTTATTTTTGGCTGTGTTGGGTCTTCGTTTCTGCGCGAGGGCCCTCTCCAGTTGCGGCAAGTGGGGGCCACTCTTCATCGCGCTGCGCAGGCCTCTCACCATCGCGGCCTCTCCCGCCGCGGAGCACAGGCTCCAGACGCGCAGGCTCAGCAACCGTGGCTCATGGGCCCAGCCGCTCCGCGGCACGTGGGATCTTCCCAGGCCAGGGCCCGAACCCGCGTCTCCTGCATTAGCAGGCAGGCTCCCAACCACTGCGCCACCAGGGAAGCCCTCTTCTGCCCATTTTTAAATTGAGTTGTTTTTTTTTTTTTTGATGTTGTGTTGTATGAGCTGTTTATATACTTTGAATTATTGGTCGTATCATTTGCAAACATTTTCTCCCATTCAGTAGGTTGTATTTTTGTTTTGTCAATGGTTTCCTTCTCTGTGCAAAAGCTTTTAAGTTTAATTAGGTCCCATTTGTTTACTTTTGTTTTTTCCTTAGGAGACAGATACAAAAAAATATTGCTTTGATTTATGTCAAAGAGTGTTCTGCCTATGTTTTCATCTAGGAGTTTTATGGTTTCCAGTCTTACATTTAGGTCTTTAATCCATTTTGAGTTTATTTTTGTATGTGATGTGAGAAAATGTTCTAATTTCATTCTCTTATATATAGCTGTCCAGTTTTCCCAGCACCACTTATTGAAGACACTGTCTTTTCTCCAGTGTATATTCTTGCCTCCTTTGTCATAGATTAATTGATGTAAGTGTGTGGGTTTATTTCTGGGCTCTCTATCCTGTTCATTGATTTGTGTGTCTGTTTTTGTGCCAGTACCATACTATTTTGATTACTGTAGCTTTGTAGTATAGTATGAAGTCAGGGAGCATGATTCCTCCACCTCTGTTCTTCTTTCTCAAGCTTGTTTTGTCTATTCAGGGTCTTTTGTGTTTCCATACCAATTTTAAAATTATTTGTTCTAGTTCTGTGAAAAATGCCATTGGTATTTTGACAGAGATTGCATTGAATCTGTAGCTTACTTTGGATAGTATGGTCATTATAACAGTATTCTTCCAGTCCGTGAACACAGTGTACCTTTCCATCTGTGTGTGTTGTCTTCAGTTTCTTTCATCAGTGTCTTATAGTTTTCTGAGTAAAAGTCTTTTCCCTCCTTAGGTAGGTTTATTCCTAAGTATTTTATTCTTTTTGATACAGTTGTAAATGGGATTGTTTTCTTAATTTCTCTTTCTGATAGTTTGTTGTAAGTGTATAGAAATGCAACAGGGGACTTCCCTGGTGGTGCAGTGGTTAAGAATCGCCTGCCAATGCAGAGGACATGGGTTTGAGCCCTGGTCCAGGAAGATCCCACATGCCGTGGAGCAACTAAGCCTGTGTGCCACAACTACTGAGCCCGCATAATGCAACTACTGAAGCTTGTGTGCCTAGAGCCTGTGCTCTGCAACAAGAGAAGCCACCACAAGGAGAAGCCCATGCACCACAATGAAGAGTAGCCCCCTCTCTCTGCAACTAGAGAAAGCCCACGCCCAGCAGTGAAGACCCAATGCAGCCAAAAATGAATAAATAAATTAATTAATTTTAAAAAATAAATGCAACAGATTTCTGTATATTAATTTTGTATCCTGCAACTTTACTGAGTTAATCGATGAGCTCTACAAGTTTTTTGGTGGCGTCTTTAGGATTTTCTATGTATGGTATCATGTCATTGGCAAATAGTGACAGTTTTACTCCTTCTTTTCCAATTTGGATTCCTTTGATTTCTTTTTCTTCTCTGATTGCTGTGGCTAGGACTTCCAATACTATGTTGAATAAAAGTGTCCAGAGTGGGCATCCTTGTCTTGTTCCTGATCTTAGAGGAAATGCTTTCAACTTTTCATCATTGACTATGATATTAGCTGTGGGTTTGTCATACATGACCTTTATTATGTTGAGGTATGTTCCTTCTATGCCCACTTTCTAGAGAGTTTTTATCATAAATGGGTGTTGAATTTTGTCAAAAGCTTTTTCTGCATCTATTGAGATGATCATATGGTTTTTATTCTTCAATTTGTTAATGTGATGTATCACATTGATTTGCGTATATTGAAGAATCCTTGCATCCCTGGTATAAATCCCACTTAATCATGGTATATGATCCTTTTGATGTTTTGTTGGATTGGGTTTGCTAATATTTTGTTGAGGATTTTTGCATCTATGTTCATCAATGATATTGGCCAGTTATTTTCTTTTTGTGTGATATCTTTGGTTTTGGTATCAGGATGATGCTGGCCTTGTAGAATGAATTCAGAAGCATTCCTTTCTCTCCAATTTTTTGGAATAGTTTGAGAAGGATAGGTGTAAACTCTTTTCTAAATATTTGGTAGAATTCACATGTGAAGCCATCTGGACTTTTGTTTGTTGGGAGTTTTTCAAATTACTGATTCAATTTCATTACTGGTAATTGGTCTGTTCATATTTTCTATTTCTTCCTGGTTCAGTCTTGGGAGATTGGACATGTCTAGGAATTTGTCTGTTTCTTCTAGGTTGTCCATTTTATTGTCATATAGTTGTTTGTAATAGTCTCTTATGATCCTTTGTATTTCTGTGGTGTCAGTCGTGACTTCTCTTTTCTCCTGTCTAATTTCATTGATTCAGGGCCTCTCGCTTTTTTTCTTGATGAGTCTGGCTAAAGGTTTATCAATTTTGTTTATCTTTTCAAAGAACCAGCTCTTAGTGTCACTCATTTTTCCTTTTTTTTTTTTCTATTTCATTTATTTCTGCTCTGCTCTTTATTATTTCTTTCCTTCTACTAACTTTGGGTTTTGTTTATTCTTCTTTTTCTAGCTCCTTTATGTGTAAGGTTAGGTTGTTTGAGATTTTTCTTGTTACCTGAGGTAAGTTTGTATTGCTATAAACTTAACTGCTTTTGCTGCATCCCATAGATTTTGGATCATTGTGTTTTCATTTTTGTTTGTCTCCAGGTATTTTTTGATTTCAGTAATCCATTGATTGTTTAGTAGCATATTGTTTAGCCTCCACGTTTGTGTTTTTTACAGTTTTTTTTTGTATAGCTGATTTCTAGTCTCACAGTATTGTGGTTGGAAAAGATGCATGATATGATTTCACTTTTCTTAAATTTACTAAAGCTTGTTTTTGGCCTCATGTGTGATCTTTCCTGGAGAATGTGCCATGTGCACTTGAAAAGAATATGTATTCTGCTGCTTTTGGAGTTGTTTCCTTATCTTGTCTGTTAAGAATAGTGCTATAATGAACGTGGGAGTGCAGGTATCTCTTTGAGATCCCAATTTCAGTTCTTTTGGATATATACTCAGAAGTGGGGTTACTGGATAATATGGTATTATAGTTCTAGTTTTAATTTTTTGAGGAATAGCCATACTGTTTTCCATAGTGTAAGCCAGAGTTTCTGAACCTCAGCACTATTGACACCTTGGACCAGATAATTCTTTGTCATGGGAGCTTGTCCTTTGCATCTTAAGATGTTTTGCAGCATCCCTGGCCTCTACCCACTAGAGGTCAGTAGCATTCCCTTCCCCCACTCAGTGTGACAATCAAAATTAACTCTGGATATTGCTAAAAGCCCTCTTAGTAGGCAAAATTATGCCAGTTGGGAATCACTAGTCTAAGCCCATAGTTTAAAAAACGCGACCTTGCACCAGAACAGAAATTACTATTTCCTCTTGTGGCTCTCCAGGAAAGTTGTATGCAGTTTCAATATTTTGGCTTTCTTTGTTAGGTATGAACAATCATTAAGTACTTTATAGTCCTTAGATAATTCCTTCCCTGTGACAATTTATAATCAAGATAAGATTTAAGGTTTTTTAGTTGACTGTTTTAAAACTAGTGATAAATTCTCATGTTGAATGTTTTTTTCCACAATAGGTCTTTTTTAATGGAAAGCTTTTAAAATAGGCGTGAATAATTTTATGCTTTAAGCACTTTTATTCTTCCAAGTATTCATGTAAATATAGAGTAAAATGGTTCAATTTATATCTATCTTGATCTCTTACGTATTTCTAACTATTTGTTTTTTTCTATAACACAAGACAGGGGTTATATCAAGAAATCATGTAGAAGGGGTCTTCTATGCTTTAGAAAGTAGATAAGAAAATGTAATCATAGTAAGAGACCTGAAAACCTTAAAAAAGGACCCAGGAATAAGTAAGTCAAGGGTGGAAACTTACCTAAAGTTTTCTTTCTTCCTAAATTTATCCAATTATCATTTTTCAAGTATGATACCTGTTTGCATTTTTAAAAAATATACATAACAAAATTCATAAATCTTTTATGTTGGCTTTTTTGCTTTTTACTTAAAGAAGATGAGAAAATATCTAACACCAACTTACGATAACCGACTTAGTAAACTTGTTTAATAACCAATTTTTACTCTTAAGTAAAATGCCAGCTTATACTCTTTTAAGTAATCTCTCAGAGTTATGAGGGAACTTGAGAAAGTAGGGCCGGAGATTTCATAATATGAATCATAAACCTAGTCCTCTTACCATCTTGGTCAAAAAAATGTATTCTTATTCCTGACTTAAATCTCTCATGCTGCAGTGAGGCATGTTTCTTTCACTCTGCCCTCCCTGCAAAGTCATTTTCTCCCAGCAGCCCTTGAGTTTGAGCCATTCAGATTCTTAAAGCGTGTTATTTAAAATCTTCCTTTGGCTTTCTAACTCCAGAGAAGTAGGTCCAAATTTCTTTGTCATGGTTTGTCATCATCACCTGCAACCCTCCACGTGCTTCCTTCAGGATCTTCACTTTCCCTTGTGTGCAGATTCCTGAAACCAGGGAGGGCTAAGGATGCCAGGATTGCACCATGGAGGGCCTGTTAAGGTACCCTGATTGACCTTAAGCTACTGTTCTAACTAGAATAGAATCCTCTCTTTATCATCAGGCAAAAGTTCAGCTTCCTTTTACCTTAAAAATAGTCCCTGCATAGTCTCTGCTTTCAAACTTTCCAAAGTGCTCAAGTTCACCACCTCAACCTAAATATACTGCTCTATATCTTTTAAGGCCTGGGAACATGGAAATTAGCAGCAAATGAGCTCCTTATTTTCTGCTCTTAATGCCCTATAGACCTTGAAAGGCCCCTTTGCTGAAGACAGGCTCTCCCTGGTGCCTTTGTTCCTTCTCCCACTGTGCCCTTCCTCTCCAGCCTCCCTGCCTGGGTTTTGACAGCAGCAAAGGCCCATCCCATCCGTGTATTCTCCTCCTGCAGCTGTTTTTTCTAACCCGTTGCACCAAGCTAAGCTTCCGGACAAAAGCCTCTTGAAGAATATTTGAGAACTTTTGATCCACATGTGATCCCTTTGAAAAACCAACTCAGGAGGCTCTTTATTACCGGTTGTTTTCATTGCTATCATCTCTACTCTATCTCAGTTTCTTTGATTTAGAAACTGTGTGCTGACCTGATTGAAACCTTCTTAGCCCAAATGAGCGAACAGATAGATGTGCCTGGCAATTGAAGCAGGAAGGCACCTGCTGTGCTCTTCCTGGCTGAGACCAGGAAAGGAGGCTGCTGTCCTGTCCATCACACCTGAGAGGGAGGAAACAGGAAGAATGGTTGAGATGTTTAGTCAGTCTTTGAAGCAGTTTTTCTTATTCGAAATCAAGTCAATATTTGATTTAGAAAAGCATATACTAAATGTAATGTGATATCCTGAACTGAATACTGGAACAGAAAAAAGGGCAGGAGTAGAAAACTGGTAAAATCTGATCATATCTGGAGTTTCACTAATGGTAACGTACCAATGTTAGTTTCTTAGTTTTGACACAGGACCATGGCCAGGTAAGATGTTAACATCAGAGGAAACTGAGTGAAGGGTATGTGAGAACTCTCTGTACTATCTTTGCAGCTTTTCCATAAATCTAAAATTATTCCAAAATAAAAAGTTTATTTTAGAGGGCCCCTGCTTAGTCCCAGACCCCACTCACACCCACATAGATATTTGCATACATGCTGGATGGAGTTGGGTAAACTGAGGCAGGAGAATAGCCACACTGTACTTGGAATCGCAACAGTTTCCCTTGGCCTCTGGACATTCCTTCCTTGCCAAGGCCACTTCTATTTTATTTTATTTCATTTTTTAATTAATTAATTAATTAATTTTTGGCTGTGTTGGGTCTTCGTTGCTGCGTGCAGGCTTTCTCTAGTTGCAGAGAGCGGGGGCTACTGTTCGTTGCGGTGCACGAGCTTCTCATTGCAGGGGCTTCTCTTGTTGCGGAGCACAGGCTCTAGGTGCGTGGGCTTCAGTAGTTGTGGCACGCAGGCTTAGTAGTTGTGGCTTGTGGGCTCCAGAGCGCAGGCTCAGTAGTTGTGGTGCGCAGGCTTAGTTGCTTCACGGCATGTGTGATCTTCCCAGACCAGGGCTCGAACCCGTGTCTCCTGCGTTGGCAGGCGGATTCTTAACCACTGCTTCACCAGGGAAGCCCTCCACTTCTATTTTAAATTAAAAATAAAGAAATGGAAGATGAGTATAAAAAGGCTTATTTCAAAAGATAGGATATTTTTCTCTAGAATAATTTGGGTGGCTTACTTCTATTTCTTTGATGGTCAGTATATTAAGGACCCAATTCAAGGAAAAAATATTAACAAAGTACAGCTTTAGGACACAGCAGAGGATTGTTAGGGCTATAGCTCATCTATAACTGTAATGAATGTATCTGGTCATATGTTAGTGCCCTTGCTTGTGCTATTTTTCCTACCTTCTGTTCTCTGCTTCTCTATAATAATTATTTATTTATTTACATGTTCCCTCATTCAATAAACATTTATAAAACCAGGCACTGAGTTTAACCCTGATGGGGGAAAACAAAAAAGAGTTGAATAAAGCATGGTTCCTGCCTGTATGGAGGGCACAAGCCAGTGGGGAAGGAACACACAGGGGGATAATGATTAAATAATCTAAGTGCAGTGATAACAAATGCACACAGCAGTTTTCACTAAGCAAGGCTACAGGGGGTTATCCCAGAAAGCATCCTGAACAGGACATGCCTCTTCTTTCAGGATGAGTAGGAATTAGGATGGAAGTATTGAAGAGACACATCAGGGTAGGAGTCTACATGATGCATTCAGGAAACTGGGGAGCTCCAAGCTTTCAGCGTAGCATGAAGGAGGCCACAGGGAGGGGTGAGAGACGAAGCTGGGGAAGTACACCGGAGCCTGTCTTAGGGCCATCGACATGGAGTGGTCCTTCTGTTGCTGGACAAGACTGTAGTTTTTACCCTTTAAATCATAATCAGATGAAAATAGTAAGACAGCGAAAGTTAAGGACTAGAGAATTTCTTCTTCCCTTTATTCCCCATCCATGACAATGGCTCAGGTATTTCCTAAAAGTAAGGCTAATCTGAAGGAACTGTTCTTGCTGTGAACGAATTGGTGGCTTTATAGATGCAATGATTACTCTTTAGGCTCTTACCCTCTGCCCTAGTAGCTAGAAACAGTGGTTTATTTGTAATGTTTATATAGGTGCTGATGCCCAATTATGATTACTATTAATACTTCAACAAACAGTAAAATATCGGACAATTATTTTTACCCCTGCAAAAGAGTGAAAATAAATCTTCTGCTTTTATTCTTGGCTTTATTAATATTTCACCCAATGTCTTCAATTACTTCTCATTTTAAAAACTCGTGATGAAACATGAAAAGTTCTTATTTAAAGAAGCTGATAAATTGCTTCTTTTAAAATGTTCTTGCACTGTTGATCACACTTGAGTTGAGGATTTCTAAGATAAAAATGCATCTGAATAGTTCTTTTTTGATACAGGGTCCCTAAACTATTTGGGGAAAAAAGCCAGTTTTTATATTCTGGATCTGCTGCAACTCCTGGTGGCTACTGAGTAGGTTGATTATAGTGTGTGTGTGTTTGTGTGTGTGTGTGTGTGTGTGTGTATGTGTGTGTGTGTGTGTATGTGTGTGTGTAGAAAGATAGAATGAGGTAGTGAGGTAGCTGTTTATGCAGAGCTAGAAGGAAACCAAGGTAGGGTTTTGGCTAAACACCCTTTTTACTTAAGGGGATCTGGCTATATCAGGGTTTGCTCCCATTGAGTTGAATATGAACTTGATGTAAGAAGTTGAGTATTCTTTGTTTGTAAACGATTGCATTAGGAAATTACTTCAGACAGTAAATGATATATTCCCATTTCCAGTCAGTGAATGCTTCTTGATGTCTAGCCCTCCTTGAGTGCAGGGAGGGCCTTTCTGGTTAGTTTCTTCAGATCCCTATCCCACTTGGTTCTCTTTCCCTTGGTGAGGCTTCTGTCAGTGATGTTTCCCTGGGATGTGAAGAGTAATCATTTATTAGCTAAAGACCCTGCCCTGACATAAGGCAACTGATACTTGAAGGAGGAAGGGGAACCTGATCCCCGTTCTATATTGTCAAGTATAATATACATATTTGTGGCCATTCTGTCATAGTATTATTTTCTTTAGGAATCTGAATTAAAGAGAACAAGTCATCTACCCAAGACCTGCAAACACTTGGCCTTCACAATCAAATTATCCATTTCTTAAGCCTATGAATTGTTCCTCTCTGCTGCAGAGTTGGATTTTTAGCTTGAAAGTCAAGTGTACGTATGGAAGATGTGTTAGGTGGAAGTAAGATGCATTTTGCATTATCTGCAGCATATGTGAAACTGTAAATTGATAATACAGTATATTAGCAAATGGAGTGACAATGGGTGACAAGCAACTGGCTGGTGAGAACTCCGGTTTGGGAGAAAGAAATGGCTAGGCATGGAGGCTGAGCTTTTCGTGTTCTCCTTCTTTGGAGAATGGGTTGGATATTTTAGGTTCATCTGCAGGCCTCGGTTACATTTAATAGCACACGATCCTGGCACACACACTCGAACCAGGCTGAGAGGCTGACAGCCAAAATGAGCTGGATCGTGTTCGCACTTCATTATTTGATTGCAGACTATGAGGGGAAATGAGAGCATTCTAGTTCTTCTTTTTGGAAAAGATTGCATTACCTTTCAGAATGTTTCCTTGCCAGATGCCGCAAGGCAAGACCCAGAATATAAAAACTGGCTTTTTTTAGGCATCAGGTGTACTTCCTCTCTTCCCACCCAGCTAATAAACCTGGAAGCCAAAGAGATGTATTTATTTCAATTTCAGTCGTTAGCATGTTGCTAATTGTTACTGTCTTTATGTTGAATGTCTCAGGGTTCCCTGATTTATGGAATATAGCTGGATTTTTTTTTTTTACCCGGTTAGTAGAAGAAAACAGGAGATTGAACGGTATCACATTTATTATGGCAGTAACCAAAGGGGCAAATGGAGTTCGCATACTTATAGCTTTCGTAAATTATTCTGTTGTTTGTCAATAACGGACAGTTTGTCACTCGATTTTGATTGGCTAAGGGGTAACAGTGGCTCCATTGCAGCAGACAAATACTGAGGATTTGAATCTTTATTAAAATTAATGACAGCTGGAGGAATTCCCAGCTGCACATGTAACTAGATGTGCTTAACTACCCAATTAATCATGAATGGATGGATTCAGTGAAACACAAAATTCAATCTGCTTCTGCAGGGGTGGTTTTGAAAAATTGGAGGCAAGCATTTTTCTCCATTGAATGCAACTCTGAGTAGCTAGTAAAATGCCATACGTTCTTTTTGAAGAGCAGTGCAAAGAAATGTTCCTCCCTCCCTTCCTTCCTTCCTACAGATATAAGACATCTGCCGTGTGCCAAGCCCATGCTGGAGGCACAAAGATGAAAAAAATGCAGTACCTGCCCTGAGAAGTTATTGTCAGAAAGGAAAACAGCTTCACATACAAACAGTTACAACTCAGTGGGTGGATGAAATGGAGTTTGCCAGATGAACAGGAGGAGAGGAGCTTTTCAAATAAGAGTCAACAGCCTGTACAAGGGCAGGGAGGCATCAGGGCATTCCCCCTCCTTATTCAACAAGTGTTTTTTGCGTGCCTACTGTGGGACACACACTGTGAATGAAGCAGGTTTGGAAGCATATTATGGCCGGAGCATGTTGGAGGAGAAAGATGAAAGATGAGCCTGCCTTATTTTTGTTCTAACTTGATGTTGATGAATTAAAGAGTAGTGGGACAAAGATTTTGAGTTGATTCAATGCATGTTTATACCTAATCTTAGTAGATACACAAAGAAACATACTGAATGAATCACAGACGCAGCATTCAAGAGCAGAGCTAGGCCAACCCGTGGCACAGTAAACTACTGAATTCCGTCTTTGGAAACTTCCAAATGGCTAGCAGGACCCTGGACAGACAGCAAGAAAGGGATTGAAAAACCTCCTGTCTGGAAAGAGAGTCTATTAACAGTTATTTTAATAATTGTTAGTGGAGAGCAGCAACCAAGGGCTCAAAAAAACTATCTGAATACTTCTGTAAAGAAAATGGAAGAAAATTTCACCCATCACAAATGGTAGTTTAAAATTCAGTGAACATTATTGTAGGTTTGTTTTTTTTTTAAATTTCTGGTTGCACCTCATCTAGCAGAGATTTTGAGGTGAATTAAAAGACCATATAAAGTCCCCCTCCCAAATTAGTAACAAGCAGATTAGGGTCATGGAAAATGTAAATTCAGGTAGAAGATGTACACCAAGAGGAGAATTAGAACTTAGCTCTGAGTTTCCTGGTGGCTGAAGCAAAAAACAAAATATAATCAATTATAGTCTTCTCATTGTCCATAGGGAGAACATATCTCAGGGCAGACGATGACTTCGTTTTTATTGTCTAGAGCACAAGACTCTAATATTTGTGAAGAGCCCTTCTTCATGTAGTCATCTGAGGTAGAAGGTGATTGTAAACAGCCTTCCATGTTTTGAGGAGTGCTTTCACTGGGGACTTTGCCCGGGCATTCAGGGGGCATTTTTGCTGCAGAGTTTTCATGTGAATTTAAATTGGTGTTTCATTGAAAGACAAGTGATAGTGTTATTCACCAAGAAGAACGTTGCCAACTTCAGCTGCAGCCACTTTGTTCTCATGAGGACTGCTTTTTGACAATATGTGTAGTGATTTATTTTCTGGTAAAGTGTGGGTGTTCTGCCAGTGTGAGCTTCATTTTTTCTTCATACGCAGCATGTATACAGCATTTCATACTAGGCAGTGGTAGGTTCTATTGTAGTTCCAGTTTTGTAAGGGAGTAATACAATTTGCAGTAAAACCAAGCTTCCCTGGAATTTGTTCAGTAAAGCAGTGATTGCTTAAAAGGAGAGGCTTGTTTCTCAAATTCTTATTCTCAGAATTAGTGTAAGCCTCAGCCTTCACGCCTTTTGCTTGTTCCTCATGGCCAGTTTTTACGCTCTCTTTGGTTATAAATAACTTCTGCAACAAGTACCAGACCACGTTTCAATAGCAACTTTCAAAACTCAATCTGCATTCCTTTTTAAATCCTCTGTGATCTTTTCTTGGAGGAAAGATTATCTACTAATTTTAATTTTGTAATATTATAGATAGTATTGCCTTGAACCTACACAGCTTAAGTTGGTGAAGAATGTTTTTCCAAAATATGAAGTTAATAATGAGGATTTATTGGATTTGTTAAAGGACATATTTTAAAACTTTCCCACCTTTACTACATCTTCTCTCTTATGAGCTCTGATTTTTGTTTCTCCTCATCTCTGCTGAACGGAAGATAGATAAAATGCTCATAGTTTGTTGATGGATTTAGCACAGCTTTTAAAAAACCAAACAAACCATGAAAACTATTGGTCTTCAAGTTGAAATGACTAAATTAAGGTTGGTTTTTTTTTTGAAATGACTAAATTAAGGTGATCGGAGGTGGGTTTTTTCCCACCTCCGATCAGCTTTAGCCAGCATCCCATCCCATTCAGTGCCCAGCAGACCCTAAGCAGTCAGTAAAGTGTAGGTATCCCCTATATCCTGTCAACCATTTTTAGAATCTGTCCTTTGACCTGTGTTTGGGTTTGCCTTTGCCTCCTCCCTCTTCGTGCTCCATTTTCCTATCAATCTCCCCGTCGGTCTCTCAGACTGCACTCTTTCCCTCTTGCAGACTGAGCTTCCTAGTGCCCCCTTTCCGTCTGATACTCTCCTGCTCACGTGCAGCGTCAGCCATCGACTCCCCTGCGGAGGGCTGCGATTGCCTCCTCCTGGCTTCCCGGTTTGCCGTTCTCTGCATTTACTCCCCTCTACAATTTTATTTCCAGCCTCTCCTCAACATGAACCTCTCAGGGCACTGCTTCCTGCCTTTGTTCACATTGCCGTTGCCTTTTTTTTTTTTTTTTAATTTTATTTTATTTATTTTTTATACAGCAGGTTCTTATTAGTTATTTATTTTATACATATTGGTGTATACATGCCAATCCCAATCTCCCAATTCATCACACCACCATCACCCCCAGCCCCGCCACTTTCCCCCCTTGGTGTCCATATGTTTGTTCTCTACACCTGTGTCTCTATTTCTGCCCTGCAAACCAGTCCTGTTGCCTTTTTTTTTGAAATGTCTCATCTACAGTTTTCTGAACTCTGCCTTCTTTCAACTCTAAAGCTAGTAGCCCTCATTGCTTTTCTTTTTCCCTCTCACTTCTCTCTTTTATTTTTATTTTTTTAATTCAAGTGTAGTTGATTTACAATGCTGTTAGTTTCAGGTGTACAGCAAAGTGATTCAGTTATATATATATGTATATTCTTTTTCAGATTCTTTTCCCTTATAGATTATTACAAAATATTGAGTAGAGTTCCCTGTGCTATACAGTAGGTTCTTGTTGTTTATCTATTTTATATATAGTAGTGTGTATATATTAATCCCACTGCTATATATATTAATCCCAAATTCCTCATTGCTTTTATTAAATAACATAGTTCTAGCACTGAATTGCTTTGTTTCATGAACACATATCTCATCTCCTCAACTTGACTGTAAGCCATTTAAAGGCATGAAACATGCCTTTTATATCTTTGGTATCCACCACAACTCCCACCCCAATACTGACAACAGACTTGTCAAAATTCATCCTTCTCCAAACATTTCCTTTACTTTCCTGCTCTTTGGCTTTGCTTTCCTCCCTGCCTGGAATGCCCTGTCTTGATGACATGCTGTACAACCTATTCCTGACAGCCCTGCTTGTTTAACACCCTTCACCTTCTCCCAAAGATTTTCTATTCCCCCAGACAGAATTAATCTATCCTCTCCTATTCATAGTCGCATTTGTATTTCTGTTAGAGCACTTCTCATGCTCTCCTTCATAATGTGGTTGTTTGCAGACCTGTCTGCCCTAGCAGATTATGAGCCCCTGTTATGCAAGGACTGCGTCTTATTCACCTTCATGCTACCACTGCACTTAGCACAGGTCTCATCCATACTAATTTTTCAACAAGTATTTGTCAGTTTGAATCCCATACTGGATGGGAGATAACCAGACATGAGCTATCGTTCGCTGTTAGGCACCTCCAAGTGTGGTTGGTGTGCAGAGGGCCACTTACCTGCTCTGTCCTCTTGGGATACCTGGACCCTGGGAACAGTTATCAGTTAGATTCACCTGGTTCAAATATAAAAGTATATATATCTATATACATATATATATTTAACCAAGCAGTTAGGCATGATTTCACTACTATGCATGCAGTAATAAGTACAGACTCTGCAAGGCTGTTGAATCCTTTGTCGCTGGGTGTTGGGAGTGCCCTCCCCCTTGGAGAACAGAAGAAGAATGTCTCTGGCCCTTTCTTTCCAGGGCCCTCGTGCAGTGCTGTTCACTGGCCCAGTACTGTTGTTTCTCAGGCCACCTCCACTTCCACCTTCCCCATCCAAAGCCTTTTTATTCTCTGCCTGTTTTTTAGGCAGAGAACTCTTAGTGTTGTGTGTGCATTTGCCCTGGATTCTGCATTGTGGTACTCAGTCTCCCTGAACTGAATTTCTCGAGTGTCTCCCCTGTTCCAGTTGCCTAGTGCATAGGTACACGGTACACGCAGCGCTGGGAAGGTGGAAGTTCCTCCTCCTCAGCCTGCCCCATGCTGCCTGTGATTCTCAGGGTCGTCCTCTTCTGCACTGTGGGTCTCTCTGAGCTTCGCTGTGGCAATGTGGAAGGAGTTTTATATACTCTGAAATGCTGGGGGCAGGAGAAGAGCTTTTAGGATGCACCCAACGAGAGAAAAGCTTTCCCCCTGAATGAACGTTGTGTGTCTTGTGTTTTGGTATGAACTGCCTACTTCTCTTCTCAGGCTCTTCACCCAGACTTGGGTTTCGCTCTATAACCATCACACTGTTGTCGAACCCAAGTTCGTGTGCCTGACATGCAGTGAGGCCAAACAAACCAAAATGTCAGAATTTGAAGCAGAGAAAGGCTTATTGCAGGGACCATGCAAGAAGAACAGGCAGCTCATGCTCAAAAAGCCCAAACTCCTTGACGGTTTTCGAGGAAGAGTTTTAATAGGCAAAATTTGTGGGGAGGGCTGCAAGGCATGTGATCTTCCTCTGATTGGTTGGTGGTGAAGTAACAGGGTGGTGTGCCAGGAATCTCAATCATCCGCCTTTTGGTTCCAGCCAGTCTGGGGTCCACTGCTTATGCTCAGCCTGAAGTAACAGTCCTCCACCTGGGTGGGAGCCTTAGGCTGTAGAAGAACTCAGAGATACGTATCAGATTGTTATGCGTATCCCTTGACCAGAAACCAGGACCTTGCCCCATTGCTGTTTCTTGACTGCCTTTCCTTTGCTTCTGCATTCCCTCACTAGTAATGCATTCCTTAATTAGTAATTGTTTGAATCAGCCCTTTGGAACTCAGGGAAGGTCTAGGAGGTTGAAACCTTTTTCCTACAAATGAGACATAGGGGACACATGAGAAAGGCTTTTGTACCCAGGAGGGCCCCACAGGGTCCTGCTCAGTTTCAGCACCTAACAATAGAGATGATAAGACTATGGTACTCAAATATTTGTTTATTTCAAACCCAGCCATTTGAATTATCTATGTGTATGTTTCATGAATTTTTTCTTTATCTATCAAGATGCAGAGTAAGAGCGATAACAAAAGACCTATTTTTAAATTCACCAGAGCTTTAAAATGGGAGTGTTTTCATTTTTTAAGCATGTATTTCAAGGAGGCAAAAAGAGCAAGAAACTAAAAAAAAACCCCCCAAAATATAGCTAAGTAAAGCAACTGCTGCCTTATTTTCCTCACTGAAAAGACAGGAGGGCGCACTCTGTGACCAGAGAGCCCATATTCTGCTTTTGGAAGGGAAAAGAGTGTCATGTCTCTTTGAACCTGTTTAGGGTTCTAAAAGTTTCTGATGGATTGGCTCGTTTTGTTGACAGGACTGGCCGTGAAACCCAGGGCTTGGGTGGGTTAGTAAAGGACATGCCTGTGCTCGTGACTGGTGACTGCCCCTAGCCCCGGCTGTCTTGATGAAGGCACTGGAGTCTCAGAGAGGAGGACTACCACATCAGCCTTGGTTGGCGGGCAACTCCCTTAGAGCTGCCACGCAATTCAGAGCAGAGAGTGGGTCAAGGGCGTCATCCCCACATGCAAAGGACAGCAGTCTTCTTCATGCAGCTCTCTGACCAAAACCCAAAACTGACTGTCTTCGCGTTATTCCCGAAGAGGGAATGCCTCCTGAGTGAACACAGCGTTTGCACGCAGAAAAAATACGGAGAGCTAAAGCCAATCTGATTTCTCAATTTCTTTTTAGCCAATACCTTTAATTGTCCCAAAGTTCTTACTAGAGCCTTTAATTCTTCCTCATTTTGATTAATTTAAGCTTTACATCTCTATGCATTTTTTTTTAAGAGAGGGGTTAAAAATAGCAAATATGGGCTCACCCAAGAAGCAAAGGGCCAGGATAAATCCATCAACTGAAGTGTGCTTGCTAACCAGTATGGAGAGATACCTGCTGAGTGCTTACACTGTTCTGACTGCACAATCTTCACAGCACTTCTGTGGGTTAGGTTAATATGCTTCTCTTCAGAAAGGAGACTGAGCAGAGAAAGATTAGGTATCTTGTCCAAAAGCAAATACCTAGTAAACGGCAGTCTTAGGATTCCAACCTAAGTCTAGTTTCAAAGCCCATCTCTGAACTGCTTGTTTTTTCCAGCTCTCATACGAATAATCACTGCCTCTTCTTATGTTTCCTAATGAAAAATAAAGGTGATTCAAATAAATTAAATCATAGTATCTCTCCCAGAGTCATTCTTCTTTTTTTGAATTTTATTTTATTTTTTATACAGCAGGCTCTTATTAGTTATCTATTTTATACATATTAGTGTATATGTCCATCCGAACCTCCCAGTTCATCCCACTCCCCATCCCCCTTTCCTCCCTTGCTGTCCATATGTTTGTTCTCTACATCTGTGTCTCTATTTCTGCCTTGCAAACAAGTTCATCTGTACCATTTTTCTAGATTCCACATATATGCATTAATATACGATATTTGTTTTTCTCTTTCTGACTTACCTCACTTTGTATGACAGTCTCTAGGTCCATCCACATCTCTACAAATGACCCAATTTTGTTCCTTTTTAAGGCTGAGTAATATTCCACTGTATATATGTACCACATCTTCTTTATCCATTTGTCTGTCGATGGGCATTTAGGTTGCTTCCATAGTGCTGCAGTGAACATTGGGGTGCATGTGTCTTTTTTTTTTTTTTTTTTTTTAATGAGGATCTTGAATCAGATGCGTATGTTTTGATTGATTGATTGATTGATTGATTTTTGGCTGTGTTGGGTCTTCGTTTCTGTGCGAGGGCTTTCTCCAGTTGTGGCAAGCGGGGGCCACTCTTCATCGCGATGCGCGGGCCTCTCTCGTTGCGGAGCACAGGCTCCAGACGCGCAGGCTCAGCAGTTGTGGCTCACGGGCCCAGCCGCTCTGCGGCATGTGGGATCTTCCCAGGCCAGGGCTCGAACCCGTGTCCCCTGCATTAGCAGGCAGATTCTCAACCACTGCGCCACCAGGGAAGCCCGCATGTGTCTTTTTGAATTATGGTTTTCTCTGTGTATATGCCCGGTAGTGGGATTACTGGGTTATATGGTAATTCTATTTTTAGTTTTTAAGTAACCTCCATACTGTTCTCCATAGTGGCTGTATCAATTTACATTCCCACCAACAGTGCAAGAGGGTTCCCTTTTCTCCACACCCTCTCCAGCATTTGTTGTTTATAGATTTTCTGATGATGCCCATTCTATCTGGTATGAGGTGATACCTCATTGGAGTTTTGATTTGCATTTCTCTAATAATTAGTGATGTTGAGCAGCTTTTCGTGTGCCTCTTGGCCATCTGTATGTCTTCTTTGGTGAAATGTCTATTTAGGTTTTCTGCCCATTTTTGGATTGGGTTGTTTGTTTTTTGTAATATTGAGCTGCATGAGCTGTTTATATATTTTGGAGATTAACCCTTTGTCCATTGATTTGTTTGCAAATATTTTCTCCCATTCTGAGTGTTGTCTTTTCATCTTGTTTATAGTTTCCTTTGCTTTGCAAAAGCTTTTAGATTTCATTAGGTCCCATTTGTTTATTTTTGTTTTTATTTCCATTACTCTAGGGGGTGGGTCAAAAAAGATCTTGCTGTGATTTACGTCAAAGGGTGTTCTTCCTATGTTTTTCTCTAAGAATTTTATAGTGTCCGGTCTTACATTTAGGTCTCGAATCCATTTTGAGTTTATTTTTGTGTATGGTGTTAGGGAGTGTTCTAATTTCATTCTTTTACATGTAGCTGTCCAGGTTTCCCAGCACCACTTATTGAAGAGGCTATCTTTGCTCCATTGTATATTCTGGCCTCCTTTGTCATAGATTAGTTGACCATAGGTGCGTGGGTTTATCTCTGGGCTTTCTCTCTTGTTCCATTGATCTATATTTCTGTTTTTTTACCAGTACCATACTGTCTTGATTACTGTAGCTTTGTGGTATAGTCTGAAGTTAGGGAGTCTGATTCCTCCAGCTCTGTTTTTTTCCCTCAAGATTACTTTGGCTATTCAGGGTCTTTTGTGTCTCCATACAGATTTTAAGATTTTTTTTCTAGTTCTGTGAAAAATGCCACTGGTAATTTGATAGAGATTGCATTGAATCTGTAGATTGCTTTGGGTACTATAGTCATTTTCACAATATTGATTCTTCCAATCCAAGAGCATGGTATATCTCTCTATCTGTTTGTGTCATCTTTGATTTCTTTCATCAGTGTCTTACAGTTTTCTGAGTACAGGTCTTTTACCTCCTTAGGTAGGTTTATTCCTAGGTATTTTATTCTTTTTGTTGCAATGGTGAATGAGATTGTTTCCTTAATTTCTCTTTCTGATCTTTCGTTGTTAGTGTATAGGAATGCAAGAGATTTCTGTGCATTGATTTTGTATCCTGTAACTTTACCAGATTCATTGATTAGCTCTAGTAGTTTTCTGGTGACATCTTTAGGATTCTCTATGTATAGTATCATGTCATCTGCAAACAATGACACTTTTACTTCTTCTTTTCCAATTTGTTTTCCTTTCATTTCTTTTTCTTCTCTGATTGCCTTGGCTAGGACTTCCAAAACTGTGTTGAATAGTAGTGGTGAGAGTGGACATCCTTGTCTTGTTCCTGATCTTAGAGGAAATGCTTTCAGTTTTTCACCATTGAGAATGATGTTTGCTGTGGGTTTGTCATATATGACCTTCATTATGTTGTGGTAGGTTCCCTCTATGCCCACTTTCTGGAGAGTGTTTATCATAAATGGGTGTTGAACTTTGTCAGAAGCTTTTTCTGCACCTATTGAGATGATCATATGGTTTTTATTCTTCAGTTTGTTAACATGGTGTATCACATTGATTGATTTGCGTATATTGAAGAATACTTGCATCCGTGGGATAAATCTCACTTGATCTTGGTGTATGATCCTTTTAATGTGTTGTTGGATTCTGTTTGCTAGTATTTTGTTGAGGGGTTTTGCATCTATATTCATCAGTGATATTGGTCTGTAATTTTCTTTTTTTGTAGTATCCTTGTCTGGTTTTGGTATCAGGGTGATGGTGGCCTCATAGAATGAGTTTGGGAGTGTTCCTTCCTCTACAATTTTTTGGAAGAGTTTGAGAAGGATGGGTGTTAGCTCTTCTCTAAATGTTTGATAGAATTCACCTGTGAAGCCATCTGGTCCTGGACTTTTGTTTGTTGGAAGATTTTTCATCACAGTTTCAATTTCATTACTTGTGATTGGTCTGTTCATATTTTCTGTTCCTTCCTGGTTCAATCTTGGAAGGTTATACCTTTCTAAGAATTCGTCCATTTCTTCCGGGTTGTTCATTTTATTGGCATAAAGTTGCTTGTAGTAGTCTCTTACGATGCTTTGTATTTCTGCAGTGTCCGTTGTAACTTCTCCTCTTTCATTTCTAATTTTATTGATTTGAGTCCTTTCCCTCTTTTTCTTGATGAGTTCTCCCAGACTCATTCTAATCAATAACTTTATCTCAACTTTTTTCTTTTTCGTTTGGTCCAAAAGTTTCCAACAACAACAAAAAAAGCAGGTGTGGATTTCCTCTCTGACCACTTTGGATATAATAATGAGCTAATGCATAGGCCTGAAGGAAGGGAAGAGAAAACCTGAAAGTTTGATAGTCCCATCCTTAGGAATAGTTGATTGCATGTATTTTGGTGTAAATTCAAGTGAATACTCTATCACCATGTACTTGAAGACCTAATTCCTGGCACTATGAAGACATCTCTAAGAACAGATCTCAGAAGAATCTTAGAGATCATTCAAGAGATGCTCTGACCTGTAATGCAAGTCTTGGCTTCATTAGCTCATGGTTGGGTGACTTAGGGCATGCAGCCTGACCCATCTGTGAGGGCTCAAAAGAGCTTTGGAGAGAAATCAAGATCGTTTACTGGGGAAAACATAGCATGGTTAGTAATTGTTAGTTCATTCTAAAAGCAGAGAGAGAGAGAGATTCTTGTGTTTTTAAGCCTGAAGCCTTAATGATCTGCTCATCCAGCAGTGTCTACCAACACCTCAACTGGGCTTAGTTATTAGCTATTAGCAAGGGCTTTGGAGTCAGTGAGATCAGAGTTCACCATACTTGGCCAGCTGCATGACCTTGGGCAGATTATTGGTTTCTCCTGAATCTTGGTTACTTCAGTGAGGATAATGAGCTCCACGTCTTAACGGTGACTTTTAGATAACGTCTGTAAAGTGCTGTGTTATTCTGATTAAAGCCTCATTTCCTAGTTCCAAAGGTTGAACTAAGAATTTCCTCTAATCTAACAAGCTCCAACACAGTTATCAGATGGGAGTCAAAAAAACAAGCCTTGTTTTCATTCCCCACTTCTGAACCCACTGGGGAGGAAGGACACTACCCAGGGAAGGTTATTGCTTTCACCACTCCAGATTCCATATAAAGTTGATCGACGCTGATGGGGAGGGCTGGGCACTGTGTAGTCTCTGTCAAGACCCCAAAGAGCAAAGGAGGGGTAGCAAGTTTGTAAGGAATATAGCAGCCTGGAGTACAGGTCTCGTGACAGTAAGATGCTGGAGGATTCCTTCTTTGGAGGTAACTAGGGGTAGCTACGTGTACATAAGGGACCCACCAGACCTCTCATATACCCTCAAATCAGTCACTGTCTTACAATTCAAAAATAGCATTTATACCTAAAGTTAAACTACTACATTAAGTTGCATCATCTTGTTTTTAACTTAAGACCTACAAGCTTCACAAATTTAGATTAGTGGTCAAAGAGAAAAACTCACACTAACCTAGCCTTTGTTGGGGCCCCTAGCCCTTTCAGAGGGAATATTCTTTTCCAAAGACCACAATTAATAAAAGCGGTTAACATTAACCACACCTATCAAAATCATCATTTGAGGTTAAGGCAGGTAATTTCAAGCTACATAACTCTGTAAAAAGAAGTACATATTTATTTTCAAGCTACATAACTCTGTAAAAAAAAAGTACACATTGTGTATATAAATGTGAATATCTATATACATACTATTAGTTTTTTTAAATTTCTCAAGGTAAAAATTCAAACTGTACAGAAAGATATAAAGTGTAATAAATGAAAGTTTGTTTTCCTCCTCCTGTGTGTGTGTGTGTGTGTGTATGCATACATATATATGTAGTATATATAGAGAGAGACTCTCATTTATTTTAACACAATTTTAAAACAACATGCCAGATTATTTTACCATTTGCTCTTGTGACTTAATTTTACACATACTTACTTAGAGGTCTATGCCATGCTTTTTAGTGTTTACATACTATTCTATGTGTGAATACACACTACTTTTAAAAACATGTCTTCTATGGCTAACATTTAGGTTTTTATGATTTTTTTGCTATCATATGCAATATTGCAGTGAATATTCTTGTATATACATTTATATATACATATCTGATATAGGTATATTTCTAGGGTAAATTTCTTCAGGTAGAATGGTTTGGTTAAAATTTATGTCTGTTTTATTTTGATTGTTTTTACCTAATTACCTCCAGAAATATAAAACCAACTTACACTCATACCAACATATGTACCCTCACTAGTATGGGGTATTATCAAATGTTTTGATCTAATCAGTGAAAGTGGTATCATATTTTAAGTTATATTTCTTTATGTAGGAAAGAGACTGAAGCCCTTTTCATGTGTTCAGTGTACATTCTTGTTCCTTTTTCTGTTTCCTAACTATTTTTATTTTTTTGCCATATTGGTGGGTGAAGAGGTAGGTTGTTCATCTTTTTTTTATTACTTCATTAGTAGTCTTTGAATATGAAGAACGTTAAGCCCAGGTCACTTATGTGACAATTTTTTCTTTTTCTGTCATTTGCATTTTTGTATTTTTTTCCCAGATAAATATTTAAACATTTTATGTAGTCAGATTAATCAGTCTTTTCATAGCTTCTGAACATTTTGGCATGCTACGTTAAAACTATAGCCATAGTTTCCGCTAGTGCTAGTATAAATATATGTATATATGTAAGAAATACATAGATATATCTATATAATTTTGCCTTTAAATATCTTCATCTGCAATTTATTTTTGTATAAGAAATCAAATAGAGATCTACCTTTTTTCCCCCAATCGGCCAGCTAAGTTTCCCAACATTGTTTATTGAATAATCACTCTTTTTCCATTGATTTGAAATGTTTCCAGTTATATATATATATATTTTTTTTTAATTTATATTTATTTATTTATTTATTTTTGGCTGCATTGGGTCTTTGTTGATACATGTGGGCTTTCTCTAGTTGTGGTGAGCGGGGACTACTCTTTGTTGCCGTGCACGAGCTTCTCATTGCGGTGGCTTCTCTTGTTGTGGAGCACGGGCTCTAGGCACACGGGCTTCAGTAGTTGTGGCACGTGGGCTCAGTAGTTGTGGCACGTGGGCTCAGTAGTTGTGGCTCGCAGGCTCTAGAGCACAGGCTCAGTAGTTGTGATACATGGCTTAGTTGCTCCGTGGCATCTTCCCGGACCAGGGCTCGAACCTGTGTCCCCTGCATTGACAGGCGGATTCTTAACCACTGTGCCACCAGGGAAGTCCCCCTGTTAAATATTAATTATCAATATATAGGGGTTGATTTGTGGACCCTTATTTCTTTGATCTGTGCTAGAACCAAACATTTTTAATTTCTGCAGTTTTATAATGTTTTAATATCTATTTTAAAAAGGTTAATTCTCCTTCTTTATTCTTTTTTTTAACATTTTTTCTGAGAGATTTTTGAATATTAAGTTTTCCAAATCGCTTTCATATCATTTTGTCAAGTTAACATTGGTGTTCACTCTTCCTTCCAACATGGTTTCCAGCAACATCTGGAAGCCCAAAGTGTATACTCCCCTTGGGTGAAGTCTGGGCATTACCGGGCAGTCCATTTGTGTTTCTTTTCCTCCCCTTGAAACTTCCTTATTCATTTTTTCATTCAGTAAATAGTTTTGAACTCCTCTGAGGTGCAAAGCTCTGTGCTGGTGGCTCTGAGGACAACAAAAGTGGGGAAGACATGATCTCTGCCTGAAATGAAGTAGATGCTTCATTTTGGCTTCCGTCACATCTGCAGCCATCTCTGGGGAGGGGTTTCTGTTCTTGATGCAGTCAATATGCATCCCTTTAATGAGAAACGTTATGAATACAAAATATTTTCAAAGAATGAAGGATAATTTTTCATCAAACCATTTCTGAGGCTACAGAAATGATACAGGAGAGGTTCAAGTCCTTCCCTTACTTTCTTCTAAAGCAACCTATATTATTCCTCCCTTTATATGACAGAAGGAAAAGTCTTAAAAAATTTTTTTTTTAAATACAAGTAATTGCCTGGAGCTACTTTTAGGAGAAACATATTTACTGTTATCAGATCTCTAATATGACTCTCAAGAAAATAGACCACAACATGAAAGTAGTGTTTTGTGGGCTACTTTGTAAACTACTCTGGGGGAATGTGAAGTGTCAGTCAATCACTTTTCCAGAAGGGTCACAGACGCCCCCATTTACAAGAAACCATTAGTTGCCTTATCACTGTGCAGTTCTGCAGCTACCAGCAGCACATTCAGGATTTTCTGAGCAAATATATTCATTTCCTTTCTAACATCTCTGCTGAAACTAGATTAGTGCAGCTTGAGCCGCCGCCCTTGCATGAAGACCTTGTGCTGTGGTTACTGCTTGCAGGTGCCGGTGCTGGAATCGGCCAGGTGTAGCCGCCCAGACACTCACTCACCTGTGTCACGTGGATCGGCCAGGCGTAGCCGCCCAGACACTCACCTGTGTCACGTGGATCGGCCAGGCGTAGCCGCCCCGACACTCACCTGTGTCACGTGGATCGGCCAGGCGTAGCCGCCCCGACACTCACCTGTGTCACGTGGATTGGTCAGAAGCTCTCAGTTCTGACCAGGCAGGGCTGGTTCCTGGGGTGGCCGCTCAGTGTCCCATGATGTTGTTCTGTGACCTGTACAAAGTAAAGCTTGACTGCCTGAGGCCACCTTCTCCCAGCAGGCAGTCACTTTCCCTTTCCCAGAAGGAGAGTGAGCTCCATAATCTCATCATCCGTACCATTAAAATAACATTCTTATTGTATGCAAAACGTGATCATGACTTTTTTCAACTTCTGTTGCCCTTTAGTCTCACAGAGGGTTTTGATTTATTACTAATTGTGTTCATTGATGTAACACGTCTTACATACTTGTATGATATCATGCACTGATGATCAAAGCAGTTTGGTGAAATAGGATCCATATAAAGTAATCTATATCTTTTGTTCTTCCCCCAGTGTATTAGGCCGAACCATATGAAACTGCAATCCTCATAGTAGCCCAAGATAAGAGGAATCTGCCCCCGTTACCAACATCACCACTGATTTAACTTGCAGATCTGCTGTTAGGCCCACATTGCAACTTCTCCTTTCCCACAAGCTCCTAAATGGCCATGACTGACACAGATTTCCTTTTCATCTCCATCTGGGCCTTTTTGTCACCTCCCTCTTTATACTTATGAGGCCAATTGAAACTTTTCTGCTGTTATTGTATTGCCACTGATGGGTCTCCTTGGACTACCAATCAAAAGAAATACCTATCTATCATTTTGTGATATATGTAAGTCAAATCATTATGCTGTACACCTTAAATTTATACAGTGCTGTATGTCAATTATATCTCAATAAAAGTCAAAGAAAAAATGCAAAAAAAAAATAAAAAAGAAAAGAAATACCTATCCGAAACCAGGCAATTACAGCAGTTGCCAAACTAGTCAACATAACAAGAAGGATAGGTTGGCTAAGTTTTGTAAATAATATTACTTCCTTTTAAATAAATTATGTAAAAACATTTATAATAGAACCCATTAATTTGGATTCCACTAGTCAGATAATTTAGACAAAGCCTGCATTTTGTTTTTAACTATATATGGATATATAATTATAATTTAGTTATAATAAGTAACCTGTAAATAAGTAGTTTAACACAACTGGAGGAGTTATCACTTAAGAGAAAAAGAAAACTCAAGGGGGCCTTAAAATCTCCTACCAATAACTAAAATGCTGAGTAAAAATCCTGTCATTAAAGCAGAAACTCAATGAAATTCACAAACCAAAGCTTGATAATCTAGAGATACCATGTGAAGTTAGAAATAGCAAACATGTCTTTTGAAAAGCAGTCTCCAGTTTATTTTCCATGATCTAAGAATGTCATTTCTTTACCTGCATCCATCGTTCCTAGCGAGTGAGATTTTGGTGTACGATCTACGTTAACAATATATTGCAGAATGTTGTTTTCTTTTACTGAAGGCGACTAAAATGTTTGACTTTTTAATGTAAGTTTGCACCAGATTTTGTGGAGGAAATTAAAAAAAAGATTCTGCCCATACTCCTGCACCCTGCAATGTGCCCTATGATAGTGGCATGGAGGGAAGTTCTTATTGCCTGTTTGAGCTTCAGATGCCTCATCTATAAAATGGGGATAATCGTAACCTCCTTTGTAGTGTTGATGTGATAATCTAAAGTTCATAAGTTAGTGACTCACATAAAGTAAGGGATGAGTAAGCATTCATTCTCTTTCCTTTCCGTTTATGGCCTTTTCTGAACACATTCCTTTGCTGCCCTTGACTGCTCTTTGAAGCCTAGAACCGGAGCTTAGTCAGATTAATTGCTGGTCTTCTGTCCAATAAAAGTGGGCTGCAGAGCTTGCCTTATTCTTTCAACCAACATATTTGAAGACCTTCTGCTTACAAGACACAGTACAAGGTACCTTAGAGCAAAGTTAAGTTGTCATCTCTGAGGCATAATTTCAAAAGTTCCTTGTTCTGCCAAAGTGCTGATAATGTACACATTATCCAGTGCTCTGGATTAGGGCACTGAAAACCATAATTCTAAAAAAAAAAAAAAATCTCATGTTATGGGGGGTGGGACTGCTAACAACATCACACCCAGTTAGCATAAACCTTGATCAATTAACCAACCACCCTAGAAGAACTTGAAATCATGGACCAAAGAATAGATTTTGATGGGAGCGAGAGTGTCTTTCTTTCAACAAAGTTGAGGTTCTGCTATGTTCTAGACATTTCCCAGGCATATCTACTTGGAGACATAGCCTGGACCCTGCTAGGCTGGGTGGGTGCCCTTGCAAAGAGCTCTGGACATGTTTGGTGAAAGGGGTAGAGGAGAAGAAAGCATCTGCAAGAAAGTGAGGGGCTATCCTGTAAAGATACATGTTGCCTACGAGACCTTTTTGCCTAGGGCAGCCTCACGAGGGGGCTCTTTACCTATCCACCCTGGGAAATCTGGGAAAGTAATCAAGAAAGAGCTTTGTTCCTTCTACATTGTGGAAAAGTGCATCGTCAAGGCATTGCAAACTCAGTGGAAAGAAACAAGCTCACATCCATTGGGAGTGATATGTGTCTCTGGACATTCCACTTTCACTTAGTCCACTTAATGCAACTATTAAAATACCAGATTTACATCAAGTTTAACATTCACTTGTCTGATCTGGAAGGGCTGACATTTGGAGTACGTACCACTGCACAGCCCCATGTGGTAGCCACTAGTTAACATGTGGGTATCTGCCTTTAAATTAATTAAAGTGAAATAAAATTTTAAACATTTAAAAATTAAATGATAAGTTCAGTTCTTCCGTCTGGCCAGGCACATTTCAAGTGCTCCATGACCACATGTGGCTAGTGGCTACCATACTGGACAGCACCCACACAGAATATCCATCACTGCAGAAAGTTCTCCTGGACAACACTGGTTTTGTTTGTGCGATTACTATGCTTGTATGCTATGCTATACTATGGCATCTTAGTAATTCTCCAAAATAACCCTGAAGGGTTCATTCCTATTTTGCCGATGAGGATAGAATCTCAGAAAAGTTAAGCAGCTGTCCTCTCACGTTGTTGCCACTGACAGATGGTCAGTGTCCAGTGAATGGACAGCTAAGCTAGGTGGGAAGTGAGAGGCACAGGACTGACCACAAAGCCCAAAAGTTCCAACAATAACCAGGTTCTGTTCCAGTATTACTGCATTTTAAAATCAAACATTTATAAACTCTCCCTTCTCCTTGCTCTAATTTAATGACATATCTAAATACTAAAACTACTCATAAGAAGAGGAAGTATATTTCAGTTTTAAAAGGACAAGATAAGTAAGTGGATCCCTGGATCTCGTGGTAGGTTTGGAAAGTGACTGCAAATAGGCAAAAGGTTTTTTTTTTTTTCCTGAAGTGGGAGAAATATTCTAATATTAGATTGTTGTGTGAATTGTATCCTGTAAATTTATTAAAAATTTATTGAATCATACATTTAAATTATGTGAATTTTATGGTATGTAAATTATACCTCAATAAAGCTGTTTTTAAAAAAAAGAACAAGATGTAAATCCTACAACTCTAGGGCAGCCAAAAATTGAATGTTGAAAAGCTGCCAAAAACTTTAATGAGTGAGTCAAATATTATTTGCTGGCAGTTCCTGAATTTTCCTCATGATGGTAAACGAAATGATGTTCCATCTCAAATCAAACACTGGGAAACTCTGTGAGGTATGTGTTATTATCTCCATTTCAAAGGGGAGGAAATTGAGACTCAGAAAGTGAAAATAAGTTGCCCAAGACACACAGCCAGTAAGAACTAGCAGAAGTGTCAAACCCAATATTTCCTGACCCCAAAGTCCATGGCCACTCTTCCGTCCATGTCATGGCCTCTCTCTCCGGGCAGGAAAAGAAACTTTTCTGTTGTTTGACTTGAGATCACTTTCCTTCTTCTAGGACAACAGTAAACTAACTGATTTTTCAATGTTTCTATAACGTTTGTATTTTATACTCAAGATTTATGAAAGGTGTGAGGCTGGAATCTGTTTTCAGTATTGAATAAAAGGGGGAAAAAATCTGGGGCTCATGTTCATAGAAAGACATGTATGTGTTTCTTTTGATATTCACTAGGATGCATTATTTTATACATACATATGTAATGTTATATATATATAAAAAGACTTGCAGCAATTGTTTCCATTTTTCCCCCCAATTTAGTTGTTTCTTTGGAGACTCAAAGATGTGACTTGCAATGGTTTCTGCTTAGGAACTTTTGAGCGACTAGCTTCTGTCGTGCATCTTACACATAGATGAACAGCCCAGGTTTGGCTCACTTGATGAGTTGGGTGCCTTGCTCTTTGCCCATTTTATGAAGTGGAATTTTGGAAAACAAAAAGCTGACAGGGCTGCAGTTTTTAGCTTTGGCCAGAGCTAGTAACCTTTATATCTTTAGTTCTGTCCTCTTAGCATCTAGCATTATTTCCTTCTTGCAGTTTCCCTCTTCCTGATCATAAAGGTTTAACCAGACCTCTGGGCAGTCCCCCCGACCCTCCAGTCCTATAAACCTGCTGCAGCCCCGCTTCCCTTCCCCATCCTTCCTCTGCTCTGGCCCAGGCAGTCTCCTCTTGCCTCTCTGTGGCTCTCTTCTTCTGCTCTCTGTGCCTTTGTAAACAACCTAGGTTCTTTTTCTTTTCCTTTCTTTCTCCTGTCTGTACTCTCTATCAACCAGTTGAAACAAATCAAATAAAAATCAATAGAAACAAGAAACCAGTTCTGTGCCAAGCCAGCAGAACATGTCCATGGGCCAAATTTGGGGTCTTGATGTTGGATCTCTGCTATCCCTAGGACCTTGAGAGACAGCAGCAATGATTTCCATATTCAGAGAAATGTAGATGTCATTGAAAGAAAAAAAAAAAACACAGTAAATGCTGTGAATCTCACACTGTAATTATGAAAATAAATATCACAGTGCTTTATGTTTCCCTCTACCAATATTCGTAGGATATTGTGTGCTTTTACATACTTGGCAATAGAACTTATTAAGGAATTTTGAAATTCTTAACAGTCTTGTTCACATTTCAAAATAAAGTTTATTTGCAGGAGCCCTTGAGTCACTTCTTGTGTGCGCAGATGATTGAAAGCCAGGATTTGAAAAATCCTTAACGGAGTTTCAGGAAATTAGCCATCTCCTAGTGTCAACAGTGGATTGTGTATTTTAGCTGTTTGACTCACTGCTCCACTGGGCAGCCTGCTTTCTTGTGAACTGCAGTCCTTAGCCTTCCCCAGCACGTGTTTTCAAAACAAGTGCCTCCTTCCTGACTTCTTGCATCATAATCACTTTATAGTCCAGACACCTTTGCAGACATCTAACACCTTAAAATGGTCTACCACACACATCACACTTCAGCAAAGCATTGCCTAGAACTAACACAAAACCGTTTTCATATATTTTTTGGAAACATTGTTTCCTTTCTCTCTTACTCTGGATTTTATGCAGGTATACCTAAATTTGGACAAAAGATTTATGCTGATAAAACTCTTGTTTTAAAGGACTTCAAGGTACCTCTTTTTTAAGCAATGAATGCATCTATAAAATAGTCACCCTGTACTTATTTATTTTGTAGGTCCAGATTTTTCCCCAGTAGATTTGCACAGAGGAGTTTGGTTATAATTTGGTTAGCAAATACATTTCCTCTGTAAAGGGCACTTTCAAAAGCACTGCATAAAGTGCATGGATTTGGACACACTGCAGTTATCAAACTTACAGTGTAATCATTTTGCAATATATAAATGTATCAAATCAACACATTGTACACCTTAAACTTGCACAGTGTTATATGTCAATTATATCTCAATAAAGCTGGGGAAAAAAACTTACCGTTGTTTTCTATGCAGCAAATACAATAAAAAAGGATACTGTACATTTCAAGATGGGCAACTTAACTTGCATATGTAAGTAAGCTGAAAAATGATTAGAGTCTCTTAACTCTTTTTTTTTAAATCAAGGTAGAAATACCAGCACTAGGAAACAGAAATGAGAATGTCTATTTATTGTGTGCCTACTATGTGCCAGGTCCTATAATAAATATTTTAATATCAAGTCCAGCTCAATGTAGGGTTTGAAACTGCTGGTTCTATGGTTGGATTACCCATGTTTGAATCCCAGCTTACCCACTGCTCTAAGGATTCAGTGAGATAAGGTGTGCAAAGCATCTAGCCCCACGCTGGTGTGACAGCCAGGGCTCAATAATCAGGTTATTCATTATATCCTATTCCATTTAATCCTGTGAAGTAAGCCACATCCCCATTTTACAGAAGAGGAGACTGAGTCTTAGAGTGGTCTAGGAACTTGTATAAAGTTTTCAAAAGTGGGTTGCAGAGTTAGAATTTAGAACTGGGCTTCTACTGGGCATTCTGATAAAACTCTAACCAGGAATTATTGTTCTAGGCTGCCAGGAAAATCTGTGCTGGGATTTTTTTTTTTATGGTGGGAAAGACTACCCCAGCTAAAATGACACCCTCTACTGAGACAAAGCTGCCCTTACAGGCAGCAAATTCACAAATAATGTAAAAACAAACAAACCCTAACATTTCTAAGTTTAGAAAAAACTTTCAAAGTGCCCGTTTCAGCAGTCAGCCATTCTTAGAGTTCTTTTTTTGCAGTGGGTAGCAAATTCTCAGCTATATGGATAAGCACATGCCTTTTAGAATCTGTACCTGGTTTATGAAACATGCCAAATACACCAGTCTTATCAATACGTCTGCTGTGTAAATATCATCTACACAAACATCAACTTCTAATGCCAGCTTAAGGAAATTGTAAGGATGATGCTCCTTTAGCAAGCGGAAAGCAAACTTCTGGGGTGTTTGTTTTTGTTTTTAACTTTTCAGCTGCTGTGGTTTTCATCTCTTCTTACGGCATGAGCACCAAGTGATGGCCACTGCCCGAAATTCCTTGGCCACATGAGTCAGGCTGGATTTCATTGTTGTTTAAATAGTCCTTCTAGGAATGGGCTTCAGTTGAGGACATCCTTGTTCAGTGGCGTTGACATTGGAACTGAAAATCATTTTACGAATTCAGGTTTCTGCTTTGCTGTGTTGAAATCTTAAATTGATCATCTGTAATCCAAGATATGGGTAGGAGTTACTCTTGTAATAGGCTAAATCTCTTACTCCTTTAAATCTGTATATAAAAGAGAGAATGGAATGAAATTTCAGTTCCACAAGTTGATACGGGCTTAATATAAAGCTAGCACAAAACAAGAAGAATTGGGGCTGAGCATCACATAATTTTCATGGCAGTTTACTTTCTAGCACTTAATCTAGTCAAAATATTTCCCTTCATAACATTGCTACCTTCCGAATTACTCAGATGCTTGACTATATTCTGCCATCTAAATTTATGTCTGCAATACGGCATAGAGCATATTTATCAAATTCTATGCAAATGAGAAGAACCCACTCCAGGATGCTGTTAGATGTGATGATTTAAGAAGCTCCACATCACCTCATTCAAGCTACTCCGGGTTTTCCTTTCCAGGGTTCAGCGGATTCCTACACGAGCAGGCCGTCTGACTCCGATGTCTCTCTGGAAGAGGATCGGGAAGCAATTCGGCAAGAGAGAGAACAGCAGGCGGCCATCCAGCTTGAGAGAGCAAAGGTGAGGTTCTTGCCCCTCTTGGGTTCCAAAGTGGCATGTTGCTCAGCAGGTATCAGCTGCTCTTCCCCTGCCTCAGATTTCTCTGGAGTAATCATTTTATGATCATTCTGATAAGGCACCAGATTGCAAGGCTCCATGATCTGTTCACCCCTGATAGTAACCTTCTCAGGGAGCCATATCCTGAGACACGGACCCCTTCAACTACCTTTTGTGTTTGGTTTGGTGGTGAAAATTCTTGGTCATCTTCTAACTTAGCGATTGTGCCCCATATCCAGCTTGCCCCTCCCAGGGTTGTTAGAGGGCCTCCCAAGGAACCAGCGTGCTTGCCCCGTTCTCCATGACGGCAGCCTTCACTGCAGGCCACATGTGCATAATTGCTCAGTGGGTCTCCCTGTTGGTGTCTCTGTTCCTCCCTCTTGGTTTCAATCTCCCACCTCAAGTTCACCGTTCAGAGCTTTGAACAACGATTAGCATTTCAGCAAAGATGAGCAATGAAAGGCTTTGCCGCAAGAGACCTTCAGATATTCCACAGGGAGGGGCCCCCATTGGAATCCCTGCCCCCATGGGAGGCAACAAAGAACAAATTGCATTTTTGAATGTTAGAACTGAGTCACTAGAGATCTCCCATGCTATGACTTAAAGACTTTTTTCTTTTCAGGCTTTTTTTTTTTTTAAGCACAGACCCCTTTTGTCAAATGAAATTTTATGCACAGTAACAGATATAACGTGTTGCTGGTCAGCCTCTCCTCCTTGCCCTTCACGATAGACTCCTAAAGCATATTGATCTAGTCTTTCTAATTTTTAGGAGAAAAAAAAAAAAAAGGAAGCTCAGATAAAGCGAACTCCTTCCCTTTTCTATTTTTACAGTAAAATGTTTAAAGGAGCGGGAAGAGGAGGATAAGCCAGGTTCATGAGGTGTCTTCCTTTGCTTCCACACCCGTGCTACCTGTGCTGGTTGGCGGAAGAGGGTTGGAGCCGCACCCGGGAAAGGACATCAGTGAGACTCTAACTCGGATCCTGCCTCAGTCCTCTTGCTCCTCAGGCGTGGTCCCAGCACGAATAAATGAGCCCATAACAGAGCAGCCTGGGATTGCTGGAAACTGATGTTCTTACTTGTGGCTCATTTTTGTTTTAGGTTTCTCTCAGAGTCTATTTTGTGGCCATTGTGGTCACCCAAATGTCAGCAGCAGCGCCGTTCGCTTATGCTGGTGGCTTACTTAACCTCTGCCAAGCTGCACCAGCCCAAGAGCACTTTGCTGCGGAGGAATCTGTCTAATTAAAGTTTCAGAAGCAGCTTTTGTTAGCTAGGGAGAAGGTGATGCGTGAGCAGCTCCGCCCTTCCTGTCTACTCCCACCGGGCTTTCTTTTCCCTGGCAGGACAAGATATTCTATTGAGTGGGATCCGGCAGGTTTTCAGACCTGAGGCTATTTCAAAAATATTTATTTTAACCCTCCACCACCTTTTTATTTAAGACCCAGCACACATTTCCTGTATGCCAAGGTGGAGGCATCTTTCACCATTTAAAATAATAAACATGAGTTTTATGACTAGAGACCAGAGCAGGCTGGCCCTCCCGCCTTTCCATCCCTTCCCCCCAAATTTTAGGGCACGATTCTTTGGGATGTTGGAAAGTACGACGGGAGGGGGAACATGGTCGGGCTGATAGGACCGAATCCTCTTCAGAGCCCTTTCTGCAGATTTCTCACTGCTGCCTGGCAGTGTGGAACCCAGTTGAGATCCCTCTTTGGAAAGTGATTTCCCTTACTGCCTGGTACTATCCATTATCTGGTTCTACGTTTCAGTGTGAAAAATCCTCCTCTGTCTTCCTCCCTCCATCCTTATTCCATGGTTCTGTTCCCAGTCCAAACCTGTAGCATTTGCTGTGAAGACGAATGTGAGCTACTGTGGTGCCTTGGATGAAGATGTGCCTGTCCCAAGCACGGCCATCTCCTTTGACGCCAAGGACTTCCTACACATTAAAGAGGTAAATGTAGGGCACTCTGTATCCCCCAACCTGCTACAAGGCCAAGGCCAGGAATCAGCTCTGAGCCAAACTCAATGGAGAGGAGCCCTGGGGAGCTGCCAGTGTGTTACCTCATTTCATTGGCTAAGCCTTCCAAATCCATTCCTTCTCACCGAGATTTGGAAGCCTGAGATCATCGCTTGCATTATCACACATTTAAAACACTGAATCACAATCATCAGAGGATCGATTTAGGATAGACCTGTGGTCCTCTGGTCACCTTTTAATCACCTACCATGATAGATCCATTGACATAGATCAATGGATCCAACTTAGGGAAACGTGAGTTTGGTGGCACGGCGCCTACCCAGAAGGCACCATTTACAAGGGATGTTGTAGGACCTTGACCTCCGGACCAACACTACAGAGTATAATAATTAAATTGTTAAAGCTAAGAGAAGGGCAGAGGACTTTGGGAAACAGAAACCTTGAGGGATTGAGCACTTGAGGCCTCGCACCTTGAAAGATGGAATAGTGACATCAAAAACTTTCATTTACTCAACCTGGGTGTATTGAAATCCTCCTTCATGTCAGACATCGTGCTGGGCATTTGGGGATCAGAGATGAAGGTCCAGTGTCCGCTCGGCTGGGGAGCTCAGAGTCTGGTGGGGGAGACAGACTAGTGCATGGTTTCTGCATGGGTTGAGAAGTTCTGTTACAGTAAAATTGAACGGGTGTTGTGGGAGCCCAAAGAAAGAGCAGGAGGGACCATCCGGCTCAGGAGGAGGAGGATGGGGGGCTGGAAAGCTCTTCAGAAGTGGTGAAGCCTGAGTTCAGGCTGGGGTGAGGGGTGGCGGTGGTTTCAGGTGGAAGGGACAGCCAGGGGCAGTGAGCACAGCGCGGCTGGAGGGCGGTAAGCGGGGAGTGGTACAGGGGATGGGCCACGTCAGAGAGGCAGGGGCCAGATGAGAAGGGACCTCGTAGGCCATGGCAAGGGGGCTGGACTCGATCACCAGGCAGTGGGCTGGAGAGGAATTTTAAATAAAGGACGGATGTGACCAGCCTCGTATCTTAGCATGGTGACTCTGATGGTTGAGGGAGTATGGCAGAGGCTGGGGAGACATGGTAAGTCTAGACAGTGGCTGAAGCAGAGATGATAGAAAGAGGGAGCAGCTTGGAGAGAGAGTTAAGAGGCAAATAGACCAGATTGGAAGATTTCACATGGTGGGGGGGATGGATAGTGGAGAAAGTGAGATAAAGAGAAACGAAGGATGGAGGGCAGTTTTTCTAGCTCACCTGTAAGGGCAGAGGGTGGTGTCAGCTATCGAAATAAAGAAGGCCAAGAGGGGAGAAGATTTGTGACAGGGGAGATGTGATTATAAATTTGCTATTAGGTGCACTGTGTCTGGGGCACTGGGAACCTCCCATGGAGTTACTCAATGGGCCTTTCCCCACATAATCTGGAGGCCAGAGGAGAGGAATTACAGTTTGCTCTTCCTAAGTGCTTTGAGTTGAAAAGGAGGACAGGTTTTAGCCAGGAGAAGACAGCATAGAGTTGAGGGAGTGTTTTTACAAGTTTGCTTTTTTTTTGTTTTTTTAGGATGGGAAAGATTTAAATATGTTTTCCATGCTGAGATGTTGAACCCAGTGATATATATGGGAAGGAAAAGACCTAACTGATAGAATGAGGGGCTGGAGTAGAGGGAAGGAGATGGCATCCGGAATATTGGCACAAGAAGTAGGCCGACTCAGGAGGAAAGTCTTGCCTTCCTTGAACTTCCCTGTTTTGCACAGGATTTTCCAGTGGGGCTGGAGGCATACACTGGAGGACATTCCTACTTGATAGTGTCCATTGGCTCTGCTGGGAAGGAGCCGTTAGAAATTGGATCTTAGAAAACGGAAAGTGGATATAATGGTGGATACATGTCATTACACATTTGTCAAAACCCATGGAAGGTACAACATGACTCTGGGTGAGAATGATGCGTCATTGTAGGTTCATCATTGTAACAAATGTACCACTCTAGTGTGGGATGTTAATAGTGGGGGAGGTTATGCATGTGTGGAGGCAGGGGGTATATGGGAACTCTCTGTACTTTTCCCACAATTCTGCTATGAACCTAGAACTGCTCTTAAAAGTAAAGTTTACTAATTAAAGAACATTTTAAAAAAAGAAAAAGGAGAGTGTAAGGGTGGAACAATAAAGTGAAACCTGACCCTGAGGAGCCTGAGGAATGTGATCAACATAAACCTGTCACTTAATGTCACTGAGACACCAGCACTTACCCTCTGGTCCAAAACAAGATGTGCACAGTTAATATATAACAATTTGAAAGTCACTGTCTTTCAAAACTCTGCATTCTACAATAGCATTAATGACACCAAGACATATACATTTAAAATTTTTTAACTATATGATAGCAAGTAGGTCAAACACTGGGATGTCTACAGATGTCTCACTGTCTTTGCATTGTGCCCATGTGAACTGGGTGAAATTCTACATTTGTTCCTTTGTTCCATTCAAGATATAGTTCTTGAGCATTTAGTGTGTGCTAATGTTGGCAGATATTGTCTGACAGATGTTGTCTGACAGCTGTAAACAAAGACAGAGTACCTTCCCTCATGGACTTAAATTCTAGTGGGGAGACAGATAATGAAAAAAATAAATCATTACAAATTGTGAATGCTTTGTGTAAAAAATGAACTGGATGCTGGGAGTCTTAAAATATAGGGATGAGGAGGTTATATACTTTTAAATATAGGGGTGATCAGAGAAGCCTTTCTGAGTATGTGACCATTAAGCAGGGTAGCCAGCCTTTAAAAAAAAAGAAGAAAGAAGAAGCCTTCTAGGGAGAGGAAACAGCATGTGTAAAGGCCCTGTGGTAGGAAAAAATAAGCTGGCACAATCAATCAACTGGAAGAAGGTCATATGGCTGGAACACAGTGAGCCAGTAGCAGGAAGCAGAGTTGTAGAAGTAAGCAGGGCACAGGTCAAGTAGGACCTTAAGGTGATGGCAAGACTTCATATTTTATTCTAAGTATAATATAATAAGAAGGCACCGAAGACTTTAAAAGCAAAGGAGTGGGATGAACTTATTTTTTGAAGGCTATTCTGATTGTTGTAGAGACAGTGGATTGGAGTGGGATAAGTACGGAATCAGGGAGACTGTTAGAACCATTTTAGATGAGAGATAATGGGACTGAGCTGGCCTGGTGTCAGTGAGATGGAAAGAAGTAGACACATTTGACATATATTGTGGAAATTCAATGATCAGTGCTGCTGATGAACCACATGTAGGAACTAAGATTGAGGGAGAAATCCAAGATGATCAAGGGAATCAAGGTTTATGAATTGAGCAACTAGGATGGAGTTGACCCCGGTGGAGTGAGGACAGATGGGAAGGGAGGTTAGGGAGTAGACATCTCAAAGGAGATATGAAGGAGGAAGTTAGATGTAAGAATTTGGAGCTCAGAGGAAGGGGTTGGGCCAAAGACATAAATTTGGATCATTAGTTTATCCAGGTGGCATTTAAAGCTGAGGTAATGACTGAAGTCACCTAACGAGAGAGGAGAGGGAGGAGAGAAAACAGCCCTGGATCAAACTCAAAGGAATTCCATCCTGCAAAAGTGGGGTGCATGAAAAGATTCAACAATTAAGGAAAAGGAGAAACATGAGATTTGGGAGGAAAATCAGGACAGAGCAGTGCATGGACATCAAGAGAGAAGAGCGTATCCAAAAGGAGGAAGCAACCAGCTGTGGCCAGTGTTACGACATGTCACCTAAGACAAGGAGAAAGGAATGGACGTCGGGTTGGCAAAGTGGTCAGTAGCAAGGAAGTCACTGGGACCATTGTCTGGAGTTGTGGAGACAGAGAGACGGAAGCTGGATGGAGTGTGATGAGGAGAGAAGGGGAGTTAGGAAGTATATTTAGCAAGCACAGACAGTGCTTTCAAGGGAGTTGACACTGACCGGACAGTAGACTAAAGAGCGTATGAAGTCAAAAGAGGTTTCCTTTCAAGATGGGAGCTATCAGAGCACCAGTACCTGCTGCGATTAACCACCAGAGAGAGAGGGAGAGATTGATGGGAAAGGAGGGATAGGCAAAGGAGTAAAGTTTTTGGTAGTCAGGAAGCATGGGATCCAGACCCCGAGAGGAGAGACAGACCTCTGATACGAAGGGGAACACTAATTCATTATAACATGCAGGGAAAAGATGAGTGCAGGCACAGACAGCTCAGAGCCTTGGTTACGAGAAGCTGAGGAAGCACTGAGTTGACGGCTTCTGCTTTCTCAGTCGTGTATGTGGTGGGGATATCCATATTTGCCTCGAAGACAAGGACTCTTGACCTGAAACATGTACCCTGGCATCTGAATGGTTACGTTGACTTTGGCTCACCATTCCCGTCAAAAATGACCAAACCATATTCATTAGTTGCTCATACCCATCGTTTCCAAGGAGAAGCAGCATTTTCAATGGTAAGAGAAGTTTTCACATATTCCATGCACACTACTCACACCCTTATCCCCACCTTGCTGTATTTTATTGCTTTCCTCCATTCCATCGATCTTCTCCATTTGTCCAGTTGGTTGCTTTTTTGATGTATGTGCTCCTTGATCAGTGACTTTCTCTTGCCTGGCAGTTTGATGTATGGTATTGAGCTGGTAATCCTATGTGGATTAGAGCCACTTGTTTTCAGATCTTGAAATCGCAGATAAGGAAACATCTGAGAAAGAGAAAGGGCTCATCGTTTTAGGGAAATGAGAAGGATTGGAACAACACTAAGGTGACCTTGCCAGAAAGCTGGCGTGTGCTCCCAGAATATCAACACAAAGGAACATATTTCTATAATCGAGTTGTAGCCTTTTCTCTCATCCATCACCTAGAAGGCCATTTGGTATGCTCTGTTATAAGTACTGCCTCAGTAACGAAAAGCTTCAATGCAGAGAAAAGCTACAGCTCTCCTTATCACATATACCAAAGGGCCGGTGATTTAAGCTTTTGAACATACAACGCAGCTTTCCCCAAAGTGGCTCAAAGAACTTTCATTAACGTTAAGTCAGATTCTCACTGTTTCTTAGAACTAAGGTAAAACATCTTGGGAAGTTGCGTTAACTACTTCAGAAACCCCTTAAGGTTATTTGGATACGTCTTAGTAAGTTAGCGTTCTGGTGGGCTAACTTGATTTCCGGAAGTAACTTAAGCCCTAGGAAACTATGACTCATTGTGTGTTTTGTCCCTACCACAGTAAAATTTAAATTCCAGGTCTGTGCACCAAGCATTCTGAAAGGGTCCTGTTGCCTTTTGTTAATTCCAAAATAAACTGGCCTGGTATTTCAGGCCTGTTATCCTGAAATAAACGATGGAAAGATGGAAGAAACTGAGACCTAGATTGTTCAAGATTTTATATTAGGTCAACTCTTTTTCAGTGCAGGCTCAGACTGCATGCTGTTCGGGCCTTGTGTAGGAGCTGTGCGCATAACAAAGGCCAAATCTCTAAATCATATCTTTTTGCTTTTGAGTGTGAAGCTGTTACTCAGAATTACTCAGTTACCTGGAATTTCATGCTGCGATGATTCAACAGAATCATCCATTCCTCCTTCACAACGTGTCAATGTCATATACATATAAATTCTACTGTTCTCTGAGCTAAGCAAAATATACCATAGAGAGTTACATTTCAAAAAAACTAAATGCTTTCTGGATCAAAGAGAGAGAGTTACCTTGCCCAACACTGTTAAAGACAATAAAGGAAGTTTTTGGAATTATCTCTGGAGGATGTAAACAGTAGGACTAATATCTGCTTTCTAGAAATCACCTAGCAGAAACCTTCCCTTGAGGCAGGTAGCTTGGATTAAATATGCCTCCTGCCCTAGGATTCAGCAAATCTATCGTTACAAATGCAGTTTTGCTGGCCCATCAAATAGGACCATGTTCACCCCATATTGGCTGAAGCCTTTGTGTGTGTTTGTTTCCCAAGTTTATGTGTCATGGAACTTTATTTAAATGGAAATTCCTTCATTCCTGTTGGGCTTCAGGCCATTTGGAGATTATTTCAAAAATTCCACTTATGTATAATATGCTTAGCCTTTTTAAGAGTGGGCTTGTTTTTCTTCAGGTAGTAAGATGGACCTTGATTTGCAAACCTATATTTGGAAGATTATAATTTTTCCCCAGAGAGAGTAGAATACAGATAGTATGGTGGAATTTTTACCTCAAAGCTTTTGACAAAAAACAGACTATTCAGTGTATTTCGTCTTAGACTTGTCTATCCTGTCTTACAGAGTTCTAATTACATTGGTGCATATTTATCCTTGTAAAATCTATTCCTTAAGAATTGGCTAGGGCTTCTTGACAAGGACCAAAGGAATCCAAATGTTTTAAGACCTGACTTTAGCCCAGGGATTGGCAAACTGTGGCTCACAGGCTGAAACCAGCCTGCTGCCTTTTTTGGAAAGAAAAAATTTGTTGAAGCACAGCCGTGCTTACTTGTTTACGTATTGACTATGGCTGCTTCCACACTATAATAGCAGATTACAGTAGTTGCAGCAGAGACCATATGGCCTGCAAACCCTGAAGTGTTTACTATCTGGGCCTTTAGATTAAAAGTTTGCTTTCTTCTATGGACTCCTCCACCCCAGATATGTATAATATAGTATAATATACTATAAATAGTGTTTGCATATGTAATATAGTATAGTATAATATTATATAATATAGTGTTTCATTCTTTTGGTCCCCTGTGATTAATAAATGTGAAGATCAGTGAGTTACTGTTGATAGCAGTTTTATTCCTGCATTCCAGAAATATAACAATGATTGGTGGATAGGAAGGCTGGTGAAAGAAGGCTGTGAGATTGGCTTCATCCCAAGTCCGCTTAGATTGGAGAACATCCGGATTCAGCAAGAACAAAAAAGAGGACGTTTTCACGGAGGGTAAGTCTCCTTCCTTTCTCTAAACTTTTTTGGAGGAAGTAGGAAAATTAGGTGACATTTTCAAGTTTGCTTATTAGGTTAAACATATATGCTTTCAAAGTAAAAGCTACTTTTCTGTGTGCAAGGTGTTTCTGTAATTGACACAAAGGGGTTTCAGATAGTTCACTCTCCCCGTTGTGCGCTGAAGCCTGGACACCCCTGGAATCAACACGAATTCCACAGTGGAGACTGTTTTCTGTGGTTTCAGCAAACCCTCCTGGGAACCTAAGCTTTCCTCTGTGAGAGTCGTGTAGGGCATCCTTTCTCAGTACAGTAAGTGGGGGCCTGGCCTGACCTGGCATCGTGGCTCTTCTTGGTTAACTTTCAGAGACTCTCTTTCAAGTGGGCACAGAATGCCATGGCACATGCAATACCATCCCGGGACTAGTAACACTTTCTCCAGGGTTTTCTGTGGCCGCTGCCATCGCTTGGTACTGGGGGTAAGACTCTGTCCAGCTTCAGATGAATTAACCTCTAGTGAACTAATGAAGTAGCCACAAAGATCTCAGAGTGCAGGTATTTAAAGGTCCCAGGGATACAAGGAAAGCCTGAGAGGAGAAATCAGAATCATACTGAGCCTGCATATATTGTGAGCCTACACTGAAGCACTGATTTGGTATGTGTTACCATTTTTTGAAAGTCCTAAAATAGAATCAGTTCTTTCTCTTAACTCTCAACCTCCTTTTTCTATTAGATCCTTTTCTGTTTCAAAAACTCCTCTGTTCTTCAGGGGCCCCTTTGCCTTTGTCATAATGGGAACCTCTTAAACAGTGATAGGAGGTCACAAAAGTAGAGTGTTAGCCCCACTTTTAATTATCAATCTTTCTTAATATATAACATGCCTATAATATTATTAATGATTAATCCCTCTTATTCCTTCTTCTCTAGACTTTTTGTCTCTCATGCCGCTCCATGTGGGAACACATGTTCCTGTCTCAGGACCTTTGCAATTGCTGTTTCCTTTTACTGGACACTTTTCTTCACTTTTCCACTGGATCACTTCATCTGCTTCAGATCTTAGTTAAATATCACCTTTTCAATGACCCCTTTCCTGCCACCATATTTAAAGTTGAATCCACTTTTCTTCCCTTACTTCCTATCTCTCTCCTGACTCAGTTTTCTCTGTTGCATTTATTACTATCAGAAATACTATATATTTACCTATTCATCTGTTATTTCCTGTTAGAATTTGTCTGTAAAAGGGAAGGAATTTTGTTTTTCCCCCCACTGTTGTAGTCCTAGTTTCTAGGACAGTGAATACTCAATAGATATTTGAATGAAATAATAAATGAATTATTATCACCATTTCCAAAGTTATTCTACTATTATTATTATTATTCCATAAAATTATTTTACACTTCTGAACTAAAGGCTTACTTTGCCCGCAGGAGCAAGAGTAAAACCAAGAGCTCAAAGACATGATCTTCTTTTATCTTTATACCAACTGTGAAGTATAGTTTCTCCTTCTAGAGATGGGGAAACTCAGGCACAAAGATATGATATGGTGTGCCAAGGTCCCACGACTAGTAATGGGCAAAGCCGGGAGGAGAAATCAGATTGTCCTAACTCTAGGGACCATACTTAAGCACTGAAGGAAGGGACACTGGAGAAGTGGGAAGGTGGCCTCCTGAGGGCCCTGGTGGGCTCCAGGGAAGCTCCCCAAGCCACATGCAGGAACCAATACCAATGAGCTTCCATTCCATTCCATTCCATAATATTATTCATGACCAAATCCTTACTGCCAGTTCTTAATTCTGATCCCCACATAAGAAGTGCTTCTTCCAGGTCTTACTGCTTGTTTTGAGCTGTGTTTGACATCCAGCTAGTATACTGGTGACCAGTGTTGGTTAAAAAGACAGTTCACAAGAACATTCCTATTAGTGATTCTTTTGCCTCATTTCTGCATTGAATAATTAGGAGACATACTTTAGCAAAATATTTCCAGGTCCTAGATAGTTTCCCACTTTCTCTGAGAAAGGAGGTCAAAGAAAACATTTGGGCAGATCCTTGAAGCACTCTATAGCAGGACTTGGTGTGTTTTGAATTACTTAGTGGATTAAGGCCAAAGAAAGCTTTGTACTCGCAAGTTCTATTTCCAAGGAATCTGGGGAATGAGTCTTTTTTTTCTTTGAATTTTATTTTATTTATTTTTTTATACAGCAGGTTCTTATTAGTTATCTATTTTATACATATTAGTGTATATATGTCAATCCCAATCTCCCAGTTCATCCCACCACCCCCCACCCACTTTCCCCCCTTGGTGTCCATGTATTTGTTCTCTACATCTGTGTCTCTATTTCTGCCCTACAAACCGGTTCATCTGTACCATTTTTCTATGTTCCACATATATGCATTAATATACGATATTTGTTTTCCTCTTTCTGACTTACTTCACTCTGTATGACAGTCTCTAGATCCATCCACGTCTCTACAAATGACCCAATTTCGTTCCTTTTTATGGCTGAGTAATATTCCATTGTATATATGTACCACATCTTCTATATCCATTTGTCTGTCGATGGGCATTTAGTTTGCTTCCATGACCTGGCTATTGTAAATAGTGCTGCAGTGAACATTGGGGTGCATGTGCCTTTTTGAATTATGGTTTTCTCAGGGTATATGCCCAGTAGTGGGATTGCTGGGTCATGTGGTAATTCTATTTTTAGTTTTTTAAGTAACCTCCATACTGTTCTCCATAGTGGCCGTATCAATTTACATTCCCAGCAACAGTGCAATAGGGTTCCCTTTTCTCCACACCCTCTCCAGCATTTGTTGTTTGTAGATTTTCTGATGATGCCCGTTCTAACTGGTGTGGGGTGATACCTCATTGTAGTTTTGAATTGCTATTCTCTAATAATTAGTGATGTTGAGCAGCTTTTCACGTGCTTCTTGGCCATCTGTATGTCTTCTTTGGAGAAATGTTTATTTAGGCCTTCTGCCCATTTTTGGATTGGGTTGTTTGTATTTTTAATATTGAGCTGCATGAGCTGTTTATATATTTTGGAGATTAATCCTTTGTCGGGTGATTCATTTGCAAATATTTTCTCCCATTCTGAGGGTTGTCTTTTCGTCATGTTTGTAGTTTCCTTTGCTTTGCAAAAGCTTTGAAGTTTCATTAGGTCCCATTTGTTTACTTTTGTCTTTATTTCCATTACTCTAGGAGGTGGGTCAAAAAAGATCTTGCTGTCATTTATGTCACAGAGTGTTCTTCCTATGTTTTCCCCTGAGAGTTTTATAGTGTCTGGTCTTACATTTAGGTCTTTAATCCATTTTGAGTTTATTTTTGTGTATGGTGTTAGGGAGTGCTGTAATTTCCTTCTTTTACATGTAGCTGTCCAGTTTTCCCAGCACCACTTATTGAAGAAACTGTCTTTTCTCCATTGTATATCCTTGCCTCCTTTGTCATAGATTAGTTGACCATAGGTGCATGGGTTTATCTCTGGGCTTTCTATCCTGTTCCATTGATCTATATTTCTGTTTTTGTGCCAGTACCATACTGTCTTGATTACTGTAGCTTTGTGGTATAGTCTGAAGTCAGGGAGTCTGATTCCTCCAGCTCCATTTTTTTCCCTCAAGATTGCTTTGGCTATTTGGGGTCTTTTGTGTCTCCATACAAATGTTAAGATTTTTTGTTCTAGTTCTGTAAAAAATGCCATTGGTAATTTGATAGGGATTGCATTGAATCTGTAGATTGCTTTGGGTAGTATAGTCATTTTCACAATATTGATTCTTCCAATCCAAGAGCATGGTATATCTCTCTATCTGTTTGTGTCATCTTTGATTTCTTTCATCAGTGTCTTACAGTTTTCTGAGTACAGGTCTTTTACCTCCTTAGGTAGGTTTATTCCTAGGTATTTTATTCTTTTTGTTGCAATGGTGAATGAGATTGTTTCCTTAATTTCTCTTTCTGATCTTTCATTGTTAGTGTATAGGAATGCAAGAGATTTCTGTGCATTAATTTTGTATCCTGTAACATTACCAGATTCATTGATTAGCTCTAGTAGTTTTCTGGTGGCATCTTTAGGATTCTCTATGTATAGTATCATGTCATCTGCAAACAGTGACAGTTTAACTTCTTTTCCAATTTGTATTCCTTTTATTTCTTTTTCTTCTCTGATTGCCATGGCTAGGACTTCCAAAACTATGTTGAATAGTAGTGGTGAGAGTGGACATCCTTGTCTTGTTCCTGATCTTAGAGGAAATGCTTTCAGTTTTTCACCAGTGAGAATGATGTTTGCTATGGGTTTGTCATATATGACCTTTATTATGTTGAGGTAGGTTCCTTCTATGCCCACTTTATGAGAGTTTTTATCATAAATGGGTGTTGAATTTTGTCAAAAGCTTTTTCTGCATCTATTGAGATGATCATATGGTTTTTCTTCTTCAAATGTTAATATGGTGTATCACATTGATTGATTTGCATATATTGAAGAATCCTTGCATCTCTGGGATAAATCCCACTTGATCGTGGTGTATGATCCTTTTAATGTGTTGTTGGATTCTGTTTGCTAGTATTTTATTGAGGATTTTTGCATCTATATTCATCAGTGATATTGGTCTGGAATATTCTTTTTTTATAGTATGTTTGTCTGGTTTTGGTATCAGGGTGATGGTGGCCTCATAGAATGAGTTTGGGAGTGTTCCTTCCTCTGCAATTTTTTGGAAGAGTTTGAGAAGGATGGGTGTTAGCTCTTCTCTAAATGTTTGATAGAATTCACCTGTGAAGCCATCTGGTCCTGGACTTTTATTTGTTGGAAGATTTTTAATCACAGTTTCAATTTCATTACTTGTGATTGGTCTGTTCATATTTTCTATTTCTTCCCAGTTCAGTCTTGGAAGGTTGTACCTTTCTAAGAATTTGTCCATTTCTTCCAGGTTGTCCATTTTATTGGCATAGAGTTGCTTGCAGTAGTCTGTTAGGATGCTTTGTGTTTCTGCTGTGTCCGTTGTAACTTCTCCGTTTTCATTTCTAATTTTATTGATTTGAGTCCTCTCCCTCTTTTTCTTGATGAGTCAGGCTAAAGGGTTATCAATTTTGTTCATCGTCTCAAAGAACCAGCTTTTAGTTTTATTGATCTTTGCTATTGTTTTCTTTGTTTCTATTTCATTTATTTCTGCTCTGATCTTTATGATTTCTTTCCTTCTAGTAACTTTGGGTTTTGTTTGTTCTTCTTTCTCTAGTTCCTTTAGGTGTAAGGTTAGATTGGTTTTTTTTGAGACTCTTCTTGTTTCTTGAGGTAGGCCTGTATTGCTATAAACTTCCCTCTTAGAACTGCTTTTGCTGCATCCCATAGGTTTTGGATCATCGTCTTTTTGTTGTAATTTGTCTCTAGGTATTTTTTTATTTCCTCTTTGATTTCTTCAGTGATCTCTTGGTTATTTAGTAACATTTTGTTTAGCCTCCATGTGTTTTGTGTTTTTTACGTTTTTTTCCCTGTAATTGATTTCAAATCTCATAGCATTGTGGTTGGAAAAGATGGTTGATATGATTTCAACTTTCTTAAATTTACTGAGGCTTGATTTGTGACCCAAGAGGTGATCTATCCTGGAGAATGTTCCGTGTGCACTTGAAAAGAAAGTGTAATCTGCTGTTTTGGGATGGAATGTCCTATAAATATCAAGTATATCTATCTGGTCTATTGTGTCATTTAAAGCTTGTGTTTCCTTAGTAATATCCTGTTTGGATGATCTGTCCATTGTTGTAAGTGAGGTGTTGAAGTCCCCCACTATTACTGTGTTACTGTCGATTTCCTCTTTTACAGGTGTTAGCAGTTGCCTTGTGTATTGAGGTGTTCCTATCTTGGGTGCATATGTATTTATAATTGTTATATCTTCTTCTTGGATTGATCCCTTGATCATTATGTAGTGTCCTTCCTTGTCTCTTGTAATATTCTTTATTTTAAAGTCTATTTTATCTGATATGAGTGTGGCTACTCCAGCTTTCTTTTGATTTCCAATTGCATGGAATATCTTTTTCCATCCCCTCACTTTCAGTCTGTATGTGTCCCTAGGTCTGAAGTGGGTCTCTTGTAGACGGCATATATATGGGTCTTCTTTTTGTATCCATTCAGCTAGCCTGTGTCTTTTGGTTGGAGCATTTAATCCGTTCACATTTAAGGCAATTATTTATATGTATGTTCCTGTTACCATTTTCTTAATTGTTATGGGTTTGGTTTTGTCGGTCCTTTTCTTCTCTTGTGTTTCCCTCTTAGAGAAGTTCCTTTAGCATTTGTTGTAGAGCTGGTTTGGTGGTGCTGAATTCTCTTAGCTTTTGCTTGTCTGTAAAGCTTTTGATTTCTCCATCGAATCTGAATGAGATCTTTGCTGGGTAGAGTAATATTAGTTGTAGGTTCTTCCCTTTCATAACTTTAAATATATCGTGCCACTCCCTTTTGGCTTGTAGAGTTTCTGTTAACCTTGTTGGAGTTCCCTTGTATGTTATTTGTCGTTTTTCCCTTGTTCCTTTCAATAATTTTCCTTTGTCTTTAATTTTTGTCAGTTTGATTACTATGTGTCTTGGCGTGCTTCTCCTTGGGTTTATCCTGCCTGGGACTCTGTGCGCTTCCTGGACTTGGGTGGCTATTTCCTTTCCCATGTTAGGGAAGTTTTCGACTATAATCTCTTCAAATATTTTCTTGGGTCTTTTCTCCCTCTCTTTTCCTTCTGGGACCCCTATGACGTGAATTTTGTTGCGTTTAATGTTGTCCCAGAGGTCTCTTAGGCTGTTTTCATTTCCTTTCATTCTTTTTTCTTTATTCTGTTCCACAGCAGTGAATTCCAGTATTCTGTCTTCCAGGTCAGTTATCTGTTCTTCTGCCTCAGTTATTCTGCTATTGATTCCTTCTAGTGTATTTTTCATTTCAGTTATTGTATTGTTCATCTCTGTTTGTTTGTTCTTTAATTCTTCTAGGTGGCTGTTCTTTAATTCTTCTAGGTCTTTGTTAAACATTTCTTGCATCTTCTCAATCTTTGCCTCCATTCTTTTTCCGAGGTCCTGGATCATCTTCACTCTCATTATTCTGAATTCTTTTTCTGGAAGGTTGCCTATCTCCACTTCATTTAGTTGTTTTTCTGGGGTTTTATCTTGTTCCTTCATCTGGTACATAGTCCTCTGCCCTTTCATTTTTTCTATCTTTCTGTGAATGTGGTTTTCGTTCCACAGGCTGCAGAATTGTTCTTCTTTTTTTAATTTTTATTTATTTATTTATTTATTTTTGGCTGTGCTGGGCCTTTGTTTTCTATGCGAGGGCTTCCTCTAGTTGCGACGAGCAGGGGCCACTCGAGCGGGGGCCACTCTTCATCACGGTGCGCGGGCCTCTCACTGTCGCAGCCTCTCTTGTGGTGGAGCACAAGCTCCAGACGCGCAGGCTCAGTAGCTGTGGCTCACGGGCCTAGTTGCTCCGCGGCATGTGGAATCTTCCCAGACCAGGGCTCGAACCCATGTCCCCTGCATTGGCAGGCAGACTCTCAACCACTGCGCCACCAGGGAAGCCCAGAATTGTTCTTCTTGCTTCTGCTGTCTGCCCTCTGGTGGATGAGGCTATCTAAGAGGCTTGTGCAGGCTTCCTGATGGTAGGGACTGGTGGTGGGTAGAGCTCGGTGTTTCTCTGGTGGGCAGAGCTCAGTAAAACTTTGATCCACTTGTCTGCTGATGGGTGGGGCTGGGTTCCCTCCCTGTTGGTTGTTTGGCCTGAGGCGACCCAGCACTGAAGCCTACTTGGGCTCTTTGGTGGGGCTAATGGCAGACTCTGGGAGGACTCACACCAAGGAGTACTTCCCAGAACTTCTGCTGCCAGTGTGCTTGTCCCCACAGTGAGCCACAGCCACCCCCCTCTGCAGGAGACCCTCCAACACTAGCAGGTAGGTCTGGTTCAGTCTCCTACGGGGTCACTGCTCCTTCCCCTGGGTCCCGATGTGCACACTACTTTGTGTGTGTCCTCCAAGAGTGGAGTCTCTGTTTCCCCCAGTCCTGTCAAAGTCCTGCAATCAAATCCTGCTAATCTTCAAAGTCTGATTCTCTAGGAATTCCTCCTCCCGTTGCTGGACCCCCAGGTTGGGAAGCCTGACGTGGGGCTCAGAACCTTCACTCCAGTGGGTGGACTTCTGTGGTATAAGTGTTCTCCAGTTTGTGAGTCACCCATCCAGCAGTTATGGGATTTGATTTTATTGTGATTGCACCCCTCCTACCGTCTCATTGTGGCTTCTCCTTTGTCTTTGGATGTGGGGTATCTTTTTTGGTGAGTTCCAGTGTCTCCCTGTCGAAGATTGTTCAGCAGTTAGTTGTGATTCCAGTGCTCTCGCAAGAGGGAGTGAGCGCACGTCCTTCTACTCCGCCATCTTTGGGGAATGAGTCTTAAGTTCCTTTTCTGTATCTTAGGAAATCCAGTGGAAATTCTTCTTCAAGTCTTGGAGAAATGGTATCAGGGACATTTCGAGCAACCCCCACATCAACAGGTGAGGGTTTCAGTTAGACTTTTTTTTAATGGAATGTATTCCTTTCTTAATATTTGAAAATACATGCAAGTATTTTTACTAATTTGGAAGCAATTTAAAGACTTGACTTAAAGATTTTTCTACTTAACTTTTCATTGTTCATTTGCTTTCTATGGTCATTTGATTTGATTTAAAGGGTACTTGTGGTACTAGAAATTCAGATCATTGTAATATAATTTTGTAAAATCTTATTTGCCCTCTATTTTATAAATCATTCAGAAGCAAGTTCATTATTCCACCCAGAAACCCAGCAGACTTTAAGATGGTGAGGGCCAACCAATTAAAAAGTTTTTAAGAAGTTGTAAAGTCTGAAGAAAATGCTCTGTTTAAGTCTCCATGTAAAACTTTAGGGTGTGTTGGTACAGCCTGGGCTGTGGAGGTGGAGAGGGTTGAAGCAGAGAATGAGGTTGGGCCCAGATGACCTCACTTCTGTTTGGACAGCAGATAACTGAGCCCTGGAATTAATGGTAATGAAGAGACAGGGGTGGCCCAATCAGGAGTTGTGTATTTAGAAACTGTGGAGGTATTCAAGCAGGAATTTTTCTTCCACCACATTCCCTGACTCCTATAGGCTCATTTCATTCTGCCCAGAATTGATGCTGCATTAAGTCATCCAGGATTACCAATTCAGAATGACAGAGCCAAGGTCTATCCTGGTCTATCATAACTGCAGGAAACTGGATTGATTCTGGAACACATCTGAGTATCTGGGTCCTTGTTCATGCGAATCCTGATTTCCATGGCTCTGAACCAAACTCTGGGTCTCTGGGTTGTCCACAAATGGACTGGACCTGATTGGGTGGCCACAAAGCCACTTTAATCAGATATTGAGTATATTTTGCCTCATCCCCATTTGTTGGACATTTAGGTCATTGCAGCTTTTCACTATTACAAACAAGAAAGAACAGGAATAACTGATTATAAACTTACTTGAAATTAAGAGCAACATAGTAGGAAAAATGTGTCAATATTCTGGAAAATGAGCAGAAAGACTTAAGAATGCAACAAGAACCGCAAAATTTTTTGATAGTTCACCAAAATTGCAAATCCAGAAATAACTAGTGAGTGAGGTAATGATCATTATTATCCAAATTGTTATTCTAAGTTTCTTTTTATCACATTTGATTTGTCCAAGTTGCTGTCAGCCACACTGCATGGTGTGTCCAGCACAGGAACAACCCATGGCCTGTGACTGGCCCAGCCAATGTTATTATGAAATCCACCCTCCCCATCCCACATGAAATCTGGATATAAGGCCATTCTAATGGAGAGGAAGTTGTCTGTTTTTGCATTTGTCTTCAAAATTGGCCCGACCAGCATGAAACAGTAGAATGGTGCTCTGCAGAGTGGGTGAACTGGAAAATGACGAAAATGACAGGGAGAGATTGGTACATTCTTCCATCTTTTAAAAGCATGTGCTAACAATGACAGAGATTGCATATTTTGATATGGCTCTCATTGTTGTCTTTTAGCAAAACAGAAGCAAAAAGTGGTAAGTTGTGTTTCCTTTTTAACTCTGCTGTGAAGGTTTCTATCCATACATGCCTGCAGTGCTCCATTTCAGTGACCCAAATGGCTATAAAATAAGGGAGGAGTCTCCTTGGTGGGACCTGTGGTCATCATTTCTCATTTGACCTGAGGATTGTGAATGTTGTGGCTGTGGAGGTGGTGTGCTGACCCTCCCCTTGTCACGCATGTCCAATCATCTTTTTCAGACGGAGCACATCCCTCCCTACGATGTTGTGCCATCCATGCGTCCGGTGGTGTTAGTGGGGCCGTCACTGAAGGGTTATGAGGTACAAATACCAGTCTGTTACGCTTCAGTTCTTGATCAAGAACCTAGGAGACAGCCATTTGGAGCTTGCTTCTCAGGGTCTGCTTTCACACAGGTCCTAACAGAAGCCAGCCCTCAGCTTGTGAAGGCAGGAGGTGCAGTGTGGGGCTTACGTGGCCCTTCACTCTTTCTTCCCTCCCTGGCCCACTTCTTGTCTTTCATGTATTACAGTGTTCAGAAAGAGCTCCCTCAAAATATTTATAATGGGAAGTTCTGGTCAAAAATTTGCTCTGCATGCAATTCAAAGAAAAGAATTTTTTCTGTCTCAACTGTTCCCGTTGCTATTAGAAATAATAGAGTATGAACAGCACAAGGGAACATATAGGCAATATGCCAGCAAACCTCACCTCAAAGCACGAACAGATCTCACCTTGCTGGGTGCTCAAGACAATGACATATTCCACCAAACATTTCTCTGCTTCTTTACTTTAAAGACCATATAAAAGAAAATAAAACACACTCCACTAAAAATGTTAGTGAACTCCTTCAGAGATTAATTAAACAAAACCATGCAAAAAGGAAAAGAGTAAAGACTTAGATCACTGCATTTCAGATGTTGCCATTTTGGCTTTATGCCAGCGTGGATAAGAATAAGTGGGTAGGACATTAAAATCTGAAGGTGGGCAACCTCCAAGGCACCCTTCCCACTGAGTTAGCATAGTGGCCGGCACATAGTAGGCATTCAGTACACATTTGTTGAGTGAATTAATGAGTCTCTTGGAGGCAGATTTAAGAATCCCATCTCCTTCTCCCCCACCCTCCCTTTTCCCCTTCTCCTTCCTCTCCTCCCCTCCCCTTCTCAATGAGGAACATCAGAGGAACAGCAGGAAAGCGGTGTACAGAAATCCAGCCCTAGGCGTGGAGAATTTCCCCCGACTTGCACAGGCTAGCAGGAGGCAGAGCCCAAGGCTGGCCTGAGGAGCTCTAGCTGCTCCTCACTGAAGGCAGGCACCACTCAGGTACGCCAAGGATAGGCCGCACCTGCGCACAAAGCCAGCCTATCGTGGACTCTTGGTGGCAGTTCCACCCCCTAAAAGGAGATGAGGGTTTGCCTTGGATCTAGTGAACACTGCTGGTTCATTCCTCAACACCCTGGAGGAGAACCAAGGGGGGAAGTTGAGTAAGTGCAAGTGGTTAAGTATGAAAAACTCTGTCCACAGTCACCTGCCCTGTCCCACCTCCACCAGACGAGTGGCTGTGATCAGATCTTTGCTCCGTCAGAATGCCTTCCCTTTCAGCTCTCTCACTTTTGACTTCTCTCTCTCTCTGCGTGTGTTTGCCTCATTCTTTTTTTTTTTTCACCTCTGCAAAGGTCACAGACATGATGCAGAAAGCCCTCTTTGATTTCCTGAAGCACAGGTTTGATGGGAGGTGAGGCATACAGATGCTTTTGTATTCTTTATTTTCCTTTAACCAAACATGAATGATAAATTGATTTGTGGATCTATGTTTCTGGTGATTGCAGATGTTCTCTAATTAAAAGTTAATTCAGTGTTCAGGGGAGAGTACAATGAAAGTGTTCTGAAAATATGAAGTTATGACGTATAGCATTGAATCCCTTAAAGAAAAAGGACCTTGAGAAGGAAAATTATCCATTTGTTTTATTTATATGTATGTGTTAGTGTTTATTTTCTCACTTGTTAGTGAATTCATACCAAACTTATGTTTATAAAAAAATAATGAAAATATAGAATATTTCTGACAAATATGGTGCCTTACTGGTCAAGTTGGGTAGTATCATTTGGGAATTGTGCATGTGCATGCATGTATGTGTGTGTATCCTATGAAGGTATAAAGTACTGAATTTCCTTAAAAGAAGAGCGCAAGAAATGTTTTCATCATAAGCCTCCAAAAATGACTATTTTGTAGGGAATAGTACTTCTTTGGATGTTCAGTTCTGGGTTTGTTTTACTAGAAATTTCTTTGCTATTTTATGGGTTTCTTTTGTATGTATCCTATCCCATTATGACCCATTATCAACAGGGCTCAGTCTTTAACCGTCAGAAAATTTTATCATTTAAGTTTTGTGAAAAATATCTGGAAAGAGTTTCTGTATTTTGCAGAGAAATGGTAAAAAGTCCATACTGACTCAATACTAAGTACCAAGCTCTTTCACAATTCAGAATGCACTCCATGTAAAAATAACCATGTGCAAATACCCGAAGACTTATTAGAAATGAAGAAAACTTCGTGTGTGCTAAGTATGGTTAAATGCATCCAGCTTACCAAATATTTAAGTATTTGAAGACATTTAAAAAATATCCACAAATAGATTTTTAAAAATATGGTATTTTAAGAAAAAAGCAAACATGATAATGCTTTAAGTACAAATTGTATGTATTTGTCAAAAGAAAAACCTTCTGGATAATTGTGTTTGAAATATTTGTTAGTTTCTGGGACTATATACAAAGAAAATAAACTGAGATTTTTAGTTCCAATAATTGAGATTTTAGTTCAAGAAAGCAGAATGCCTCAGTGCCATTATGTGAATTGCTAAGTATCTTAGTACAGGCCAGGCTGCCTTAATAAGTAGAGCCCAAAATGTGTAATGAATCAAACACAATGGAAGCTTAGTGTTGCTCATTTAATAGTCTGAGGCAGGTGTTCCTCAGCTGGGAAGGTGGGTAGTGTGGAGGAGGGAAGGACTGGGCAAAAAGTTTGTCCTGCCTGTCATTTGGGACCCTTGACCTGGGGTTGGTCTCTCCAATTAGCTGTAGAGAGAGGAGCAAGCTGGCCTGGAAGTGACTCACATCATTCTCACATTTCATTGGCTAGAACTTAGTCATGTGGCCACACCTAATTGCGAAGGAGGCTGGGAATTACAGTCTAGTTGTGTGCCCAAGAGGAAGAGTAAATGGATTTTGCTGAACAAATAATAGTCTGCCACATTTATCTAGTGGACACAAAGGGCTTAATAAGAAAGCCATGGATGTATCCTATTCTCTGTTTTTTTTGTTTTTGTTTCTGTTTTTTTTTTTAAACAAATAGGCAGAGAATGAAGTAATTTCAGAGAAAACAAGTGAAAAGCACTGAGTACTAGACTCTTGGAGTTGGAAGAAAATGTAAAAGTCCTTTTAGGCTAATCTCTTATGTCCCAAAACCACAGCTAGATGGATAACCTTCTTCTGTTGGAAAACTTTTGACTACTGGGAAATTACTTCTTAAAAAAGCATTACAAAGAAACAGCTGAACTCTGACTCTTTAAGTTAATAATATTGGTGTTGGTCCTTGCCTCCGATGACAGAGGCCATCACCCTTACCCTCATGCAGCCCTCCCTGGGTTGGCCGCAGCTGACATGCCTGGCTCAGTCAATCACACTTCCTTCGGCTGTGCTTAGAGTCACATGGTTCTAACCTGCAGTGCCTTTATTTAAGGAAGTTCTGAGAAGTGCCTCATCCTGTGGCCCCATAACAGCCCTTGAGCTGAACAAATGCCATCCTATACGCAATCTAAGCTTCTGTTAGATTGTTTTGGTCCCCACTTAACATCCTTGTAAGCGGCAGTGTAATTAAAGGTTTGAAAGGTAGGACCTATGGAAAAGAAGAAAGGAATTATTATAATTTAGCAAAGAGAAAGGGAGTGACTTAATTACTGCCTTCAAGAATGAAGAATCTGAGGTTCTTCCTCAATCTTCAGACCCAGGAAGAGGAAATGCATTTAATTGTAAGAGCAGAGATTTACCAGCTAGAGTTACCTGATTCACCAAGCACTTGTACACACTACTGAAGTTGGTTTTAGTAGAAATAGAATTAAAATTTCAATGCCAAGTGTTCCATGGGGTCTGATGGCACAGCAGAGGGTCTGGAGATATGAGGAAGAATACAGCAGCAGCAAAAGTAATAGCTGGAGAAAGAGACTCAGCCCTAGAGAGATCTGATGTATGGCAGAGTTGGAGAAAGCTAGGTATTAAAAGTGGGAGTAGGAGAGTGGATTTGCTTTCAAATTAGAAGAGGCCAGTGCAGCAGAAAAACAATAATGAATTCATTGGTTGAGTATATATAGACTTTGGTAAGGAAGAAGAAATGTGCAGTGTGGATACACAATGACTCTGACATGTCTGCTGTGTGGGGAATATCCTTACATTCTGAGCCATGACACTCTGCTGTGTTATGTTTTACCAATTAATAAAAGGAGAGAAAACAACAAATAGTCTTTAATTGAAACCAGCCAAGTGAACAATTACACAGTGGGCTTTTGCACAGCAATACAACATAAACAATATGTTCTAATGGAAACCTACACAGTGTTTCGTTGGCTATGAATGCAGTAGGTTAGACAAAATAGGATAAAGTCTTTTCTTTTTCAGAAAGAGCCAAAAAAGCAAAAAAAAAAAAAAAAAAAAACGGCTAAAAGGCTTGCTTCTTCAATACAGTTTTTCAGATCTTGGCTAAAAAATAATTCAACAAATTGGATTAAAATCCAACATTGACTATTACAGAATCATATGCTTATTTTTTTTATGATACCTTAGAAATTATTTGAATCAGTTTAAAACTACTTACTTATTTTACAATTTTATTGCTATTGTAGAGCCTAACTAGAATCTATGTAAGAAAAATGGAAAGCACAATACTAAATACTTCCTGAGGGAACCCCTGTACATGTGGATCTCATGTGACATGTGACAGTTCATCAGTTGTCACATGTGACAATTCTTGTGCACAGATCATAAACTAAGTGAGCCTAACGAGCTGCTACAGTGGCACCAGCCTGGCAGGGACACAGTGGATGCACAATGGCATGGAGCTTCTCTCTCTTCATTTAACACCACAAACATTCAACGGGGATCATCCTTTCAGATGAGGTTTGTTCAGCTGGTTGAATCCACCATTCATAGGCTGAACAGCAAGCAGTCAAACCAATTGCAATTTGTTGACCTATGCTAATCATTTCAAATCCCAACAAAGTTGTAACTTTAGGCTTTTTGACAACTGGATCAGATCAGCTCTATGGCGGTTATAGGATACTTTGTAACGGACATGATTATGGCCCCAAATCACAAATGAACATACAAATAGGATCTGAAGCTATTAGCCAAGGAATGCTTAAAAAAAAAACAAAAAACAAGGTTTGAGAAAGAATTTGAAGAACGGAGGCTAAGAATATAATTTAGGGAGACTCAAAGAAGTAGTATGTATTTATAAAAGGAAATGGCAACAGCTGATGCTATCACAAAGCAGCCAAGACATGGAAGAATTGCAGTCAACAAATGGAAAAGAACAATACAGTGCCTTCTGTTTCATAACCAATATCATCCTCTTATTATCTCCTCCTCCTACTCTCTATTCAAATGCAGACTCATCAGTGGACACTCAAGCACTACAGATAATTAATTGAACACTTTAATGCCAAATATGATTATTTAAATTAGCAGATTTTGATTGCAACATGTCTGACCTTATTCTCCCATCCTCAAAGTATATAAATTTCACAGACTCCAAGAATGGGAGAGTTCATGGTAGACTGCTAACTTTTGAGGATAGAATATAAAGAAACTGTCTCCTTCAAGTCTCAAATCTCCAATAACTACCTTGTATACATTATATATGTGCCTATCAACATAGGGCACTATGAATAATTATTTAAGAAAGCACTTTTATATATTACCTGGTTTGCTCCTAATGACAATCCTGTGAGATAATTCGACAAAGCCACTATCACCACTTTATTGATTATGATATTGATGCTCAAAAGATGGCATGACTTGACCATGGTCACACAACCAGCCAAGAGGAAGACCCAGGAAGAGTACCGAGGTCTACATATGCCTTCCATTCCTGTTCTCCTGACAATGTGCTGTCTGATGTTTGGAATGGTTTTCCTTTGTGAAGGAAGTCTAAGAATTTTAATAAAAACTAATATACTAACAGGGTTGCATATAGGATGTGGCAAGGATAGAGTATAGAAGGATCTTTAGCTGTTCCATTATCAACATGGAAATACTAATTATTGTTGAATGAGTGTGTATCACCTAAGAGTAATGTCTTTCCATAGAAAAATCACAGAAAACTAATACTCATAGCACATGATGGACTGCAGAAATTATGAATTCCAAACCAGAAATAAGCAACAATTAGGGTTCAGATTTACTAGATTTAGAGATATATACCCAGTCTGCTGGGGAACTGAACTTCTGTTAGGCTTTTATCCGCGGGCTAGTAATTACTGACACTACGTCACAAAAAAGTTTCCAAGGGAACTTTTTAGAGATGTATATCAAATAAGATACATAGAAGTACTGAAAGACACTAGAGGATGTGAGTATAGCAAGAAAAGAAATAGAAAGGGTATAACTTTAAGTAAAAAAAAAAAAGTATATAAACTAGCATTTAATGATGAATGTAATTACATTGCTGGGGAGCCTTTTAAACAACAAAAAAGTTTGGATTTGGTGTCTGAGTTTGATAATAGTAAGCATCTTTGCATGGAAAATAAAAACTCCTGCTTTGTCTTATTAGAGGGTTTCTGGAGCTGTGTCTGTCTTCTCCTGAGTTGTTTCATAATGTGTATTTTTATTAAGAAATAACCTATATTAACAAATTAGCTGGTATTTTATTGACCAATGAAAGAAGAAAAAGAACCTTTTATTGTCCACACCTTTTCCTGGTTTTGGAATACATGAAGCAGTTTATTTTTTCTGTTTTTGTGTATGTGTGTTATTGTTTTGTTTTTTTGGTAAAACTTTGGATGTGTCTGAAAATGGCTTGGTAAAAGTGTGTTAAAACCCAGAGAAAATAGGAGTGCACATCTGTTGATAATCCTTTCAAGTTTTAAGAACCAAGGGTCACTATTTGGCTAGTACAGAACTAGCAAATTTGATTTTCACCGAAGCAGAATAGACTCTTTGGGCCCTCTAAAAATCATTATTCTAGAAGGTTGAATTCTGTCCCTAAACCAACCCACTTGTCTCCAGTCATGTATTTGAATTGCTCTGGAAATTAACTGTATGTTTCTAACCAGCAACTCCATTCTTAAAACTACAAACAAAAAAACCAGAAACGCAAAAATAAGCAAATCCTCTTCTGTAGGTAAAAGGAGCTATGACTGCAAAGACTACCTATGAGATTTCATGCCTCAAGAGCAGTAGCCAACTGAGTAATGGAGACTCAGATGTGGGCTTCACTGACTTTAACCTCATTTAGATCTTGACCGTCTCTCAGCATGTGGCCAAGATCTGCACTTGATGATGTGGCTGGTGTCAGGAGATTCAGGGTTGCTGGAGAAGAAAACTGAAACTGTAAGAGAATTGTGAGTCAGATGACTAAGTACTGGTCTGGTGCTTGGGGGCCTGTGCTTTAAACCTTCTTAGACTCTAAATAACCATGTGTAACTTCCTCTCTGTGTCTCACTTTTCTTCTTGATAAAATGAAGAAGTGGGACTTCCCTGCTGGCGCAGTGGTTAAGAATCCACCTGCCAATGCAGGGAACACGGGTTCGAGCCCTGGTCCGGGAAGATCCCACGTGTCATGGAGCAACTAAGCCCGTGTGCCACAACTACTGAGCCTGTGCTCTAGAGCCCACGAGCCACAACTACTGAAGCCCGCACACCTAGAGCCCGTGCTCCACAACAAGAGAAGCCACCGCAATGAGAAGCCTGCACACCACAACAAAGAGTAGCCCCTGCTCGCCGCAACTAGAGAAAACCCACGTGCAGCAACAAAGACCCAATGCAGCCAAACATTAATTAATTAATTAATTAATTAATTTTAAAACATGAAGAAGTTGTACAGACCAGTGTTTTCCAATATCTTTTAGCAGTTGAACAAGTTCTTACAATGAAATCATAGATAAGCCCCCTGTGTAGAAAACATAAATGCAGGGGTGTTTGCCTGGCATTGAGGGTCAGAAAGCTGGGGCCCTCCTGGCCTACTCAGCCCCCATTTAACATTCTCAGTGGCCTGAGACGTATTTCACAAAATTCTTGATTTCTGCAGAAGACAATTTGAAGATGCCTCGAATAATTTATTAGAGCCTAAAAAATTCTAAGAAGTTAAAAAATTTTAAACTTCCTGACCATCTATAGCTTATATATACAACAATGCAAACAAGGAGTACTTTGCTTTAAAAGGGCACCAGAACTTTTGCACAGCCTGTTGCTTTAAAGAAATCATTTCCAACCATTTATGAAAAGGACTATTTAAAAAAAAAAACAAAAAAAAACTATTTTAAACTCTCCCCAAGGATTCAGGTCCCTGAAATCAGGTGAAGAGTCTCCTGAGAGTGCTGACAGTGTTGTCCCCAAATAGGTGTGAGATGACATATGACTCAATAATTGTTGATAACTCTACCCTCTTCCCAGCTCCACCAGCTAGAGGAGTTTGAAAGTGGGGGAGAATGAGTGCAGTGAGTATAAAAGGGAAGGGGCGGGACTCTTCTTGTCTCCTTCCTGGAACTCTGCCAAGTTTTGGAGATAAGAATGAAGAAGGGCCCATGATGGCAGTAGCTGACTTAGAGAGGCATTCTTTGCATTCTGCAGGTAGATCATAATCTGAAGTTGAGCAATCCCAGCTTAAAATAAAGAATTTTAAAATTATAAATTCCAGAGATTCTCATCATATACAGATAGACCCCTGTCTCCATTCATTTGCAGTGTCTCGGTTTTATTCTTGTCTTGCATGACTGCAGGATACTTTCTAACTTATGGAAATCCTGGCACAATCCTTATATTGCCTTCAGCAATAGTGTCTTATTACTGCCCACACTATGCATTCAAAGCAATATGCAAATATGCTGAAGAATCCTTGTGCCTGCAGAAAAGAAATCATATTGTTCATATTCTTAGAAATGAAACATTCCTTTGGGCCTGTGGCAAAATGCTTCATGTACCATGAGTTAACTGTTGAGCATCAGGAATGCAACACAGCTGATTGTCTTTGATGATTGAAATGAAGAGGATTTCCCCCTTTGACCAGCAGCATTGATTCACCTGGGCAGAGCATTTGCAGTTCCTGAAAGTCTTGCTCAAGAGCAAATCAACTGTGAATTGTGGGGAAATTGTATTGCTGCTTCCTAGAAAGAGCATGGTTTATTCATATGTTTTGATTCCCTCCTGGTATGGTGTGCATTATAAGGAGAATTCGGCAAGGCAGACAATAGTGGAGGAAGAGCTGCATTTTTCCTGGAGTCTTTTTTCGTTAAATAGCCAAAACCTTCCTCCATTCTGCTCTGCCTGTATTTTAACTAGCAAAATCCTATTTAAAAATACTTGTGGCCAATGTTTATTATACTGTGGTTGCAGTATAGTATGTGAGGCGGTTATTAAGTACTGTGGTTATAAATCTCTTGGAGAGCCCCACGACATTTTTACTGGCTTGTTCTGTTCTGTGTTCCTATTCATAGGATATCAATAACAAGAGTGACAGCTGACATTTCTCTTGCTAAGAGGTCTGTCCTAAATAATCCCAGCAAGAGAGCAATAATTGAACGCTCAAACACTCGGTCCAGCTTAGGTAAGATGTTCAAATGTGGTACTGCGCTCTCAGACCGGGGTGACACATGTTTCATTTGTGAATGTCTTTCCAATTTGCCCATTTTCCCCATTCTGAAGGGGGAAGCGCTGATTAACTGACAAGAAGGCTAGCCATGGAAAAGCAGGGAGCAGAGTTCTGCAGTAGCCTGAGACTCCTCTTTCTCAGCTCCAGTCACTTAGCTAATTAGTAGTCTGGCAGGAAGAATCCTCAACAGGTTGTCCTCCTCTCTTACTGCCTCAACACGCGAAACCAATCATCCCTGCTTTGCCCGAGCTTCTCAATGAGTCTAACGATATCTGTCATACCTAAGTCACAGCTGACATGAAAGGAAATGAGATGTCCACCTTTCCCAGATCCGTAGACGGAAGCTAGATAATGATGTTCTCAGTGTGGTGTCTGCTGCCAGCTGGTACCCAGAGTAGTCACGTCCTTATGGGAAAGGAGCAACCACCATTAATACCATTCAGGGAGTTTAAACATGTCTTTCCTGGTGCACCAATCAGAAAGCATCCTGAAATTCACCACGATGGAGAAGAAAAAGCACTATATGTGATTAGTTCCGTCAAGCCATGCAGGAGCAAGGCTGTGGAGGATGGATTCACCAACCACAGAAGTGGGTCCAGGCTGCAGGAGAATCATATCACTCATCTCAAAAGCCTGTTTGTGGTTTCTATGGTGGCCCAGAGTGGTGGAGTCCACTTATAACTCTCTTTTGCATTCACATTCTGAGGGCAACTTGCTTTACTGCCCTCTTCCTCATGGGCAGAGTAGGAAAGACAGGGTTTTTCTATGCCACTGCATTTTTTTAAAAAGCTACTTAAATGAGCTCTATAGGTGATAGAAAACTTTTTCTAAAATTAGGGTTTCTAAGATAGATTGCATGCCCAAATATCCCATCCAGTGTCCATTGAAGGCTATGCCAAGAACTGTGCAGGTGGAAAGAGACGAGTGTCGTCTCTATTCCTGGCCTGGGATTGGCACATGGTAATTGCTCAATAAATGTTTGTTGGATGGCTGCTTTTTGAAAGAATGCTGAACCTACCAAATGGGACAGTTGTCAGCGTTTGTGAGAGCAGGATCCCAGACATCGGTGGTTCCTTCTTTAGTTCTGTATTTAGAGCCTTCCACAGACAGAGTGAAACACTCTTAAAGGCACAGTATTTTGACCTTCAGGGGTGATGATGGCAGAGTTGATGATGATGAATCAGATTAGGTAACTGACTAAAGTAGTATATCATGGGTGACAAGGATGCCAAATTAGATTGAAGGTTTCTCAAATAAGCATCTGTTCTCTGTTCTCCTGTCTTCCACCCTCCTTTCCACTCCTCACAGTGCCTTTGACTCTTAACCATTCCTTCCTCTGATGTATAATGAGAGGCTAAAGGACACTTAAAAACATAAGCTAGGTTGCCTGACTTTTTCAACCATCTTGCACCAGCCTAGAGTGTAATGGGCATTCTGTGAGGTCATTCCATATCACCTATGTAGTCACCTGTTGTCAGAGCCAGTGGAGTGGGTGCAGTGGGGTTGGTGTAAATATTGAGGAACAAACAAGGTAGATATCAGTTCACTGGTTTTCCTTTTTACTCTGTAAAGTCATAACTCCCACAAACATTGGAGATAATTTAATGGCAGCCTATTATAATAACCACTATGTGAGCCACTTATGCCCATTTGTCTGCTTGTTAATGCACATGTGTAGATTCTTTCATCAAATGTTTCTTGAACACTTGTTACTGCCATGCATTGTACCAGACTTAGGAAGTACAGACGTAACTAAGGCAAAGTATCTTAGCCACGGGCAAACAGAAAAAAGGGAGTGATGGTTAAAATACTGTGTGATAATGGAATTATGAGCAAAGCACTAAAAGTATAAAGAAAGAAGGGTAGGGAGTAAGAGGTGTCTGAGAAGACTTCACAGAAGTTCTTTTTGAGCTGGTTCTTAGGGCAGTCAAGAATGTACAAAAGCATTGACATATAAACACTGTGTGGTTGAGAAACAAGTTGTTTTGTCCAGAGCATATTTAGAAAAAGGAAGTAGGGGGCATGATTTGAGAGCAACAGAAGAAACTGAAAAAACAGTTTGAGGCCAGTATGTTAAGGCTCTAGTACACCTTGCTAAGGAGACCCCAAAATAGATTCCACAAAATGTTGATTTTAAAGGATACTAATAGTATGTTTTCCACAGGCAAATAAATTGAAACTTATGGATTAAATAGCTGTCAGATTTCTTCACTGCAACACTTCTTAGAGGCATTAAGATAAAGAGGGTAATGTACATTTGAAATTGCAAGAGAAACTTATAGCATGTGATTATCTCCCTTGCAAAAAAAACCCCTTCTTTGCCTAGGCTATCTCATGAGATTAGTGATTCAGGGTACTGCCTTGGAAAATGTTGCTTTGGGCCACAGGAGCCATTGAAGTAGTTTAAGCCTTTGGATATACGAGAAAGGTCACAGGTGACAGAGATGCTGGGGGGAGGTGGGTCCAGACCAGTTGTGGTCAAGTTATAGAAGTGTTCACTGAGGTCCCTCCAGGTTCATGGTCCATGACTTCTCAGAGTTCATTTGTCTGGAATAAGATCATGATAAAGCTTTGATTGGAATCAGCTTGGGTAGTCAAGATTGTTGTGTTTGGTTAAAGTTTTTCTTTAAAAAAAACTGAGCTGTGTAGATAAATATGTCTTTCTCACACGTATAATTTATTTATTGTATTCCATATACATATTATCCAAATATTGGACCCACTCCAGTATATAGGGTGGACCCCTGCAGCCTCCTGGCCTGCTCTGCCCGAGTACCTCTCTGTTGATACCCATTGCCCAAGTTTTGTTTTGGTTAAGCCGTAGGTGTGCCTGCCCTTGGTGCTTTCACTGCACTTTCACTGCCAGGCCCGGGTTCAACCCCTGGTCCAGGAACTAAGATCCCTCAGGCTGCGTGGCACGGCCAAAAAAACTCCCAAAAAACACCACACTTGCCTCATGGCTGGTGCAAAGTAAATAAGGCCCAGGTATCTCTGAATTATTTACACAGAGACTCAGAGTGCCTCACGGGTTCTTTGTACCGGGGCAGTCTACTTTGCGTTACTGCCTTTTTGCTGCTACTTCAGAAAATATTGTATTCAGATTTGAAGTTTAAAGCAAGATAGCCTTGTTCTAGTACAGTCCTGGCCAGGAGTTACCTTAAACCAGTGGCAGTTTAATGAAAAAAAAAAAAAAAAAGAAACTTACTACAATAAAAATAAACTTTATTTTCCAAACTTCTCTCATTAAAAAAATCTTTCTGTTTCTGACATGAGAAAAAAGGGACAAGTAGATTGTTGTTACTAATAAATGTAGAAAGTATTTCAGAATTTTGCAAATAAGCCAAATTATCCAGATTCTTTACATTAATATATTGAAAGCTAGTCACCTTTCAGAGCAACATGAAATCTTTTCAGGCTATTGGTATTGGATAATATGAAAAATGATAGATATGTTGCCTTTTTTTTTTACTTGAACAATAGAAATTTACTGTCTCAGAGTTCTGGAGGCTAGAAGTCTAAGATCGAGGTACCCACAGGGTTGTTTCCTTCTGAGGGATGTGAGGAAGAAGGTGTTCCATGCCTCTCTGCTAGTTCCTGGTGGTTTGCTGGCAATCTTTGGCATTCCTGTCTTGTAAAAGCATCACCCCAATCTCTGCATCCATCTTCACGTGGTGTTCTCCTGTGTGTGTGCCTGTCTCCAAATTTCCCCTTTTTATAAAGACACCAGTCATATAGGAGTAATGCCCACCCTAATGACTTCATTTTAACTTGATGATCTCTGTAAAGACGTTGTCTCAAAAATAAGGTTACATTCTGAGGTACTGAGGGGTTAAGACTTCAACATATGAATTTGGGGACGATACAATTCAACCCATTATAGGAGGGAAATCAGAGACCATGTTGAGAGTCAGAAGTTGAACTGAACAGCCTCTACTGGGTTCTAATGACTCTTTAAATTCATACTTCTAATACAGATCATGCATTAAACATCAGTGATTTTGTGGGAAATAAGAATTTTATGCTATTATGCAAAGCCCTAGAAAATAGAGTTACATTATAGTTTTGAGCATTCATGATCCCACACACCCTGTCAATCTGTCTGGTTATGGAAGGGAGAATTTTTGGTGGGTAACATGAACTTGAATTTATACTGAATAAGCAAAAGAAATCACGGGATTCTGGTACAAACCCTTTTCAATGAGGATATTTAGAGCAACATCAACTTTTTCCTAGGCCATCTTTGAAATAATTTAAATTAGGTAGCTTTGTCTACTCTGTGTAATTTGGATAAGATTACAGCATTGGTAGGTCATGCCTATAGCCAAAAATGAAAATAAGCAAAAAGCAAAACAAGATCGTCTCTCTGAAAATTAAATAGACTAATTCAGACTGTGGACATGATCAATAAATCAGGTGATTTATAAAAATATATATTAAAAAGCTTTTTATATTTCAGAAAGCCATAGTATGTTTTTATAGATAATCTGCTTAATTTTTGCTTAAAAAATAGCTGGATTGCTTTTGACATTGAAAATAACTAGATTTTTCATTTGACCAGATTCGTGCACAGATTCAGGTCAGTTGGCTATTACAGCAAGCCAAGTAGATTTGCATCTAAATGCATTGTGGCACTTTAATATAATTGATCTTAGGTTGTTTTTTGGTTTTTTATTTTAATACTGAAGATAATTATGCCTTAGAACAAGTCCACTGGCCCTAACACTTGAATGAAGACATAGCAATATGCTAGTTGTAAGAGTAGATCCAGAACATTTAACAGGGATACAAAACTGTGCATATCAGTCCAAATAGATGAGTTGTGAGATGTTAAAAAACATATCCATAAAATATTAATATGCAAGTTGTTGATTGGTAGACGTATTTCAGCGTAATTTGCTTTCCATGTGATGTTGCTCTGCACATGTATTTCTATTGCTTCCTAAAATGTAGTTGCAGCTTCTATAGCTAAAATAAAAGTTCTTTAGAACAAAACCACAATCAAAACCAACATAGCTATGTAAATAGCTAAACATTAGGGTGAGCATAAGAAGCAAATCAAGAGAGCCTTCTCAATTTTTTCTACCAACTGTTTGGTTTTATGTAAAACTCAACCCATCTCTCTTTAGAAAAGATTTTAAGTTAGATAGGACTATGAAAATTCAAAATGTTCTGTTTTGCAATGTAGGCTAACATCTGAAAGAGGTACTATTTTTTAAATATAGGAACTAATTAATAAAAATACCATGACCTGTTATTTGTTATTTCTCCTTTTAGCGGAAGTACAAAGTGAAATTGAAAGAATCTTTGAGTTGGCAAGATCTTTGCAACTGGTTGTTCTTGATGCAGACACCATCAATCACCCAGCACAACTTATAAAGACCTCCTTAGCACCAATTATTGTTCATGTAAAAGTCTCATCTCCAAAGGTAATCAGCTCATTTCTGTCTTAAGGGTTAGAAGCTTGTTTCCTCTGAAATATTTTTTGCTCTGTGCATTTTTGTTAGTGGGCAAGGAGAATGTCTTGTTGAGACCCTTTTAATGAGCAGTTTTTAATTCACCTGTTCTGTACAGGTTCTAGAAATTTTGAGATAGCACATAAAGAATAGTTTATTCCTTCAAGAAGCTCACTGTCTATTGTGGTTCCCAAACTGGGCAGTTATGCAAGAGTATAATAAAAACAAAAAGAACTAAGGTGAGGAAAAGTAAAGTCTGGCTTTTCAGAGACTTTAGGTTCTATCTTGGTAAATCTCTTAGGTAATATTGATTCTTGTATCACCTATAGTCTCTCCCCATTTGAGAAAGTACATAGTTCAAGAAGTACATATATATGTAAAGCAATTATACTCCAATAAAGATGTTAAAAAAAAAGAAGTACATATATATTTATCATATAAGTCAAACATCACTGTATAAAATCTCTCATGGAAACTTTATAGACCCTTACATTTGTGCTTAGGTTGGGTTCTTCAAGGAGTATATTTATTCTGTGGTTGAGCACAATGGCATATCTGCCATGTATCTTTATGCCAATGGGGGAGATAAAAAAAAAAGTGAGACAGCCTCAAAGTGGTCCCTTTTGACTTGGGTGTTCTTTAATTTTAAAAAGTGATGATGGGCCAGGGCGGTAGTGGGGGGAGGGATAAATTGGAAGATTGGGATTGACAGATACGCACTACTATATATAAAATAGATAATTAGTAAGGACCTACTGTATAGCATAGGGATCTCTACTCAATACTCTGTAATGGCCTATATGGGAAAAGAATCCAAAAAAGAGTGGATATATGTATATGTATAACCGATTCACTTTGCTGTACACCTGAAACTAACAGAACATTGTAAATCAACTATACTCCAATAAAAATTAAAAATAAATAAATAAATTTTAAAAAATAGATTACACATTTAAAAGAACTAAAAGTACAATGAGATTGCTTTTAAAAATAAATATCAAAATTTGAAAGAAAAAAAAGTGATGATGGGGAATTCCCTGGCAGTCCAGTGGTTAGGACTCCATACTTCCACTGCAGGGGGCATGGGTTCAATCACTGGTCAGGGAACTAAAATCCCTCATGCCACGTGGCATGGCCAATAAAAAATTAATTAAATTTTAAAAAGTGATGATGTACTAACAAGTTAATATGAAATGGATACCCTTGGGAGGTACTACCTTAACAATCAGTTTCTTTTCAGTGGCCCTAGGAGTGCATTTTCTTGCTTAAATGCCAATCCAACTTCCAACCAGAACAGGGGTCTCCTCTCACAGGTGGAGAATGTGCCCTTCCCAATGCTTCTGAGCTCCTCAGCCTTCCATCTCTACAGGCACTGGTTCTGTGCAGGATGAGCTTGGGAATCCTGACCAAACCAGGACCTTTGGGGAATCATTAAAATGGATTGAAAATGCCTTGAGCACTTGGAGTCTCTTTGACCCAGAACTGAAGGGGATTCAAGCACCCTTCACTGCAGTGGAATAGATTTCAACCCCTCTCGCCCCAGTCACCGTGGGGTCTGTAAGTGCAGGAATGGGGACTCCTGTGGATATATGTGCTGAGATATCATTGAGTCTCATAGATTAGAAGTAGTTGGGGGGAAGGGTCTTATTTCAGCTAAAAAAAATATTAAGGGAAAGATGAGTATATGGAAGAATGCAGTTACAGCAGTGCCCAAAAGACATAGGTATATCCCTGGTTTATACGTAGCAATACACCAGTACAAATGTTCTGCCTAGATTTCGATCATGAAATTGTCCTGTTAATGTAAGATTAGACTGGAATGCCTTAATTATCAGTGACACAAAGGGTCAAATATATGTAACTCTGATATTTATCTGACATTGAGATAGTGAACCAAAATATTACTGAACTAAATTTGGACATAAATGACCTGGTACAGATCAGTGCCTCCACTTTTGCAGGGCTCTCTTTGAAATCTCTGGGTAAAATCTAGGGTGGGAACTCTAGATCCCACCAAGACCTCACATGGAGGGAGAATAGGATGAACATGTCAAATCCACTATAATTGAAAGCCAGTGTAAGTGGCTAATGTCATTACAGAGTTTATATATATATATATATATATATATATATGACTTGTCATATTGTATTTCCTCCCTATTAATACTCGGGCTAAATAGACTATGAAAAAAGGTCTGGATTTATTTGGTTTTCTTTCAACTCATTGACAGTATCTCAGATTCATGTCTTCTTCTATCAGGTTTTACAGCGGTTGATTAAATCTAGAGGAAAGTCCCAAAGTAAACACTTAAATGTTCAACTGGTGGCAGCTGATAAACTTGCACAATGTCCCCCTGTAAGTACAATCATTTTTTTTGTCTTAATCATTCTTGACTAGTTGGGAGAGGTTGGTGGGTTTTGTTTTTATCATATTAGCATTGTCATTTTTATTCTAGAACGGTCATGATGATGGTATGTTGTCATATATCTAAAGGATTTCTTGGAACAAACTGCTGCTGTCATGTTGGCTTACCCAGGCATCCAGAGCTGGGTGGTATCTGTCACGTAATAAGAAATGAACTTGGCGTCCAGGGTCTGATGTCCTTACTGCCACCTTGATTGCCTTGCAAACAGTCAGCAAACTACTTAATGCAGTCATGTGGACACTTTTATGAAAAGAAAACAACAAATAAAACATACTGATTTGACTCCTTTAACTTTTCTGCCAGAAAGTTCCTAGAGGCATAATAGATTATGACACTGAAAATTGAGAATTTATTAGAACTAGAAGAGCCCTGTGGTTATAGCAGATGAAAAGGTCAGGGTTAAGTAAGATGAAAAACCATATTATAGCAACTTTTCTTCTAATGCCATCGCCAGAAAACAGCTGCTGAGTTCGAAGCCGAGCAAATGGCGAGGAGGTGGAGGGTAGGGGTGGTAACTGCTACCATGTGGGTCACCAATGTCTACACCTGCTTGGCTGACTTACTATTTCTGTGCCTGTGTTTCTCTGAAGGAAATAACTGTTTTTCCTACTGATTTAATTCACTAGATTTTGTTATATGCTTATGTAAGGATCATTCATGCTCTGTGGAATCATAAAATTCAATTCAAATGTTTAGAGAAGCAACACAGCGTAGCTCTTAAAAGTACAGACTCTGGATCCAGACTGCCTGGGTTCAAATCCATACTAATCTACACTAAGGATTGCATCCCTAGTTACGTAATCTTGAGCAAATACCTACCTCGTTGGTTTGGTGTAAAATCTCAATGAGTGAATGTGTAGTAGAGCTCTTAGAACAGTACCTAGCACATAACAAGCACCATCTAAGTGTTTCTGTTATAATTACTGGATGTACTTTGCGCTGTGCCATGCCTGCCTGTCAGGCTCTGCAAGGATCTGTGCCTGTCTGGTTCACTGTTGTGTCTCAAGTTCCTGTCATACTAGGCCCACGATAAATATCAAATGAATGAAAGGATGTACAGACAATAAGAGTACAGGGTAAAAATAAGGATATACAGGCAATGCGTTCTCTTATTAGATGCTTACAATGGGCCAGACACTGTGCTAGGTGCTTTATATAGAGTATCTCTAACCCTCACAGTTACTATCTCTAACCTTCACAGTTACTTAGTAAGGTAGGGCAGTATTATCCCCATTATATAGTTGAGGTGACTGAAGCCGGAGAGGTTAAGGGATTTCCTTAAGGTCACACAGTAAATTAGGATTAGATTTAGATCTGTCTGGCTCTGAAGCCAATTTTCTCCCCAATCGAACCCACCTATACACACACACACACACACACACACACACACACACACACACACACTCACTCTCTCTCTCTCTCTCTCTCTCTCTCTCTCTCTCTCTCTCTCTCTCTCTCTCTCTCTCTCTCTCTCCTGGTTATCTGCCTGCAGATAATTTGGATAGCCCGGAGTCTGGAGTCCTATGTTAAGTCTCACTGTAGTTAGACAGACACATTGCTGACTATTGAAGTCCACTTGCACAATGGAATGTATGATTAAAGCACTGAGCGAATATAGGAGAATGTATTACCCAGTTCCTGACTCTAATGCGTCCCAGTTGAAGGAAGCTAACCTTTTTTTAGCAGCTACCAAAAGACAGGAACTATGCTATTGTTTCCAATTTTTAGAACAGTTTTCTAGGGGTAGTTATATCAGTTTGGGTCTTCTGGGAAGCAGACACTTAAGTGGAATTCGAAGTACAGATTTATTAGGGAAAATGCCTATGAGAGGAAAAAGGGAACAGAGACAGAACTGGCAGGGACAGCCTTCAGACCCGATGGAGTTCTGACTCTGTGAAAGGAAAAGGGGAAGGAAAAAGTGGGTAGGAGGAGCCTCAGACTGTGATGGAGCCTTGAGAAAATCTGCCACTCGGAGCTGGGGGCTCCCCAGAGCACTAGAGGAGCCTCACGTTGGGCAGAAACGTTCAGGCTCTAGTCCACGAGCTGTGCTCAGGCGGTGGCTGGGAGCAGCCTGGGGAGAGCAGGTCCTTGCTTGAGTGCCCTGGTGGATCCTGAAGGCGCAGCAGCCCAAGGCTGTCTGCTGACTGCACTCAGCACAGCAAGTCCTCACTCCAGGGGAAATCTCGGCATGCACCTCTGTGACCGCCGCAGTAGATAATACTATCCTTACTTCCTACAGGAGAAAGCTAAGTCCCCACTAAGAAATTTGTTGGAGGTCACAATTAATTGTTAATCAACTGTGCTCCAATATAAAAATTAAAAAAAAATAAGTGGGCCCCAAGATTCAACCCCTTTGTCTGACTCCAGCCAAGCTCTGTCCACCATACTGCTCCACTAGTACACATAGCTGTGTAGTGTAGACCCCCAACTTCGATGTGCAAGAAATAGCTCATTTTCTACTTTGACCCCTTAGCCCACTGAGCAGGCAGGATGTTTAGCCACGCTTGCAGCTGCCTTTACCCTAATCCAGGGCAGAACAAAGACAAAGGGTGGGGCTGGCGGGAAGTTGAGGGAGTGAGGGGGAGAGTTCCAACGCAGACAACCTATTCATTGACCAAATCCACGTGGTCCTTAAGGATGGAGGCCGTGCTGCATCAGACCTTATCGGGAACAGGGGGTCTTTGGCAAGGCTGGGAGACACATAGCCCCTCCTCTCTGGGACATTGGCAAGAGAGCTCCCTTCTCTTCTCTGTCTGAGGGAGTGGAGGTATCTTCCTTTTTTCCCCCTCTTGTTACTATTAAAGGAACTCTCTGCTTTTGTTGTATCTAAAAGCATCCTCACCTTCTTTTGTTTCCGGAGACAGTTAGCACAAAATGTTTCCAACCAATTTAGGCTTTGGGGACACAAAATCCAGAAGGGGAAATGGAGAGCTGGTGATTTCCTGCCACAGACACCTCCCTCCCCCACCAGACAAGGAAGCACAGACCCTGCCACCTGCTTAAATGGCGGAAAACGAAGAGGGAAGATACAAAAGGAAAAACACAGATTCATAGCTCAGACCTCACTGGCCCTGTCTGAGTTCACTTATGTAGAGATCCACACTGTGAGGGCAGCGCTGGCTTTGTGAGGTCCCAGACGTGGCGCTAAGATCTGCGGGAGTATGGGGAGCAGATCTGGGGGGACTTGAGGGCAGTTAGGCCTGTGTAATTTCATTTGACACAGCGATCAGACTCACCCAACAGGAGGAAGGCATTTCAC